>NC_044032.1:200626525-200936015 GCF_901765095.1 Microcaecilia unicolor
CGTTACTTCGACTGTCTCGCTTAACTCTACACAATATAATCCATAACCAAGTTGTTACAAATTGTATTTCCATCATTTATATCATATTGTAAACCACACTGAACCCGCAAAAAGGTGGGAAAATATGGGATACAAATGCAATAAATAAATAAATAAATAAAATGGCTGATTGTGACTGGGGTGTTTTGCTGAGAGATGTGTGTGAGAAAGGGTGACATTGACATTAAGTTTAATACTCCCTTAAATCAGAAAATGTGGAGACTGGATCCCTACCTAGCACTAACTTTTCTTTTCCAATCAATTTGTTTAGGTTGATTTTCTTGATTAGTTGTTTCTTTCAATCTAGCAAGTGCCTGCCGTTTGGTTTTCACCATTTTCCTGTCAAAACATAACCTTCTTTTCAAGGGCATATTGAAATTCAGTTTTCCATACTTTTTGAGGAGTGTTCCCTTGGCAGGGTACTGAATTCATGCACAGACACACAGTTCCCATCCTGACCCCAATACTTTCTCTCTACCCTGTTCCCAGCAGTCTTTGAACCCTCCTTATACTGAAATTGTTATGGGAGAGGGTATTAGAGAATGAGAAAGGGACAACTGCACAGCTGCTGGCCATGTTTCTCTGAACCAGTCTCTGAGCCCTCACCCTGTCCCAAGCAGTTTGTCGCTTAGCAATAGCAAGAAAGAACTTTCTGACCTGCAGCCTATTCATTTAATGGATGGATGGAAGTATTGCTCCCCTTCCCCTGAGTGCTTACATCTCTCTCTCTCTCTCTCTCTCTCTCTCTCTCTCTCTCTCTCTCTCTCTCTCATATATCTATTTCTCTCACACACATATATCTATTTCTCTCTCTCTATCTATTTTTCTCTCTCTCTCATCTCTCTATCTCATATATTTCTCTTTCTCTCTCTCATATATTTCTCTCTCATATATCTATTTTTCTCGCTCGCTCTCTCTCTCTCTCATATATCTATTTCTCTCTCACACACACACACAATATCTATTTCTCTCTCTCTCATATTACCAATTGTATACATATTCTGAAATGACATAAGTCATGACGGAAAAATTGTAAGCCACATTGAGCCTGCAAATAACTGGGAAAATGTGGGATACAAATGCAACAAATAAATAAATATCTATTTCTCTCTCTCTCATATCTATTTTTTTTTCTCTCTCATCTCTCTCGCTCATATATTTCTCTCTCATATATCTATTTTTCTCTCTCATATCTATTTTTCTCTCTCTCATATATCTATTTCTCTCTCTCTCTCTCTTTCTCTCTCTCTCTCTTTCTCTCTCTCTCTCTCTCTCACATCACTGATGTGTCACTTTCCTATTAAGTATAAATGGGCAGCTGCATTTGCTAATGCAGGGTGTGTCATGTTCCACCTGTGGCTGAAAATGAAAATGATGAAATGGCAAATGAGAATGATATTGTGGAAGCACACCATGTTGAAAACTTTGAAGAGTTTTCATGCTTTGCCAATAATCTTCAATGTTATATTGAAAAAGAAGGTTGTGAGGATAAAATTGTTGAGCATATTTCAGCCAAACATCTGAAGACATCAGAAGACCAGGAAACCAAAGAGGATGACACTATTGAGTGTGAGCAAGTGACAAACCAGGATGCCAGGAGATTTATTTATGGATTAAAACTTTATTTTATGCAGGAAGGCAATGAAGGAGTCCTGTATCTTCTCTAGAGATCTGTGCTGACTTTGTTCAGCTGCAGTCAATGAAGCGAACTCATCAAGGTACACTCCAACATTAATACTGTTTTCAATGAGTATAGTACGTGTATTTATCAGTGCTTTGCAACTTTGTTTTTTTTAATTGTCTGGGTTGTGTTCTAACTTGTATGTTTGCTGGGTTGTGTTCCAGAATAAATTAAAAATTTTACTTTTATCTTCAGCTTGTACTGTACTCATTTTTCATGATACCTTGACAACTTTGTTTATTTGGGGCAGTTGCTTAATTGGGACAAAGTATAGGAGTCCTGATGTGTCCCAATTAACCAAAATCTACTGTAGTGATAAACAGACTTTTAAGTGATTATTAGAGTAAACTGTAAAAAAATACTGGTTCATCAAAATCAAAGTGAGAATACTTATATTCAAAAACGCAAGTGCTGATGAGTGATACATCAAATTCAAAGATGTGTTTCACTGTCAGACATGAAACAGAAATGTTTTCCAAAGAATCATCCTTTAGCTGGCATGAGCTTTAGGTACAAAAAAGTGTATTTAAGTTAGTATTCTATAATGCTTAGTGCCCTATATCCTGTCATTTACTGGATCTACCCCTTATATGCACATAGATGTACAGAAACACAGCACCTACTTTTTGATGTGAGGGTAATTTTATGACAAGGTGCCTACTTGGCACCTACTTGTCATTATAAAATACTCACATATTTTGTAGAGAATGTGCCTGGAATGTGTTCACAGATGAAAGGCTAAAACGTAGCACCACAGAAAGCCAACTCATAAGGAATGGATCTGAGGTAGATCTCAAACAATTTTCAGAAGACTGTTCATGAGGAGCTAGCTATACTAAAAGTACACAAAGTGATGTGGCTAGATGTTTTACATCCAAGGGTTACCTGTATATAAGTGTACTGTTATAGAATTACTCCCAAAATGTTTAGAAAATGGCACTAAGTGAATATTAATCACCTGGGTCAATCTTGCTTAGTTTTGAGATTTGAAATTAGGACTAAATTAAGGGGTCCTTTTACTAAGGTGCACGCAGAATCATTTTTCAGCGCACCTGTAAAAAAAGGCCTTTAAATTTTTTTTTGCTGAAAATGGACATGTGGCAAAATGAAAATTGCCGCACGTCCATTTTGGGTCTGAGACCTTACTGCCAGCCATTGACCTAGAGGTAAAGTCTCACATGGTAACCGGGCGGTAATGACCTACACTTGCCAAATACCACTTGACATGTGTCCGATATGCACGGCAGAAAATAAAAATTATTTTTTGGCTGCACGTATTGGACACACGGCAAAAATGAAATTACTGCAAGAGCCATGCGGTAACTCCATTTTGGTGTGTGTTGGGCATGCGTAGACGCTTATGCAGCTTAATAAAAGGGCCCCTAAGTTAGCTCAGAATTTAGCAAGCCTCCTCAAACCAAATGGAACAGGATATACCAAGAAAGTGGTTACATCCTAAGTAATCCAATATCATATTAACTCTGTTCACCTAAATTTATCAGGATTATGATTATAAATTAACATGTTTGCCAATTCCTAATTTCACTTTAATTTTCTTCTTATGAAACCTATAGAGCAAGATTTAGGAACACACACATGATCTGCTGATATGGATATCTGAAAGCTAAGATAATCTGACTTACATATTTATATAATTTTTATGTTTGGTTAGATTATTAGAATTTAAGCTGTTTTTCTACCTGTGTGTCTCTTTCATTCTGATTTACTAGACATATGACTGACCTTGCCTAAACCTATCTTAAGAACAACAATGGACTACATTCTGTGGATCACAACTGCCTTTCTTGTGGTGTCACCTAAAGGTGGTGGTGGTGGGAGGGGGGTTCCTCTCACTAGTGGAGTGGAAGAGTAGTCTAATTGTTAGCTGAGAATTTGGAGAACTGGATTTGATTCCCATGAAGCTGCTTGGTACTAAAGATGTTTTTTTTCCTGACTCATATATATTATCTGATTTAGTGGGTACAGTAAATGTCTTGGGAGTAGAGACCTTGGTAACATGGACTTATTGGTTTCAAGTACAGTGATGTTGTTGCTGACTGTGGGACATTGAGCTTTGGGTCTTAGTTGTTCAGTGTTTATACTATATTTCTGTGCTCTTTTTATGTATTTGCATTTCTATCTTGCAGGTGTCTGCTCCGCATTAGGTTTGGGATAGTCAAGACCACATAGGAAGTGGAACCATAGGTGGTTCAATAAGCTTTAGGGGTATAAAGGGAGGGGTTGGGCTAGGGGGATAGGTGGGAGTTTGTTCAATATTGGGGTTCAGATAGAGGATCTTATGAGTTGAAATGGGTGAGGTTGGTTGAGGAGAGGGGGGCAGAATTTGGAAGGTAGCCATTGTAATAGAATGGAGTTCCAGGACATTCCATTTAGGTTCCTTGACAGCTATTTCACTGAAGTTTGTCACTGTGTATGTGTGGATGGAGGATGGGACGCCCCTTTGTTTATGATTTGTTTTCACATTTACTGTTCCTGTCATTTGCTATGTCTGATCTTCTACCAATGATAATCACCTGGAATGTGGTGGTGGTGTGGGTGTGCACTTGCCAATAAAGTCTCGTAAAATTATCCAGGTGCTTAATAAAAGGCACACCTCAATAGCCTTTCTACAGGCCTACCTTTCTGCAACAGAGCATGCAAAACTCTGCAGGTGGTGGATGGAAGAGTATTTTCAGATTCCCACCCAGGGGAAGCAAGTGGGAGTGATTATTTTAATACACAAAAGTCTTCAGATTCTCACACATAAGGTAATTTCTGACCCTAATGGTAGATTTGTTATTGCTATAGTAACCATTAATTGGGTTAAATTTGTGTTATGTAATGTGTATGCACCAAACTGTTGAAAATATTTTTAATATAAAATCTTGCTTAAACACTTGGATAACTCAGATAATCTGCCGATGATAAAAGGGGGTGATTTTAATAAGGTCTCTGACCCTCAGCTAGATAGATCTCATTCTTCGTGGAGAACTTCTGTCCTCACTTGTGAGGGGATCTATATGGTTTGTATGGCTTTGAACATGATGGATGCGTGGAGGAAATAGTATCCCATAGGATAGGGACTGTATACATTTGATGACAGCACATTCCACCATGTCCCATATAGACTATTTGCTGATATCCAGGGATCTCTTCTCTGAAGTGGACTCTGTGGAAATAGGGCCTCTCAAAATTTTGAATCATGCATGGGTTGAAATAAAGATCTGTATCTCAAGAGACTCAATAGGGGTGAGCCAATGGCAGTTTCCCAGCATGCTCTATGGAAAGCCACAATTTTGCGAGTATCTTCAATGTAAATGGCACACATATGAACACTATAATCAGGAACATTGTCAAGACACCTAAAGCCATTCTGCACGGCAAAACCATAGCTTATACAAGTTATCAGAAAAAAGTTTGTAATCAGGAGATTTTGCATCTGGAGAGGAGAGTCATCCAGTTACATCAACAATATGGGGTGTATCGCTCCATGCATTATAAGGCTCTGTTGCTTGAGGCACAATAGGCTTTGAATTCTGTTATTCATAAATATGCCCAAAGATCCATGCACTATTATAAATATCAGTTATATAAATATGCCAATAAAAGTGGCAGCATTTTGGCTAAACTGATTAAACGGGAAATTTGCATCCCTATGTATTGAACAAGGGGGGCTTGGCGCATAATGATATGGAAATTAACATCATAATTTAACAAATGTATGCCTCTCTTTATGCTAACTCCAGGCCAGAACCCTTGGACAATGCCACCTATTTGTCCAGTTTAGATCTTCCACAGATTTCTGAGCTTGATCTGCAGAAATTAAATAAACCAATTATATCCTGATGAAGTTGAGTGGGCCATTGGACAGAACCAACTACATACAGCACCTGGACTCGATGATTACCGGTGCAAGTTCTATAAATTGTTGAAGGACCAAGTGGTGCCCCTTTTGGTTGAGTGTTTCAATAACCATATAGCCAGTGGTGTTCTGGTAAATGTTTAACAACATGCTCTCTCCCCGGTCCCCCTCTGCGCCCCCTGTCCCCCTCTGTGCCTCCCCCCAAATTGCAGAGCTGGCTATAGCCGAGGAGAGAGCCTGGGGGGGGGGGGGGGGGTGGCAATGCATTACTCCAGGAAAAAAAATTAAATGATCCCAGGTTCCAATCTAATTCATGTTTAATGTGGGATAAAATGCCATAAATAAGTAAATAAATATAAATTTTTAATGTTGAGCACCTGATTCTCAAAGTGAACATATTCCAAACACTATAATGAAAATAAAATGATTTTTTTCTACCTTTGTTGTCTGGTGACTGTTATTCTGATCATGCTGGCCCAGTATCCGATTCTGCTGCTATCTGTCCTCTTAACTCTGTTTCCAGGGCTTCCTTTCCATTTATTTCTTTCCTTTCCTCCTTTCTTCTTCATTTCTGGTTCTCAGCTTCTGCCTATTTTCTTCATCCATGTGCAGTTTTTCTCCTCTCTTCCTTTTCCCTCATCTCATCTCCTTCCTCACTCTTCCCTCCCCTCCATCCATGTCCAGCATTTCTTCTCTCTCCCCTCCTCTCCCCTGCCCTCCATCCACCCATGTCCAGCGACTCTTTTCTCCCCTGCTCTGCATGCACCCATACCCAGTGACCCTCCTTTCCGCTGCTCTCCATCCACCCATGTCCAGCACCAGCAGTGACCCTCCTCTCCCCTGCCCTGCATCCACCCATGTCCAGCAGTGACCCTCCTCTCCCCTGCCCTGCATGCACCCATACCCAGTGACCTTTCTCTCCCCTCCATCCACCCATGCCCAGCGACTCCCTTCTCTCCCCTGCCACCCCTCTCGAGTTGTTCACCGGTGACTTCTCCTCCCTCCTTCCGGATCCGTCCCTCACGACCTGTCCTTCGAATTCTTCGGGGCAAGCAGTCTTGCCTGCCCGCTACCAGCGCTGACTCTCCCCTGCCGGTTCGCGCTTCAAAATGGCCACCGAGACTTCAGCAGGCCGCCTCTGGAAGTCTCGGTGGCCATTTTTAAAGCGCGAACCGGCAGGGGAGAGTCAGCGCTTGTAGTGGGCAGGCAAGACTGCCTGCCCCGAAGAATTAGAAAAGTCAGGTCGGTGACATGAGGGACCGGATCGGGCAGGCGGGCAGGAGGGAGGAGAGCCGGCTCGCACTAGGGAACAACTGGCTTGCAAGTCGGTACAAAATTTAACAACCGGCTCTGGCGAGCCGGTGCGAGCCAGCTCCAGCACACCAGTGCATATAGCTAAAATATCTCTCCTGGTAACACTCAATTTGGCACAAATAATTGTTTCTTATGAAATGGGTAGAGACCCATCCATACCTGAGTCTTATATGCACATCTCACATTTAAATTTTGAAACCAGCTGTTTGCTAAAACATTGGCAAATTTCTTAG
Organism: Microcaecilia unicolor; assembly: GCF_901765095.1. NCBI lineage: Eukaryota > Metazoa > Chordata > Amphibia > Gymnophiona > Siphonopidae > Microcaecilia > Microcaecilia unicolor. The sequence continues at coordinate 200,633,655 of NC_044032.1, forward strand.
CACAGGTGTTGCCTTCTCTCACAGCTAAGCCCCAAGTAGGAATTGTTATGGATCGAGAACTTTAAAAACATTAGGAAAATTATTGCAGCCCTGGAGAATACCCGGAAGGAGAACCCTGCCCTTTTTGTCTTAACCCTGGACCCCCGATTAGAGAGATGCAGAGTAATCTGGAGATTCTGGGATTTTTCCTGGTTGCAGAGGACTTCAAAATAGTGGCATTTGCGGTTGACCTGTTGGTTTATCTTCTGGAACCGAGAGTGTCCTTTCCTATTCTACTGGAGAGTTTTGAAGAGTATGGGGTTTTTCATGGTTTCAATTGAATTTGGATAAATCTGAAGCCCTTGGGGGGGACAGCTAGGTTATGCCAGAAATGGGGTCCAACCTTCCCGCATAAGTGGGTGGAGGGCTCATTTCAATACTTGGGCATCCGATTGTCTGTAGATTCCCTGCAGATTTAGAGATTAAATATAGATAAGCTTTGCAGGATACTAAACACCAGTTGGAAGGCTGGATGCATCTGCCCCTATCGGTCTCCAGCAAAATCCAGCTTTTTCATATGATCCTCTTACCAAAGATCCATTAGCATTTTCTCCTGGGTTCCTGGAAACAGGGAGGCCTGGGGTATTCTGGATCTGAAGTAATATAATGCCACATGTCTCTTTCATCATCTTCAGGACTGGGTTTTATGGACGTACGTATATACAGATACTTCCTTTGAGTGGGATTTTTTAAAACCTTTACACCCGCTTTAGCTCTTGCATTCTAAGATATCTGAGATTCCCACCCCTTTTAAAACCAGTCTGCTGTTGTGTCCCCTATGGCATTTATGGAGAGACATCCTACCCATTTGGCATCAGGATCCCACTAGTACTTTTCTTCTGCCTGTGATTGGAAATGCAGGGCCAGGATAATGTGATATTTCACAGATGGCAATCACAAGGTACTGTTGGAACATCTGATAGGAGATGATGGATATTTTTGTCTTATCCAGCATTGCACCAGCACTGTTCCTTGGCTTATCTACAACTCCTTGTATTAATTTAGGAGTTTACCTACAGTTAGTTTGTCCTCCCAGTTTAGTGGTGATTTGTGAGAATGTTTAGAGGATAATGTTGCAGGTCAAATTTCAGTTTCTTGGTTTAAGAAAGCATTAGTTAAAACACTGCCCTCTCCAAATTATACTACCCTTATAGAGGCTTGAACTCAGGATATGGGTAGGCCACTTCACACTACCATCGATTTGTCTATGATTAAGTCAATTCCAGATGTAGTACACAGTGCAGAATTACAAGAATGCCAATATACAGTGGTTCGCCAGGCTTATTTCTCCCAGAAGCAAGATTTTCATGTGGGTGTATGGACACAACTTGCTGTATAAAATACAAAACTCATGATAATAAATTTTTTCATGAGTCTTTACCTATTTGTAGTGTCTGGTGGCAGATCCTCATAGATGATTATTAGAGGGAATTATTTTTAACAAAGATCATTCTTGGGAGCCAGGAGTACGGGCAAATGTAAATTTTTGGGAAAAGGCCTATGTGGTGGGGATGGAATGTATCCTGAACTATTGGCTGACAGAAGCGCCTCCCACATTCTGGTATTAGCATAATAATTTTATGCCCTGATGTTCTGGGAGACAAACGCAGTTCTTATCCATCTGGGAACCATACTTATACTCAATTTTGGCTAGAGATCATAGTCAGGCTTGAATGTTATGCAAACTAATCCTCAGATGCCTTCATAGTTCGAAGGGGAGAGAGAGAGAAAGGGGAGCAGGGCTTTATTGGTGGTGCCTGTGTTTAGAGTCATCAGAGCCAAGGAACCAAACTCTCCTGTTTTGGAAGGGGCGGGGTTCTTGGAGAGGGAGACATTCTTTAGGGGGAAGGTCTAAATGGGATGCCTTTAGTAACTTCTAGTAAGAGGTAATAGTTTGTTTTGAATCTGTTGTATTTGTCATTTTGCATTCAATAAACAGATTATTTAATAATAATTGACCTTATTTAAGAGATTAGCTTTGATCCATTCCTGAATCTTAAAGGCAGTAAGTTCAAGGTGTTTTTTTTTTAATTAGAACTGACAGAAATTATGTCAGTGGACCTGATATTGGAAAAGAGACAGTTCTTTTCATTTCACAGGTTTTTTTTAATTAGTTCCTTTCTCACAATTTAGGGGTGTTTTTACTAAGGTGCATTAATGGATTTAGTGAATGCTTAATGCTGCACAGCCTATTGTAAACCTATAGGCTGTATGGCACTTAATGAACATAACTTTGTAGGCACCACATTAATAAAAGGATCCCTTAGTAGCTAGTGTCTAAAATATCACTTACTTCTGAGATTTAGGCACTCAGGATATATATTTTAACTCAAAGGTTTAAATTAATGTCACTTTTCTTCATGTCATATTTTTAACACAGATGGTTTCATTCAGTCTGAATGGAAAAAAGCAAAGGATTTCAAAACTTTAACTAAAAATAACCTCCCTATTTCTTCTGGAAACTGTTTTTTAGGAGCCCCCCACATTTATAGATCCCTCAGTAAGATATTTTTATTTCTGCACATCAGTGACTTCATTGTACCCAGACAGACCACATCAAATGTAAGGTTAAAATTCAGAAACTGTCACTAGTTTCACAGTTTCTTTCAAGTGGGCTCTCTGAAAATGCTTTTCTTCAAGAAGAACCAACTCTTCTGATAATATCTATTTTCAATTCCTCACACAACACTTAGGGGTCCTTTTACCAAGCTTCAGTAAAAAAGGGCCATGCACTAGCGGTGGGGGCTGTTTTTGCTATCCACTGAGGCCCTTTTTACCGCAGCAGGTTTTTAAAAAAGGCTGAAAATAGCCATGGCCATGCAGTAGAATTGTTCTTACTGCGTGGCCATGCGATAGGGAGCAATAACCGCCACCCATTGAGGTGGTGGTAAGGGCTCCCACTCTAACCCAGCAGTAACCAGGTAGCGCATGGTGCTGCCGAATTACCACCAGGTTAGCGTTGTGCTAACAAATACAGACCAATTTTCCCTAGCACGGGAAGTGGCACGTGCTGGGGCTGGAACTACCGCCAATGCCAACGTTGGACCAGCGGTAGCTCCAGATTAGCATGCAGTAAGCACACATTGGGCTTACTGCCACTTTTATCAAGCTGTACTAGCGGTTCCCGCATGACAATGCCAAAGGAACGTATTGAATGTCAATGGGCTTTGTTGGCATTACTGCACCAGGAGCCGCTAGCACAGCTTGATAAAAGTTTTGTCAACGTAATGCATAATTTTAATACTGCCCTCCAAAATAATTGGCAACTCGATACTGGTTGTGTTTTAAGCGGAGGAATGTGGTCTCACTTCTGGTCAAGAGTGGTGAGACCACTTTCCTCTGCATCAATTTTACAATCAATGTTTTTTCTGTATCATAAAACAAACTGAACTCCTAGGAAACTTGCTGCTGCTGGGCTGAACTCATCAGTCAAATGTTGGCATTGCTCACAGTTATGTAGGTACTCTCTTTCATATGAAGTTCGAGTGTCAAATGGTTTTTAAATTCTGGAAAGAAATTTGGAGCATCATTCAAAAGATTCTACCTATAGTTGATGACCTATCTTATTCCATCATAATTTTCAAATCTGCATCTAAATCTTTTCATTTGTCAAGGCCACAAGCAAAGTTAGTAGACATTCTCCTTACCATTGCTCAAAGACATATTTTGCAGAACTGGAGATCAGTACAACTATTGAATGTTCAGTTTTGGTGGAATACAGTTCTACAACACCAGAAATTTGAGTTTGAGTTTGCTATGGCAGGGAAGTTCCGAGCAACAATCTCTACGAAAAAAAGTCTGGTCTCCAGTGGAACACTACCTTCAATCTCTTCAGGCCTAACATTGGCCCAACATAAGAAACTTATCTATCAGACACCTGGACATTTTCATTTTTTAAAAATTTTATTCACCTATTTTTTTCCTTTGCCTTTTTCCTTTACTGTTCCTTATTATTGTTACATTTGGAAAATCAATAAAATATTTTGAAAAAAAAAAAGAGACCCTTAAATTTTCTGCATCAAAATTTAGCTCAGAAAATACATTTACAATACATAAGCACTACTCTCCCTTAGTCTCAATATTTCTTTCAAATATGTATCAATTACAATTTTTAAGTTTCTGATTCCTCACAGTATCCTCCACACACAAACATCAGTCCTCTCTCTCTCTCTCTCTCTCTCAGGCCCATCCCTCTTCTTCACAAGGGTCACCAGAGCACTCCCCTAAAACAGATTCCCTCAGGGACTTGTGCAGCCAATCATATGCATGCACTCAGAGTTCTAAGATTGTGGCACACATGCAAGAACTGCTGCACAGTTCAAACTATCAGAAAACTGTAAATTTTACACATAAATAACAATCATGTCACAAGCAGGTTCTTAAGTGAATTATGCAAAAATCTACATTTTTAGAGCCCAATATTTCTGAAAACAGATATAATTTATCTTGCTGTCATTTACACAAAAAAAGGAGATTCTCATAGCTTTCAATCTCACAGCTTTCAGTCTACAATCCAATTCAGTTATCAGTGCTCATCCCACACCCCCGTTTTTATTTTGCCAGGACTCCCAGATTTATTTCCATATATTTAAATTTAAAGGGGGTGTCAGTGCCAGTCTCCATTGGCAGCAGGATGCTTTTGGGTACATTTCAGCATATTTGCACAACCGTACATGCGTGCAGTTCATGGCAAAATCATGGCCTTTCAATTGCTGCAATCATCCTGGCCTTTAAAGGCTCACTGGGATTTTTAAATAATTACATTTTACGGCTGTGAATCCACCAATGCATTTCTGGACCTTCCAATGACTCTGGAGCATTTCCCTCCATTTCCGTGCATATGCAGACAGTGATATTACCACTCACAAGCACATGATGATGTCACTGTGCATGTGTGACAACATCACCCAGTTATTCCTGGCCTTAAGCACAACCTAGGGGCTTTTCCTGCTTTCTCCAGACTCACACTTCTTACTGCCAGCCCAGAATGCTATCATTTGCAGCGTATGCACGAGCTCAGCAGCCACCTCTGTTGCTGTGATCTGGGGCATTCCCTATAACAGAGCAACCTCTCCCAGGTACAGATAAAAAATTTTAACCACTAGTTACACTAAGGGATCTTTTTACTAAGTCATGGTAAAAAGTGGCCTAGGCATGTGTATTGGGCGTGCGCCGGGCCAGTTTTTGCTGCATCTACAAAAAATTGCTTTTTTTTAATGGTGATATACACTTCTTGATTCACATTTTAACAAACGTTTGCACTATCACCACCTCTTATGTTACGCTTAGTGAAATCTTTGATGAAGCATTTAAGCTGTTCAAATTTATGATCTAGAACATATAATGTAGAAATATACCATTCAGTAAGGGCAACAGATAAGTGCTCAACCTTTTTGCTTCAAATATTGAAAATTGTTTACAGTGCAAATACAATTTTAATATACATGGAGGGGCATAATCGAACGGGGGCGTCTGCGCAGGACGGCCCTGCGAAGGGGCGGGGAAACCCATATTATCCAAACAAGATGGGATTCCATCTTTCATTGCGATAATATGATTGGGAACTTCCAAATCCCAACATTTAGGTTGACCTTGGAGATGGTCGACCTAAATGTTGAGATGGTCGACCCTGGTTTTTGGCCATAATGGATACCGAGGATGCCCATCTCAAAAATGACCAAATCCAAGCCCTTTGGTCGTGGGAGGAGCCAGAATTCGTAGTGCACTGGTCCCCCTGACATGCCAGAACACCAACCGGGCACCCTAGGGGGCACTGCAGTGGACTTCACAAATTGCTCCCAGATGCATAGCTCCCTTACCTTGGGTGCTGAGCCCCCCCCCCAAACCTACTCCCCACAACTGTACAACACTACCATAGCCCTAAGGTGTGAAGGGGCACCTACATGTGGGTACAGTGGGTTTCGGGCCGGTTTTTGAGGGCTCACATTTACCACCACAAATGTAACAGGTGGGGGGGATGGGCCTGGGTCCACCTGCCTGAAGTGCACTGCACCTACTAAAACTGCTCCAGGGACCTACCTGCATACTGCTGTCATGGAGTTGGGTATGACATTTCAGGCTGGCATACAGGCTGGCAAAAAAAATATTTTAAAGTTTTTTTTTGGGGTGGGAGGGGGTTGGTAACCACTGGGGGAGTAAGGGGAGGTCATCCCCGATTCCCTCCAGTGGTCATCTGGTCAGTTCGGGCACTTTTTTGAGGCTTGGTCGCAAGAAAAAATGGACCAAGTGAAGTCGGCCAAGTGCTCGTCAGGGACGCCCTTCTTTTTTCCATTATCGACCGAGGACACCCGTGTGTTAAGCACGCCCCAGTCCCGCCTTCGCTATGCTTCCAACACACCCCCGGGAACTTTGGTCGTCCCCACGATGGAAAGTAGCTGAGGGGACCCAAAATCGGCTTTCGATTATGCTGATTTGGGCAACCCTGGGAGAAGGACGCCTATATCCCGATTTGTGTCAAAAGATGGGCCCCCTTCTCTTTCGAAAATGAGCCCAATAGTAACATAGTAAATGATGGCAGATAAAGACCTGAACAGCCCATCCAGTCTACCCAACAAGATAAACTAATTTTACATGGTATGCAATACTTTATATGTATGACCGAGTTTGTTTTGTCCTTGCCATTCTCAGGGACCAGACTGTAGAAGTCTGCTCAGCACTGTTCTTGTACTAAAAGTTCTGAAGCTAACGTTGAAGCCTTTTAAATTTACACTCCAGCCCATCCATATCTATTCAGTTACGATCAGGGCATAGACCGTAGAAGTCTGCCTAGCACTGGTTTTGCTTTCCAATTACCAGTATTGTCACCCAATGCCCGCTACTTCCTGTTGTTAACAGTTTGACTCCTTGAATCACTGATTTGGAAAGTAAAGCTAAGACAGTTGAAGCTGAGATAACTAAACTTAATAGTTTGGAGAAGACAATGGAAGATATTCAAGAAACACTCAGATACAGATAGTTCAAGCTACTTGTATTACAGACTTAGGGGCCTTTTTACAAAGGCGTGCTAAAAAGTGGCCTGCACTACTTTTAGAGGGCAATTTTCCCATGCGCTCAGGCCACCTCTTAGCGTGTCTGCCAAAAAGTCAAAATTCTATTTTCGGCAATAATGGGTAGGCACTAAGGGGCATAATCGAACGGCGCTGGCCATTTACATGAGTGGCCATCTATATGGCCAGCGCCGTAAAGAGCAATCCTGAACCATATTATCGAAAAAGATGGCCGGCCATCTTTCGTTTTGATAATATGGTTGGGGCCGGCCAAATGTCAGAGATGACCGGGTTTGAGATGGCCGGCATTTGGTTGTGGGAGGGGCCAGCATTTGTAGTGCACTGGTCCCCCTCACATGCCAGGACACCAACCGGGCCCCCTAGGGGGCACTGCAGTGGACTTCAAAAATTGCTCCCAGGTGCATACGTCCCTTACCTTGTGTGCTGAGCCCCCCCAAATCCCCCCCAAACCCACTCCCCACAACTCTACACCATTACCATAGCCCTTATGGGTGAAGGGGGGCACCTACATGTGGGTACAGTGGGTTTGGGGGGGGGTTGGAGGGCTCACATTTACCACCACCAATGGGGGGATGGGCCTGGGTCCACCTGCCTGAAGTGCACTGTACCCACTAAAAACTGTTCCAGGGACCTGCATACTGCTGTCAGGGAGCTGGGTATGACATTTCAGGCTGGCATAGAGGCTGGCAAAAAAGGTTTTTTTTTCGGTGGGAGAGGGTTGGTGACCACTGGGGGAGTAAGGGGAGGTGATCCCCGATTCCCTCCGGTGGTCATCTGGTCAATTGGGGTACTTTTTTGAGGCTTGGTCGATTATACTGATTTGGCCGGATTCAGGAGATCGCAGGCCATCTCCCGATTTGTGTCGGAAGATGGCCAGCGATCTCTTTCAAAAATAAGCTGGATAGGCGCCCATGTGCGCCCAATGCGTGTCAATTTGGAGTTACCACTCTGCTACCGCGTGGCCCTTGTGGTAATTTCATTTTTGACAAACGTCCGTTATGCGCACCGGAAAATAATTTTTATTTTCTGGCACGCGGCAGAAACTGATCAGTACAGTAGACGATTACCGCACGGTTAACGCATAAGACCTTACCTCTAAGTCAATGGCCGGCGGTAAGGTCTCATACTCAAAATGGATGCGTGCCAATTTTTATTTTGCTGCACATCCAATTTTGGAAAAAAATTTAAAAAGCCTTTTTTATAGGCAAGCTGAAAAATGGATCTGCGTGCACCCAAAACACACACCTACACCATTTTTTTGGTGCACCTTAGTAAAAGGACCCCAAAGTCCAAAATTACTGATTATCACCAGGAATGCCCACCGTGATAGGAAATTATTTTCTACCACGGGAAACTGCCTACTTCAACTTCAGAACTACTGCCAGGCTCCTGCGCTGCCCCAGTGGTAGGGCCAATTTGGTGTGTGTTACCCACATGGTAGACCTACAGCACCTTATAAAAGGGCCCCTTAGTGAGTGTTCATTTAAAATTGGAGAAGATGGAGACTATATTTAGAGGAGTGAATTTTCATTTATTGAATTTTCTTCTCTTGCCAAATACCTCACCTAAAAAGTTGTTTGAAAGACTCTTATTGGAAGTATTGAGTATGTCATCTGAGTCAATTCTACCAACAGTGCATTTGTATTTTCTTCCATTTAAGAAAAGGGGTTCATCAAATTAGATAGAAATATTACATTGGACTCTCTGGAAGTATTGGTCTCAAAAGAACCTGCCGGAAAGAAGCTTGAAATATCTATGTCAACCCTGATTGTGACATTTAATACCAGAGCTGTCAGAGATTTATTACTTAGATATTATTTCAGATCAAGTGAGAAAAAAACATTCTGGGGAGAGGACATCTTAGTTTTTCCAGATGTATCGCCTGAAATACAAAAGAAGCAAATGCGATTTTTATTACTTAGGCATGGCGTGCTCTAATAAAGGTATTACTCAGTATAAATCTAGTAATATATCTTTTAGGATCTGTTGCCTTTTTTGGCATCTGTAAAGACAACTATGTTTACTCCTTCTGCTGCAGTTTTAGAAGGACCATAGTAAAATGTGCTTTGGTTGTTGTTAACACTCAACTTTTTTTGTTCTTATTAAAATTTAATTTCATTTTGATATATTAAAGTCTCTTCCAATTGTATTGTCTCCAGATAGTTCTACAGTGGACTACTGTTGCAAATTTAAATTATATTTTTCTTTTCCTTATTGTGATAAGGGATTTATTTTATAGTCCCTTGATTTGTGCTTATTTTTTTCCCTTAAATCTGCAACTTTCTGTACAAATATGGTATTTTGCTTGATTTTAAGTCTTTTGAAACTTATATATATACAGTGGTGGAAATAAGTATTTGATCCCTTGCTGATTTTGTAAGTTTGCCCACTGACAAAGACATGAGCAGCCCATAATTGAAGGGTAGGTTATTGGTAACAGTGAGAGATAGCACATCACAAATTAAATCCGGAAAATCACATTGTGGAAAGTATATGAATTTATTTGCATTCTGCAGAGGGAAATAAGTATTTGATCCCCCACCAACCAGTAAGAGATCTGGCCCCTACAGACCAGGTAGATGCTCCAAATCAACTCGTTACCTGCATGACAGACAGCTGTCGGCAATGGTCACCTGTATGAAAGACACCTGTCCACAGACTCAGTGAATCAGTCAGACTCTAACCTCTACAAAATGGCCAAGAGCAAGGAGCTGTCTAAGGATGTCAGGGACAAGATCATACACCTGCACAAGGCTGGAATGGGCTACAAAACCATCAGTAAGACGCTGGGCGAGAAGGAGACAACTGTTGGTGCCATAGTAAGAAAATGGAAGAAGTACAAAATGACTGTCAATCGACATAGATCTGGGGCTCCACGCAAAATCTCACCTCGTGGGGTATCCTTGATCATGAGGAAGGTTAGAAATCAGCCTACAACTACAAGGGGGGAACTTGTCAATGATCTCAAGGCAGCTGGGACCACTGTCACCACGAAAACCATTGGTAACACATTACGACATAACGGATTGCAATCCTGCAGTGCCCGCAAGGTCCCCCTGCTCCGGAAGGCACATGTGACGGCCCGTCTGAAGTTTGCCAGTGAACACCTGGATGATGCCGAGAGTGATTGGGAGAAGGTGCTGTGGTCAGATGAGACAAAAATTGAGCTCTTTGGCATGAACTCAACTCGCCGTGTTTGGAGGAAGAGAAATGCTGCCTATGACCCAAAGAACACCGTCCCCACTGTCAAGCATGGAGGTGGAAATGTTATGTTTTGGGGGTGTTTCTCTGCTAAGGGCACAGGACTACTTCACCGCATCAATGGGAGAATGGATGGGGCCATGTACCGTACAATTCTGAGTGACAACCTCCTTCCCTCCGCCAGGGCCTTAAAAATGGGTCGTGGCTGGGTCTTCCAGCACGACAGTGACCCAAAACATACAGCCAAGGCAACAAAGGAGTGGCTCAGGAAGAAGCACATTAGGGTCATGGAGTGGCCTAGCCAGTCACCAGACCTTAATCCCATTGAAAACTTATGGAGGGAGCTGAAGCTGCGAGTTGCCAAGCGACAGCCCAGAACTCTTAATGATTTAGAGATGATCTGCAAAGAGGAGTGGACCAAAATTCCTCCTGACATGTGTGCAAACCTCATCATCAACTACAGAAGACGTCTGACCACTGTGCTTGCCAACAAGGGTTTTGCCACCAAGTATTAGGTCTTGTTTGCCAGAGGGATTAAATACTTATTTCCCTCTGCAGAATGCAAATAAATTCATATACTTTCCACAATGTGATTTTCCGGATTTAATTTGTGATGTGCTATCTCTCACTGTTACCAATAACCTACCCTTCAATTATGGGCTGCTCATGTCTTTGTCAGTGGGCAAACTTACAAAATCAGCAAGGGATCAAATACTTATTTCCACCACTGTATATATATATATATTTTTTTTTTTTTAACAAAGGAATATTCAATACATGTTCCCTGTTGGCTTTTGCTCCTCTGAATCACACATGAATGTCAGCAAACTGCTTGTATGGACTAGGGCAAACATACTTATTTCTGTGCTATCTAGAACAATTGAAAAGCCAAAATTAGACTTCAAAACATGCATAAAGCTTCAAATGATGCTGCTCATTTTTTTTTTTAACATAAAACGTCGTAAAATGGGTACTCCCACTGTGTGTAGGGAAATGTAGGGAATGGGTTAGGGAGTACTCATTCTATAAAGCTGTATGTTAGAAAAAAGAGTGGCATCACTTATGGGCCGATAATCAGAAGCAAATGCAGGTGCTAGAGGCTATTAGCACCATATTAGTGCCTGCATTTCCTTCCGCCCCATAATCAGATCCCCCGAGCGGGTGAAACAATGTCCCCACGGGCTATGACTGCAACTAGCATGCAAATGCATGCTAAACAGGGCTCTTAGCGCAAGTAGCATGCAAATGGATGCTAAACATATTCCTCCCCAATGATCAGCGAGCAGCGCACCAAACCCTACACTAGCTCAGAGCTGGCATTAAGGTTTCCAGACCATTAGGGAGGAATGGTGAGCCCTGCCCAGCATGCATTTGCATGATAGCTGGCCGCCTGTTCTCCCTAATACAGCCCCTCTACAGGAGCAGAAACCCTGACCCCCCCCCCCAACCCCAATCCAGTGACACAGGGGCTGGGAAGAGGCCTGCTAGACCATCAGGCTGGGGGGGGGCTTGATTTGTGGCCCACTAGGCCACCAGGTCTTTTTGAGGGGATGCAAGGGGGGTTAGGGGGGCTGGGAATTCACCAAATCTCTAGTCTCCCGTGAACTTGGATTGGAGGGACTGGAGGTCTGCCGGACCTCCAGCCCCCTTGTTGCTGGTTTGGGGTGGGGGTTCAGTGATGACACTAGGCCACCAGGGCCTTGCTGTTTGGGGTCTGGTGGTCCCATGGTTCTCAAACACCTGTGTTTCACAGGTCTGGGCTTTTCACAGCCTGGACCTGTCAAACAAGTGCTCAGGCACAATCCTCCTGCACTTTACCCTATGATCATGGATTTTAGCATGCATACATTTGCATGCTATTATCTCTGATCATACGGGCAGTAAAGCCCTGCGCTGTTCCAGCACTATTTTTAGAGCACTGGAACAGCGTGATCATCTGGGAATTAGAGTTTTACATGTGTAAGCTGTGTGTAAGGTTTGGGAAAATCTCTGCATTCAATAGGCCTTTAGCTAGGCCAAGTTGGATGACTTCAATATCCTATTTCGAAGCTGGATGTCTTACGTAAAATGGGGCTTCATGTAACTGTAATTGTTTCAATGAAATAAGCAGCCCAGTATTATCAGCAATTCTAATTATACAGCCAAGACCATGCTTGCATAAAGATATGTGGTCAGCAAGGAGAGCTATAATCAAAGCCTTAATTAGGCATTTAAGTAGAACATCTGTAGGGAAATTAACAAGGGGCTGAGTTCTCAAACTCAAAAGTTTGGCATTCTGAGGTGGTTTTAAATATCTACAGGTAAGTGCAATTCCTTCCTTTACTTTCCTTCATGGCACAGGTCCAAAGAAGAAATTAGCTGACTGTTGTGTGTGTGATTCAAATCAGGTGATAGACATGTATTGCCATTCTAAAATACAGAATACAAGCCTCCTCAAAATCTCTGCAAGTCATGGCCATTGTTTAGTAGCATCTTTTCTAAGAGGTCTTTTACAAATCTGTGATAAAAATTGGCCTTAGCATGCCCTTATGTGGCTCATTCTTGTGTGATAAGGCCATTTTTATCGTAGCTGTAAAAACTCCAGTTTCTATGTTTTTTCTTAAAGGCCATGTGCTAATGTAGTAATTAGCATGTGGTCATTTAAAAAAATTATCTCAAGAGCAGTTACCACCACCTACTTTGCAGATTGGTGAGTTCTCCCACATTATCCAGTTATCATGCAGTAATCTAGATGCACTAAATGGTTAGTGCAGCAATGCCAGGTTTCTGCCCCTGACTCGCTTCTTAAAACAATTCAAAAAATATTTACTGTATAGTTACTGTACGCACATTTCAAAACCAACGTGTGATGCTTTAACACATCCTGCATTATTCCATTTTTGGCAGTGTTAGTGTCAAGGCCACAGCTGTGCCCCGGCCGCCTACTCTCATCGTGGCATTTTCGGGGCTCCTGCCTCCGTCCCGTGTTGATGACTCATTCAGACAGCACTCTCCAGCAGCTCAAATGCATTCTAGGCATCCCTAGGCACAGGCACAGGCTGAAGAACTCCTTTTAAAGGCACAGCCAGCCAAAGCAGAGGGCAGTGCTCCAGTGGCGTACCTAGGGTAGTTGACACCCGGGGCTGGTCATTTTTTAACACCCCCCTCCAAAATCCAGTACTAGGCATACCGAGAATATAAAACACTCAGGACCTATAGAGCAATTCTACCATACCTTAAGCAGTCATTTCTACGAGTCACACAAGAAGAAGGAAAGCATCTTAAACACTACAGTGAGCACTAGAACATCAATTCACCTATTGTAAGACAAAAAAAGACAGAGTAGTACAAATCGTCGATCCTGCACAGTCAATGTCAACTGAAAGCCATGTCTTTTTCACAAACACAGATACACCCTAATCCACTATAGAATAAGTAATCATAAACTTTCCATTTAGACAAAAATTAAACTGGACCCGCAAGATGCCAGACTCTGTATACAATGCAATACCACAGAAACAGAAAATGTCCCCTAGTGCTGTGCAAAATATAAAGACAGCAGATGTAAATTTGAAAAAACTAACAAATACCAATCACCACTTTATAAATTAACAAATAGAAATAAAACAAATATAGAAAATAAAATAATGCCATTATATTGGACTAATACATTTAGCTTTCAGAGGCCAAAACCTCCTTCCTCAGGTCAATACAGTATAGTGGTGTTACAGTATCCTATCCTGACCTGAGGAAGGGGGTTTTGTTCTCCGAAAGTTAGTCAAAATATATTAAAATTAATCCAATAAAAAGATTACCTTATTTGCATGTTCTATTTATAAACATTTATTAACACATCTACAATACTACTGTATCCTAAAGCAAAAAAATAAAAATATATATTTTATTTACAGTTTGTTGTCTCTGGTTTCTGCTTTCCTCGTCTTCTTTTCACTGTCTTCCTTCCATCCAGCATCTGTCTTTGCTCTCTCTCTCTCTCTGCCATCCAGTGTCTGCCCTCTCTACTGTCCCCTCCATCCAATGTCTGCCCTCTCTCCCTGCCCCTTCCATCCACTGTCTGCCTTCTTTCTCTCTTCCATCCAAATCTGTCCTCTATCTCTGCCCCTTCCATCCACCATCTGACCGTTTGCCCTCTCTCTCTCCCCTTCCATCCACTGTCTGCCCTTTCTCTCTGCCCCTTCAATACACCATTTGCCCTCCTTCTCCCATTCATCCAGGGTCTGTCCTCACTCCCCCTTCCATCCAGGGCCTGTCCTCCATCTCGCTCACTTTTCCATCCAGGGTCTGTCCCCTCTCTGTCTCTCTCTGCTCCCTCTTTTTGACCCCCAGTTCCAGCCCCATTATCCCACCTACCCTAGTTCCAGCCCCAGCCCACATCTCCCACCTGCCCTCCCTTTTCAGCCCCCAGTTTCAGCCCCACTATCCCACCAGTTCCCAGTTTCAGCCCCAGCCACTTCTCCCTGTCCCCTTTTCAGCCCCCTGTTCCAGTACTAGCCCTCTTATCCCACCTACCCTCCTTTTCAGCCCCCAGTTCCAGTCCCCTTCATCCACATGCCTTGCATTAGGGCCCCCTTGTCAGCCTCAGACCCATTCTCCCACCTGCTCCAGGCATGGCTCCATTCTCCCTCCTGCCCCTTTCTCAGACCCCAGTTCCATCTCCAGGCCCTTTCTCCCATCTGAGCCCCCCCTCCCAGACCCAGTCCCCTTCTCCCATCTGAGCCCCCCTCCCAGACCCAGTCCCCTTCTCCCATCTGAGCCCCCCTTCTCCGAACCAGTCCCCACCTGCCTACCAGCTCCATCGACAGATGACCCTCTTCTCCTGCCACCTGGCACCCAGGAGAGCATTGCAGTGGTGTACCAAGGGCGGGGCGGTCCGCCCAGGGTGTCAACAGGTGGGGGGGGGGGTGCTCCGCTGGTGCTGTGGTCCCAACCTGCCTACCAGCTCCATCGACAGACGACCCTCTTCTCCTGCTACCCGGCACCCAGCCTTTAAAAAAAAAATCTGTGAAGCAGCGGCCCAGTGCAGCACCTCGCGTCTGCTCTGCATGAAAAAGAAGCAAATTGCCTCGTCGGCCCTTCCCTCACTGTGTCCTGCCCTCTGATGTAACTTCCTATTTCCGCAAGGACGGGACACAGTGAGGGAAGGGCCGACGAGGAGATTTGCTTCTTTTACATGCAGAGCAGATGCGAGGTGCTGCACTGGGCCGCTGCTTCACAGATTTTTTTTTTAAAGGCTGGGTGCCGGGTAGCAGGAGAAGAGGGTCGTCTGTCGATGGAGCTGGTAGGCAGGTTGGGACCACAGCACCAGCGGAGCACCCCCCCCCCACCTGTTGACACCCTGGGCGGACCGCCCCGCCCTTGGTACACCACTGCAATGCTCTCCTGTGACGTTTCCTGGGGAGTATCTCAGCTCTCAGACCTCCTTTCTGCCTTGCCTTCACAACAGATCTCCAGAGCTGTGCCTTGCCTCGTCTCCTGTAAAGCCTTGCCTGCCTACCTCCTGCTTTTGCCAAGTCTACCTTGCTTTGTTCCTGCCTTGCCTGTGTGTTCTAGTTCCAATACTCCAGACTTCAGCTCCACTGTTCCAGTTCCAGTGCTCAGCTTTGCTGTTCCAGATCCAGTGCTCCAGACCTCAAATTTGCTGTTCCAGTTCCAATGCGCCAATCCTGAGTTCTGCTGTTCCAGTTCCAGTATTCCAGACTTAAGCTCAGCTGTTCCAGTTCTAGTGCTCCAGATCTCAGCTCCGCTATTCCAGTCCTCAGTTCCATTGTTCCAGTTCTAGTGCTCCAGTCCTCAGCTCCGCTGCTCCAGTTCTGGTGTTCCAGTCTCCAGCTCTGTAGACTCTGCTTTCAGTCCCACTGTTCCTCTTTCCCAACTTTGCAGTCAAGTCTACCAGGACTTTTTCTGGGCCACCGGTGGGGCCTCCTCTGCTGGGCATTGACTCATCTTCCATCAGTTGTGGCCTTCTGACCCCCAGGTTGGGAGCCCAATGATGGCCCAAGGGCTCACTCATGTCAAACTCTGACAGATTGTAAAAGCCATGAGCTTGAAAGAGTCACCTGTCTTGCAGTTACTTCAGCAGTTGGTCCATCAGATCCAACAGCTATCTGAGGCCGTCTAGGATTTGACCCAGCAGATGGACTATTTCCAGATTCTTGGCACACCGTAAGCTGTGACTCCTCCACCCTCTATAGTTTTTCCTGGCCCTGTCATGCTTCTGGGACCAGGGTCCCAGAAACATGGCAGGGACCACATTCCACCTCCTCCTTGGTTCAATAGGAACCAGAAGTCCTGCCGGTGGTTTCTGAACCAGTGCCAAATAAGCTTCAAGAGAGGGACTTTGTTTATGACAAAACCAGAGTGACATACATCATCTCACTCCTCATTGATCCAGCCCTTGCTTGGGCCTTCCCTATCTGGGAGTGCAACGACCTGATATTGAACAACCTGAATTATTTTCTTGGTCCGTTTTGAAGAATGTTTGAGGAAACAGGGAAGGCCTCCTCTGTAGCCTCTGAGTTGCTTAACTTGTGGCATGGGTCACACTGGCAATTATGGCAATTATGCCATTTAGTTTTGGATACTAGCCTTGGAGCTGAAGTGGAATAATGAGAGGTTGGTTACTATTTTCTGGCAAGATTTGTCCTCTTAGATCAAAGATCAATTAGTGAGGTGAGACCTTACAATGACCCTAGATGACCTCATCCTTCTCTGCACTCAAATAGACATTTGCTTCTGAGAGCAAGCACCGGAGTGACAAGTCAGTCATTGGCTACTTTGGCCAGGTCCCAGCTTCCAGCACAGATCTTCATCTCCCTCTAAGCCCTCCATTTTGGCTGAGGGTGGGGAGCTTATGCAGGTAGACTGATCAACCCTTTCGGATTAAGAGAAGCAGCATAGGCAGCAGACCCAAAATGTCTTCAGATGCCCCAAGTTTTCCACTGAAGCTTTTATTGACTCAGGGACTGAAGGGAGTTTCATTGATGTGGCACTCGTCCGGCACCACAATATCCCTATCAAGGAACTACCGAGACCTGTACCAGTTTTCATCCATATATGGGAACATACAAGAGCACATCATGGTGGAAACAGTTCCCCTGTATTTACTACTACTATTTAGCATTTCTATAGCGCTACAAGGTGTACGCAGCGCTGCACAAACATAGAAGAAAGACAGTCCCTGCTCAAAGAGCTTACAATCTAATAGACAAAAAAATAAATAAAGTAAGCAAATCAAATCAATTAATGTGAACGGGAAGGAAGAGAGGAGGGTAGGTGGAGGCGAGTGGTTACAAGTGGTTACGAGTCAAAAGCAATGTTAAAGAGGTGGGCTTTCAGTCTAGATTTAAAGGTGGCCAAGGATGGGGCAAGACGTAGGGGCTCAGGAAGTTTATTCCAGGCGTAGGGTGCAGCGAGACAGAAGGCGCGAAATCTGGAGTTGGCAGTAGTAGAGCAGGGAACAGATAAGAAGGATTTATCCATGGAGCGGAGTGCACGGTAAGGGGTGTAGGGAAGGACGAGTGTGGAGAGATACTGGGGAGCAGCAGAGTGAGTACATTTATAGGTTAGTAGAAGAAGTTTGAACAGGATGCGAAAATGGATAGGGAGCCAGTGAAGGGTCTTGAGGAGAGGGGTAGTATGAGTAAAGCGACCCTGGTGGAAGACAAGATGGGCAGCAGAGTTTTGAACCGACTGGAGGGGGGAGAAGTGACTAACTGGGAGGCCATCAAGAAGCAGATTGCAGTAGTCTAAACGAGAGGTGACAAGGGTGTGGATGAGGGTTTTGGTAGAGTGCTCGGAAAGAAAGGGGTGGATTTTACGGATGTTGTAAAGAAAGAAATGACAGGTCTTGGCAATCTGCTGGATATGAGCAGAGAAGGAGAGAGAAGAGTCAAAGATGACCCCAAGGTTTCGAGCTGAGGAGACAGGGAGAATGAGAGAGCCATCAACAGAAATAGAAAATGGGGGGAGTGGGGAGGTGGGTTTGGGGGGGGGGGAATGAGAAGCTCGGTTTTGGTCATATTTAATTTCAGGTGGCGTTGAGACATCCAGACAGCAATGTCAGACAAGCACGCTGAAACTTTGGTTTGGATGCAAGGTGAGATATCAGGGGTAGAAAGGTAGATTTGGGAGTCATCAGCATAGAGATGGAAGGAAAAGCCATGGGATGAGATTAATGAACCAAGGGAAGAAGTGTAGATAGAAAAGAGGAGGGGACCAAGAACAGAACCCTGAGGTATGCCAACAGGCAGAGGGATAGAAGTAGAAGAGGTTCCACCAGAGTGAACACTAAAGGTGCGGAGGGAGAGGTAGGAAGAGAACCAGGAAATTACAGAGCATTAGGGTCCTCCATAGAGAAGCCATAGTTCTGTATGTTCTCCAGATGGCAGTTAATCTTATCATACTGGGTTTCTCATAGCTACAGAAGCACAATCCCCAAGTTGACTGGGTGCAGAGGAAGATCTCGGCCTGGAGTAAACCTTTTCTATATCGCTGTCTGAACTCTGTGCTTCCCACCTTCCTGGTTGCTGCTAGTAAACTAGAGGATATGGAGGATCTACCCCGGGTGTACCACAATTATGCTGATGTATTTTCCAAGAAACAAGCTAAGCCCTATCACCACATTGGGAATATGACTGGCCCATTGATTTTGTACCCAGGAAGGCACCTCTAAGGGGTAGAGTCTATCCTCTGTCTCACCCCAAGACTGAAGCAATGTCAACTTACATTAAAGGTAACTTATAGAGGGGGTTCATCCACAATTATATGTCTCCTGCCAGGGTGGGCTTCTTCTTTGTAGGTAAGAAGAACAGGAGTCTATGCCCTTGCATAGACTATAGGGGCTTAAATGCTATCACCATCCAAAACAAGTATCCACTTCCCCTCATTTCTGAGCAGTTCGACCAGCTCCAAGTGGTCTGCATATTCACCAAATTGGATCTTATGGAAGCTTATAATTTGATCCGCAACCGGGAGGGTGATGAGTGGAAGACAGCGTTCAACACCAGAGATGGACATTAAGAATATCTAATCATGTCATTTGGGCTTGTCAACACCATCGCTGTATTTCAAAAGTTTGTCAATGATATCTTTCATGACTTACTGTACAAATGTATTCTGGTATGTCTAGATGAGATCCTGATATTTTCCCACACATTGAACAACATCAAGAACATGTCAAGCTAGTACTACAATGCCTACGCCAAAACCATCTTATGTCAAGTTGGAAAACTGCATTTCAAGCACACTGAATTACTCTTTTTGGGGTATATCATCTCTGACCAAGGTCTACAGATGGATTCAGC
The DNA here is from genome assembly GCF_901765095.1 of Microcaecilia unicolor. Classification (NCBI taxonomy): domain Eukaryota; kingdom Metazoa; phylum Chordata; class Amphibia; order Gymnophiona; family Siphonopidae; genus Microcaecilia; species Microcaecilia unicolor. Next base: position 200,653,225 of record NC_044032.1, read on the forward strand.
TAAGCTGTCAACTATTTAAGACTGGCCATGCCCCCATGGGTTTGGGTGCTTCAGAGAATTTTGGGGTTCACAAACTTCTACTGGAAGATTACTCAGAATTATTTCTCCATTGCAGAGCCCCTGATGGATTTAGCCCAGAAAGAGGCTAACCCTTGAGACTGAACAGCCAAGGTTGTTTTAGCGTTTGACCATTTAAAGGAGACCATGATGACTACTCTAATTCTCTGATACCCAGATCTAGACAAATGCTTCTTTGTGGAAGTAGACACCTCTGCCATAGGAGTGGGTGTCCTCCTATCTCAGGTTAATGCCAAAGTCAATTTGCTACCTTCTGCCTATTTCTCTTGGAAGTTCTCACCAGCTGAGAAAAATTACACAATCGGAGACCGGGAGCTACTGGCTATAAAAATGGCACTTGAGGAATGGCATCACCTGCTTGAGAGAGCCAAGTATCTGTTCACCACGATTATGGATCATAAAAACCTCTTGTGCCTCCAAGAAACCTGCAGTCTTAACTCCCACCAAGTCTGGTGGTCCCTGTTCTTCTTCTGATTCAACTTTAAGGTGGTGTTTCGGCCTGGAGGAAAGAACATCAAGTCAGGCACCCTCTCTCAATGCCTGGAGGCCACTGAAGAGACTTCTGAGCACCAACTTGTCTTAGACCTCAACTTGATTTTGACTGCAACCATGGTACCGGTCCCACCCAGCAAACCCATAGTGTCCATAAGTACATAAGTACATAAGTAATGCCATACTGGGAAAAGACCAAGGGTCCATCGAGCCCAGCATCCTGTCCACGACAGCGGCCAATCCAGGCCAAGGGCACCTGGCAAGCTTCCCAAATGTACAAACAGTCTATACATGTTATTCCTGGAATTTTGGAGTTTTCCAAGTCCGTTTAGTAGCGGTTTATGGACTTGTCCTTTAGGAAACCGTCCAACCCCTTTTTAAACTCTGCTAAGCTAACCGCCTTCACCACTTTCTCCGGCAACGAATTCCAGAGTTTAATTACACGTTGGGTGAAGAAAAATTTTCTCCGATTTGTTTTAAATTTACTACACTGTAGTTTCATCGCATGCCCCCTAGTCCTAGTATTTTTGGAAAGCGTGAACAGACGCTTCACATCCACCTGTTCCACTCCACTCATTATTTTATATACCTCTATTATGTCTCCCCTCAGCCGTCTCTTCTCCAAGCTGTATAGCCCTAGCCTCCTTAGTCTTTCTTCATAGGAAAGTCGTCCCATCCCCGCTATCATTTTAGTCGCCCTTCGCTGCACCTTTTCCAATTCTACTATATCTTTCTTGAGATGCGGCGACCAGAATTGAACACAATACTCAAGGTGCGGTCGCACCATGGAGCGATACAACGGCATTATAACATCCTCACACCTGTTTTCCATACCTTTCCCGATAATACCCAACATTCTATTTGCTTTCTTAGCCGCAGCAGCACACTGAGCAGAAGGTTTCAGTGTGTTATCGACAATGACACCCAGATCCCTTTCTTGGTCCGTAACTCCTAACGTGGAACCTTGCATGACGTAGCTATAATTCGGGTTCTTTTTTCCCACATGCATCACCTTGCACTTGCTCACATTAAACATCATCTGCCATTTAGCCGCCCAGTCTCCCAGTCTCGTAAGGTCCTCTTGTAATTTTTCACAATCCTGTCGCGATTTAACGACTTTGAATAACTTTGTGTCATCAGCAAATTTAATTACCTCGCTAGTTACTCCCATCTCTAAATCATTTATAAATATATTAAAAAGCAGCGGTCCTAGCACGGACCCCTGAGGAACCCCACTAACTACCCTTCTCCATTGTGAATACTGCCCATTTAACCCCACTCTCTGTTTCCTATCCTTCAACCAGTTTTTAATCCACAACAGGACATTTCCTCCTATCCCATGACCCTCCAATTTCCTCTGTAGCCTTTCATGAGGTACCTTGTCAAACGCCTTTTGAAAATCCAGATACACAATATCAACCGACTCCCCTTTGTCCACATGTTTGTTCACTCCTTCAAACATTGTTGGGAGATGGAACTGGAGTGAGGGAAAAAAATCAAAAATCATCGGGCACCCAGGAATCCAGGATATGCTCAAACTAATCTTTTGGTCTTATTGGTGGGAGAGTTTAAAGAGAGATATAAAAGACTTTGTAACATCATACCCTGTTTGTGTATGCCACAAGCCATCTCATGCCAGTCCATGGGGACTTCTCCAACCAATCTCAATACCCAAGGAACCCTGGATGCACATCATTAAGGATTTCATCACTGATCTTCCAGACTCATTCGGCTTCTCCACCATATGAGTGGTGGTGGACCGGTTCTCTAAAATGGCTCATTTTATTCCCTTGACCGGGCTACCTTATACTTCTTCTCTAGCCCAGCATTTCTTAAATTAAATCTTTTGCCTACATGGTCTACCAGACCCTATTATCTCAGATCGAGGAGTTCAATTCACCTCCAAGTTTTGGCAGAGTCTCTGTGGGTCATTACAGATCAAGCTAAAATTCTCATCAAGATATCATCTACAGACAAACGGCCAAACCACGAGAGTCATCCAGATCTTGAAACCTATGCAGCTCTGTCTCAGCTCAGCACAATTGGCCCCATTTGCTGCTTTGGACAGAGGTTTGTTACAATAATCATGTAAGCGAGTCTTCTGTGGCCTTGCCATGCAAGATAGTATTTGGGCGACTTCTGAGGGTACCTGTGCCTGTGTCTCTATCCCCTTCTGTACTGTCCACCAAGGCTACCATTGCATCATTCTGTCATCTCTGGAAAACCATACAGGAGATGAAAAATATTTTGCCCTGAGGTATAAGAAACAGGCAGATATATAGAGCACCCTACTCCTCAAATCCACCCAGGAGACCTGGTATGGCTCTCTACCCAGAAGCTGCACTCCATCAAGTTTGCTCACAGATTTATTGGGTCATATACCATTATTTGGCAGGTGGAACCAGAACCATATCAACTGAAATAATCTGCTACTCTACAAATTCATGACATGTTTCACATTTCTCTCTTGAAATTTCTAGTACTGAGCATAAGAAGTCGAGGTCCTCCAGCACTGCCCCCAGTGCTGTTGCTTCTGCTACAGAGTTTGAAGTCCATCCTTGACTCCTGGTAAATACAGGGGAAGCATCATCACCTCATTGCCTGGAAGGGTTACTTTCAGAGGAAAATTCTTGGGACATAGCAAGTCAAGTGCACACTCTAGTCTTCCTCTCGAGATTCCATCATATGTTTCTTCACAAACCAAAACCAGGTCCTAGAAGGAGGGGATCTGTGAGGAGGAGGTATTGTCATAGCCACAGCCATGCCCCAGCTCCCTGACTCATCTCAGGGCATTTTGGAGGCTCCTGAATTTACCCCACCTTGATAAGTCATTCAGGAAGCACTCCCTGGTGGCTCTGAAGCACTGTAGCCTCTTTTTCCTACTGCATGATGCTGGCATCCCTAGACAAGTGTGCACACTGAAGCTCTCCTTTTAAAGGGGCAGGCATCCAAAGCAGATGGTGGCACTCTCCTGTGATGATCCCTTGAGGGTATTTCAGCTCTCAGACCTCCCTTCTGTCTTGCCTTCATAACAGGTCTCCAAAGCTGTACCTTGCCTCATCTCCTGTGAAGCCTTGCCTACCTACCTTCTGCTTTTGCCAAGTCTACCTTGCCTTGCTCCTGCCTTGCCTGCTTGTTCCAGTTCCAGTGCTCCAGATCTCAACTCTGCTGTTCCAGTTCCAGTGCTCTAGTCCTTAGTTTCACTGTTCCAGTTCCAGTACTTCAGTCCTCAGCTCCTCTATTCCAGTTCCAGTGCTCCAGACCTCATCTCCACTGTTCTAATTCCATTGCTCAAGTCCTCAACTCTGCTGTTCCAGTTCAGGTGCTCCAGTCTCCAGCTCTGCAGACTCTGTCTTTAGTCCCAGTGTTTCTGTTCCCCGCCTCTGTGCTTCGGTCTCCTAGGACTTATTTCTGGGCCACTTGCAGGGCCTCATCCACTGGGCAGTGACTCATTTGCCTTTAGTTGTGGCCTTCTGACCCTCAGGTTGGGAGCCCAATGATGGCTCAAGGGCTCACTCATCTCAAACTGTGACAGTTATCCCTAAAATGTTATCCCTAAAGCAGCTCAGTAAAAAGACCCCTAACATTGCTACTAATGAATTATGATGATAACTGGAGTGAGATTTTGAACTGAGCACTTCCTGAGCAGTTGGTTCTCTATTTCTTTGTTTTTTTTTTATTGTTTTTTACTAGTTACCCAATTGTAAAGCAAAAGGGAAACACACAGGGTAGACTCTCTATCAATCCATCTCTCAATGTGCCACGCTTGAATGGTGGAGCTTCTTCCAGTCTTGGTCTGAGGAATTTCAGGGTCTGTTTTTAATGCCAGCCAGGGATCATTATTCCAGTTGGAGAGTAATTCATCTCTGAGTCCCAAAGGCACTATTTTATCCATGCTTCCAGCTGGTAGGTTGCCTTGTCTGAGAGGTGGTAAGGATTCCTTCCAAGAGATTGACAAAAGAGGGTACAAGTTTAGCAACCACCATGAGAACCAAGATCAAAAGGAATCTGGGAGAAGAGGAAACACTTAGGAAAGAGGAGTTATAAAAGCTGAGGTGGTTACTTCTCTGGATAGCCTGCAGCATGGCTACATCATATCTTTGGAAGTAATGGAGACCATAGCTTCATAAGAAGTAGTTCTACATTGGTTAAATCCTCTGTCATCATTTTGGACAACATTTGGACAACAGATGGTATTCAGCAGACCTTTGTTTCTTGTAGCCATTCTAACATTAGTTACACATGTTAAATTATGGTCACAAGATGTAAATACAATGACTTTGGATCAAAACGTTGAGAAGACAGAACACGTGCTGATGAAATTTAAAACAGTACAAGAGGGACTATTCCAGATAAGATTAGAAAATTTGAAACATTCTTAAAGTCTCTCAATTTGAGGGTACTATTTTTTTTCCTAAAACTATGCTCTCCTCTTCTTTTCATTTATTTTGGAGGTACTTGAGAGAGAGGTATTGAAGATGATGATTTACATCCTACTGGGAATTGTTTTCCTTCCCCTCAATGGAGAAGAAAGGTCTGGATTTAATGGACAAGGGAGAAGGGGGCACACGGACCTCACTACTGATAGCTTAAATATATCAGTCACATTGAATAACTTTCAGGAGGAGAAAGAGCTGCTTTACTTTTTTATCTTTCTGCAGGATAAAGATTCTGTTCGTATACTATATTTTAAAAATCATTCAGTGGTATTTATGGGACAATGGGTTCAGATTTTCTCTAGCTTGCGTCAAGAGATGAAGGACAGGATAAAGAAGTTTCTGGAGATGTGCACTGAAGCTTTGACCTTGGCGGTACCTGGTTTGGCATGATTTTCTTGTAACTGTATTCTCCAATTTCAAGCTGTTAATATGTTTTTTTAGGACCTAGCCAATTAAAGGTTTCTTAGATAATAAGCTGTCATAGAGTTTGGTATATTTGATGGGGAGGATGGGGGGTCACAGTTCTATTTTGAGTTTCAATATGATTTGAGAGATGTCTCCTTGAATTTTAGACTTTTATTTTTTTCTCATTACATATATGTGTCTCTGCTCTGAGTGTTCTCATTTTTAGTCCACTATAATGACTTTAGAGAACACTTGTTTCTCTGTAGTTATGTTGCTATGTGCTTGTATTCTTTTAAATTGTTAAGGGTATCTTTTGCCAATTGGCGGTAAAAGGGACCCTGCAGCCAAGCTCCCCTTTTACTGCCATCAGTAAAAGGCTTTAAAAAAAAAAGGAAATGGCTGTGCAGAAAGGTAAACACTTGCCGTATAGTTATTTCCTAGGGAGCCCTTACCACCTCCTATTTAGGAGGTGGTAGGGGCGCTGGCGGTAACCTGGTGGTAACTGGGCAGCATACAGCGCTGCCTGATTACTGCCAGGCATGCCCCCTGCACTAGAAAATACAAAAGAATTTTGTAGTGCCTTAATCACCGGAAGCCAAAGCTGGAACTACCACCAGGCTCCTGAGCGAGCCCGGATGGCTGATTTGATGCACAGTGACATGGCAGTAAGCGTACCGTTGCTTTGTAAAAGGGCCCCAAAATGAGTGCTTGACATAAATTGTAGTGCCATAAAATAATAATGATTCATGATCTCTTAGAGGACACAGGTCTTGATATTTTGTATAAAAATGAATCAAGGTCATTAAAGTTGGATAAGGTGGTGGTGAACCAGTGTTGCTCCCCTGGAGTTTGATGGGAATGGGCTTGTAGGAAGTATAGAAGAGGGGGAGGGGTGTTGATTATTTTTGGGAGTATTTGAAATTGAAATTACTTTGTGCAGAGGGACAGATTTGGGGGAAATTTTAGTATACACTAGTGCAGAGTTAAACTTACTGCTACTACTACTACTTGACATTTCTAAAGCGCTACTAGGGTTACACAGCACTGTACAATTTCAACATAGAAGGACAGTCCCTGCTCAAAGGAGCTTACAATCTATAGTCCGCTTGGTACGATGACAGCAGATTGTTCCCATTTTATCGAGTTTTTATTTAGCTTGCCTATATCGTTGGATAGATGGTGTATTTGGAGGGATTTAAATAAACCTGTACAGGTGGTGAATTCAGCCACCTTGGGTAAAGAACAGGCACAGTTTCAGACTAGCCTTGGCTTTCAGCCAAATTGTTTTTACTTCTATGCATTTAGCAAGTAATGTGTTAGACTTGATTTTTTTTGTCACCATTATTAAGTCAGTTCCCAGTGGTGAATTTTGTTGGGTGATGTGATCATTCAGTGATCACCTTTTTGTTGCATTTCTCTGTTAGTGAGCCTGTGTTAGGAAAGATTTTGAGAAGGGGTCAGGTTAGAGCTAATTTCAGTCTTGCTGATTTAAAAAAAAATAGCAGATGTCAATTTGAAATTGGATGGGTAGTCTTCACTGGATGAGGTGGTTGGCAGAATTCACTTGATGTAATTGCTCCAGTGAAGGATGTCATTTTTAGGGAAGGCTATAAGCCTTGTTCACTGAAGACTCCTTCGCTGGTGCAGTTAAGGACAGAACTGCATCAGAGTGAGAGAATATAGAGGAAATGTAAGGATTTGGAGGATTTTGACAGTTATAAGCTAAAATTGAAGGAGTACGTGTGGTATTATGAGGAAGAAAGGAATACGTTTTATAAGCATATGGTGAATTCAACTTTGAATAAGCCTAAATAATTGTTTAATATGGTAAAGCAATTGGTACAGGACCATGAGAAAAAGGATAGTATGGATAGCCATGATGCTGTTGTTGAGTCTGCACACTTTATAATTAGGAAGATGCAACATTTGAATTTCCTGTTTGATCAAGAGGTTGTGAAAATCACAAATGATGGAGGAGGGACTGAGATAATATGGTCTGCTTTTCAGTTGGTCACAGAGGATGAGGTATATAATATTCTACATTCTTTGACTCTGATTAAATCTTTAGTTGATCTGTGCTCGTCGATTGTTATTAGATATTTGGCATCTGATGTAGCTCCAGCATTGATGATGATTGTAAACAAATCATTGAGTTTAGGAAGTGTTTCTGAGCAATATAAGGTGTCAATAATTAAACCACTTTTGAAGCAGGATTCATTAGACAGTGCTATTTTGGGACATTATAGGCTTAACTCAATTGTGCCTGTGGTGTTGAAGGTAGTACAAAATGTAGTTCTACTCTGTTAGAGTTTGTTGAGGAGGTAGAGTATTTGAATATTCATCAGTATGGTTTTAGAGCGGGACATGGAGTGGAAATTTGGCTGTTATCCTCAAGAGGATGGATAAAGGTGTGATATTTTGTTTGATATCATTGGATGCTTTTTGGGCCTTCGCACAGTAGATATTATTTTATTGTTGGAGAAATTGAGAAGGCTTGGTGCAAGTGGGATTGTTTGGAATTGGTTTGAGTCCTTGTTGAAGGGGCATTATATGCAAGTTCTGAGTAGGAGGAAGGTTTCTCCAGTTGTCCCGGTGAACCAGTAGATGTAGTGTATCTAGATTTTCAGAAAGCATTTGACAAAATACCTCATCTGCCTGCATATCTGATCCCGCTGTATTATTGTGGTGAGTTATAATAAACCTGATTATTCTTGCAACCTGTTCCCTCACTCTTTCCTATAGAACATTTAAAGACTTAATTAAACTCTTGAGGTAAAAATGGTTAGTAAGAGAAAACCTAAGCACCCATATATTGGTTGGGAGTCAGATAAGCGCAAACTTATTGTAGATGAAGGCCTTCTAGTGAACATCTCTGGTAGATGGCCATCTGGCCAATCTACTAGAGGTGGTCCTTAGGGGTCTATCTAACCCAAATAAAAACACTACTTGAGGTTATGTAGAAGTGTGGTGCAGTTCAGGAACAGCCTAAAAACACACTTCTTTGTTAAAGCATGAAGTTGATCTTCTGAGTAGATTGATTATAAGCAGTTTGTTTGTTAGATGACTTGCTTAGGGATATTTTGTTTGTCTGCTGATTTTATTATGTATGTTTTTATGTACTCCCCTTAGTTGTAGGCAGATTATAAATGTTTAAATAAATAAATAAATAAATAAAGCAAAAGAAGACTTTTTAAAAAATTGCCACTTACGTGTGCAAACTAATCCACATGTATAAACCTGTTATTTATAGATATAAATGGTACTTAACTCTTCTGAAATCACCTTCATAGTTTTATTTATGCACAGTGTTTGCTCAAAATTTTCTTGCACATAGAGCAGGTATCAATTTGCGTGAATACTTCTCCATGGGTAATAATCAAAGAAAAAACTTACTATTTTTCTTTCTAGGACTATTGTGGCAAATCCCACAGCTAAAATATATCAGCAGCATTTGCCAAAATGTGAGTAATTTCATTATCTATTTTTATATCATTGAAATTTATTCTTCAATGGTTTTATGCTATAAAATCTTTCCAGAAGATTAATAACATGAGCAAGAATGTTCTTCCAACTATTTCTAGCAAAGTGCCAGACTAAGTAGCACACTCTCTCTCTCTTTTAATTAGTATTTTAGGTTTCATTTATTACCTTTCAAATCTGAGTTTAATATGAGTTACAACAAGGTACAGTAAGAAGCTCCCTGCTCAAGATGGTTTAAGATGTATGTTTGTATGCTTGCAACCACCTTTAATTCTCATACTGATCCCAAAACCTAGACAAAAAAAAAAAAAAGCAACTTCATTTACTGGCAGACCAAAGACTCTTCCTGGACATGGCACTACTGTTTGACTGATGTGAAAAAAACAAAGGAAGATGATCAATACAGTGGAGAAACCAGAAAGCAATTGGAAATTTAAGTGAAGTAAACAAACATACAAAAAGGTTCTCGCTCCTCTTCTCCAACTCTAAATATTTTCTTCTTTCTTGAAACTGTAACTAAAACCCTTTGGATTAAGTGACCAACACACAAAATATTTTTCATCTTCTCCTTTGTCTTCTTAACCACTATAAGAACAAAAATCATCTGCCTGGACCTGAAGAATTTCTTTCCTCCTTTTTCGCCATTCTCACCTCCATACCACCACCACCACTGAATCAAACAAGCCAAAGTTAGTCAAGTAGAAGTGGATTTAATTCTGATTCATGTCAAGTGTCTCAGCCACAATTTACTTCCTGACATATTCCATAGTCCCAGTCCAAAATATTAAGTGTTCTCAGTGTTTTTATTGGCACATGGTGAATCAGAAAAAATATTTCTTCACTCAGGGGTCCTTTTACGAAGATGCGGTAAAAAGGGACCTGAGCTGGCATTGGTGTGTGTTTTTGACGCACGCCGAGGCCCCCTTTAGTGCAGTGTGTAAAGGCAGGTCTTTCTATTTTTTTAAGAAATGGCCATACGGCAAGTGAGGCACTTGCTGCACGCCTATTTTGGGTACACACTGGTTGTAGCACTGGAAATGGTGCATGCTGGGGGTGGAAACTACTGCCGAGCTGCTGTGGTAGCCTGGTGGTACTTCCATTTTAGCGAGCGGTAAGCTCAAGTTGGGCTTACTGCCGCTTTGTAAAAGACCCCCCCCCCCCCTCAATGTTTAATTAAACTCTGGAATTTGTTGCCAGAAAATGTGGTAAAAGCAGTTAGCTTAGAAGGGTTAAAAAAAAGGTTTGGATAAAAGTCCATAAGCCATTATTTAGATGGACTTGGGGAAAATCCACTGCATATTTTAGGATAAGAAGCATAAAATTGATTTTTTTTTTTGCTCTGGGATCTTGCCAGGTACTTGTAACCTGGATTGGCCATTGTTGGAAACAGTATGCTGGGCTTGATAGACCTTCATTCTGTCCCAGTATGGCAATGCTTATGTTCATAATGATTATTATATTGCGTGAAGATTCAAACTAGAATAGAACATTATCATAGAGTGTTTTCATAGGCATAGTTTAACTGCTTCATTGGGGGAAGCAAAAGGTAGGGTGATCAGATTTGTAGGAATGAGAGTGACTTTTCTCTCCCTATCAACCCTCATTCAGATTTGCATGAATTAGCTGGGAAAGGGTAACTTTCCCTCCAATACTCCCTTCCTTCCACCATCCCCAGCCTTCTCCCTCTCTTATGTTCAACTCTGTCCCCCTGTTTTCCTGGTTCCTCCATTATCTTAGTACTCTCTAGTATTCTCCCCTTCCATTGACCATGCCAATACTGACCTTCCCACCATGTTCTGCCAGAGGACTTTTGACTTCCTGCTCTCCCCTTGAGCCCCACCCTCCTGGTCAGACAGGCTAACTAAGCTATTCCTTGCCTTAAGATAGCTCAGTTCCAGCCTCGGTGAGGGAGTGTCCTTAAAGAAACTGTGCCTTGTCCTATCTACTCCTTCACAAAGGGAGTATCAACTAATAAGAAGAAAAGCAAAATACATTAAAGAAAATTGAAAAATCACTTCAAAAAGTAGCTTAAACAAACTCAGGAACTACATTTTAAGAAAGTTACTGAGATACTATTAGAAGACATATCAAAAGGACCACCAGGCAGTCTTCTAGCAGACAAAATCAAAGATAATAATGAAGTGAAATAAATAAATAAATAAATAATACATGTTGAAAAGCCTCCTGAGCATAAAGCAGTGATGTTTTCCCTAGTACACCCATTCAGGCATACCAGTATGCCATGGAATTCTGGCTAGGAAATACGTTCCAACAGCAACATTATATCTCCAACTTGGAAAACAGACTAAGCCGGACTGCTACAGATCAAGACATAGAAAGTACACAATGGCACATTACCACACCTTGGTTACACATATAGAGAACATAGAACCTTCCAAAATGCAGAAGAATGGATAACAAATTAGAAATAGAAATGTACAATAAATGGTAACCAGAAATGCATTTCTTCCTGTATTGAACAGAATTCAAAGATACTGCATATCCAAAGCTGACATATTCTATTCATTAAGTTGAAAACAAGGGGCCAATAATCTATAACTTAGGGAGTAAGTTTTCAAAATCCAGTAAAAAGTGGGATTTACCACGGGAGTCACCGTGTGGTATCTCAGTATTGCAGATTGCTAATTGCCATGGCAAAAGAATAACAATGCTTTCACGTCACCTTGCAAACAGCATTATTGTACAACCTAGGAGCATTGGTCTGCCAAGCCACAACCGATGCTCCCAGGTCACAACCACTGCTCCCAGGTCACATGTAAAAGGAGCCGGCACCCATTTGGCAAAGCAATGGCCAGGAAGCACACCCTTAGCAGAAAGCCACTCTTGGGCTCCCTCAAAATCAATGCTCTCTCATTGAGCCACATTTTCCAGTGCCCCTCCCTGCAAATGATCCTTTTAGCAGCTAATCACACCATATGCAAATTCATCCCTGTACCCCAAATGCCCCCCTTGTGGCCAGAATCCCCCAAAGAACATGCAAATTCACTGCTATAATATGGAAACATGACCCCTATCAGTACTATCCTGAGACTACATGTAGGAGTTTCAACATCATTTTGGGAGAAGACACCAGCAAGGTCAGGAAACCAGGGATTTCTTCAAAACAGGTCAGGGAACATTTTTGGGAGGGGGAGGGATGGGGTTAATGGCATTGGGGCATTTGCGTTTGGGATATTCTGGCCATTAGGGGGTCAATTTGAAGTTAGGGCAATTGCATTTCGTACATTTGACTGTTAGGGGAACCATTAGGGTTAGGGAGTGTCAGGAGATGCTGTCCAAGGGGGGAGCACTGATCTGGGAAGAGCCCATAAAGATCTTTCTGCCACATGTGCGGTGCTCTGGCCACTACTAAGCTGGACCTTTTACATGTGGACCGAGAACTCTCCCAGGTAGTAAAGTAACTCCAGTTTTTAGCTGGGGTTATTTTACCAGCTATACCATAAATTATTGTGTGTATCCAGTGCACATCACAAGCTGCGGTATAGTACTTAAATAGTAATGAGCTTCTTTACATTATTTACATTTCATTACTATATAATGCTGGGTAACCAAATTATCACTGCATTAGGGTATTGCAGCCAGAGATAGAGCCCCATAAGAAATGTTAAGGAACAAATAACGCTGGTTAGTTCCCTAACACAGCTTGATGACTTTCCTTCTTAGACAGATGTTATCTGCATAAAGTCTGCTGTTACCAGTTAACTGCATCAGATCTGGTTATATGCAATTTTCAGCTACTGGCAGCTCTCCAAGTATCGTCTCTGACCTCCAGTAGCCACCCAGGCTACAACAGGGGCATTTTGGGGTATTTTGTGGGTGTGGCCAGAGGTATCTGGATGACACCAATATTTAGCACTGCCATAGTGACCCACTGATGATATTTATCTGGTTATATAGGGGACTATTTATCTTGCAGTGTTTTGAGTTAATAGGGATAACTTCAATGATTTGAAGGGCAGCTCTAACTTTGATGAACTGAAGAACAGCGCTTAGTTTCTGGTTTCACCAAATATTTTACAGATCTCATAGGCATCTGTGCAAGCATGTGGTGGTTTTATTTGAGCATGCAGGAGAGGAGAAGGGTGCTGGTGAGAAGAAGGTAAAGGATACAGGTACAGACTCAGCATAGGACATAGAGATACAGTTCCCATTGGATGTACAGACTATGACTTATTTACAGCTCACAAAGGAAGAAGAGGTATTCCAGAGGTACTGGTTCAATCAATACACTATATCTGACCTCTGTAAGGTCTGATAAAAAAATGAGCTTGAGGCCCCAACCTGAAGGAGCCATGCTTTGCCTGTGCAAGTGACAGTTACCATAGATCTGGCCTACTTTACATCAGGCAGTTTCCAGAATGTCATCAAGTCCATAAACCGCTACTAAACGGACTTGGAAAAATCCAAAATCCCAGGAATAACATGTATAGAATGTTTGTACGTTTGGGAAGCTTGCCAGGTGCCCTTGGCCTGGATTGGCCGCTGTCATGGACAAGATGCTGGGCTCGATGGACCCTTGGACTTTTCCCAGTATGGCATTACTTATGTACTTATCAGAGCACAAACATCAAGCAGTTGGCCAACCGCCAGTTGTAAGGTTACTGCTTGGGTAGCGAGTGAGCCCTTACCTCTAGGTCAATGGGTGGTGGTAAACGCTCAGGCTATAAATAGGCGTGCACTAGTTTTAATACGCAGGCCCATTTCCCTGCCCATTAAAAATAGCCTTTTTCCCAGCTGTGATAAAAAATGGCTAAAAGATGCACACACACTACCGCAGGCCACTTTTTACCTTGGCTTTGTAAAAAGACCCCTTAATGTGGACTTTTTCTTTCTTTCTTTTTTTTTTTTTTAATTCTATTTGCAGGTCATGTTCTAATGCTCCTATTAGGAATGTAGTATCTGCTGAAAGTTAATCTGGGAGCACAGACTGCCTTCAATTTTGCATGCACTTAGGAGTCCTTTTACTAAGTCGCATAAGCATCTATGCATGCCCAACATGTGCCAAAACGGAGTGACCGAATGGCTACCGCGTGGCTCTTGCGGAAATTTAATTTTTGCCGTGCATCCAATACGTGTATCGGATGCGTGCCGAGTGGCATTTGGTGCGCATAGGTCATTACCGCCCAGTTACCGTGTGAGACTTTACCGCTAGGTCAATGGCTGGCGGTAAAGGTCTCAGACCCAAAATGGACGAGTGGCAATTTTTATTTTGCCACACATCCATTTTCGGCCAAAATTTTAAAAAGGTCTTTTTTTTACAGGGGAGCTGAGAAATGATTCTGAGCATGCCAAAAAACCCGTGCCTACACTACCGCAGACCATTTATCAGTGCACCTTAGTAAAAGGACCCCTAAGTACTCCTGTTTGAACTCTGTGTTGTCCAATTAATGCATACTAATTAGAACATGCTAGCTGGATAATGCAGGAATACCCATTCCCCACCCATTCTATGCCCCCTCAGAAAAAAAAATGTCCCCCAAAAATCATTAATGTAGGGTTTCGTTTGTGGAAACAGGGAAAATACCACAAAACACTTCAATGCATTTGTGCAGTACTTTGTTGTCACATGCTAAATGAGTATTAAGAGCTTAATGTCCTTTATTAAAAAGGTCCCTAAATAAAGAAATTCCATGTATGAAGGGGAAAAGAATACTAGTAGAGTTATACTACTATCCAGCTCACCAGGATGAATAGACAGATGAAATGTTAACAAAAATTAAGGAAGCTAACACATTTGGCAACCCTAGAACAATGGGTGATTTCAATTACCAAAAATGATTTAGAACTATGGAGCAGAATCTAGAATATGAAAAGAAAACATACTCTATAATGGTTTCAACTCTCAACAATATTGACACACTTAAAAAAAAGTTTGTTCAAGAAATACATGAAAAAATAGTTGAGGAAAAATGACTCAGTAAAAACATCCCTTTTTGCTTGGAATAGTGTTTTTCGGTCACAAGTTAGAAAAACAACAACAACAACAATCCACTCTTTTACTATTCAATTCTTCAATAATTTTTAAAGACATTTTTTTAAATTTAATGTGTTAGTTTGTAGGGAGATCCAAACCACAGTAAGAAAATCTAATTGATTCCAGGTGACTTAAGTCATATTATTCATTATCAAATTTCAATGTATATATAATATAACCTATTGAATTAAACAAACTGTGGAGGAGTGGCCTAGTGGTTAGGGTGGTGGACTTTGGTCCTGAGGAACTGAGTTCAATTCCCACTTCAGGCACAGGCAGCTCCTTGGGACTCTAGGCAAGTCACTTAACCCTCCATTGCCCCATGTAAGCCACATTGAGCCTGCCATGAGTGGGAAAGTGCAGGGTACAAATGTAACAAAAAAATACTTAACTTGCTCAAGATGAGTCATCTATGGAAATTTCATTAAAAAATTCCCAACAAGGGTCCTTGTTTCACCTAATAGCTGCATCAGAGGAACTCATTCTTTACATTCAAGTGCCAGTCCAACAGATGGTTGATAAAAATCCAGATCCTCTTCTCCTGTTATTCCTGTCCTAACCTGCCCATCCAGTCCCCTTACTCCACAGTTTCACTTCCTTATGGTCTACAAAATAAACCTTAGATACTGGCCAAATATGGAAGTTAGAAGATCCCAATAGACAGGTTATAATAAAAGCTGAAATAGCCTGAGTAATTAAAGAACAGACAGATAATTCATTCCAAATTACCCACATCAACTTCACAGGTTATAAATACAAATAATAACATTCTTTTAATGGTCTATATGCTAATACCAGAAGTATTAAAAACGATGGGAGTGTTAGAATGCATGCCACTATATAACAGGCAACTCAGAGACTTGGTGGAAGAAGAACAATTAATGGGACACTATGATACTGGGGTACAAATGATTTCAAATTGATATGGTGGTGGAGAAGTGGAACTATATGTTAAGTATATCATAGAGTTAAACATGATACATTGTCAGAAGCAAACAAAATGCAATATGGAGGAACATACTTATGGAGTTAAACAGAACAAAGCAACAGACTGGGAAATGAAAAAAAAAATTAGGATGACTAACAAATTTAGTAACATGATAATAATTGGAAATTTTAACTAACTATTGATTGGGTAAATGTCCCATGAAAAAATGCAAGGGAATTAAAGTTTCTAGATGCCATAGATTACTGCTTCATGAAACAGTTGTTCCAAACCCAACCTTCTCTAAATCTAGTCCTTACCTGGTTCAAAAGGTAATGATGGTGAGCACAAATGCAACAGTGATCACAATTTGATCCAATTTGATATAATTTGAAGAAACAGGCTAAATAAAATCTGTTTAGCAGGAGTATTCTTTTTAAAAGGAAGCTATGAAAAAATTAGAAAATTGGAAAAAAAACTAAAAGGAATGTGCCATAGTCAAAGGTTTAATCATGCCCCAGATAAATATATTCCATGCACCAAATAAGTTCAAAAAAAGGCCAAACAATGGCCAATGTGGTTTAATGGTAAGGGGTGAAAGTCAAAAGGGCATCTTTCAGAAAATGAAAAGCCTACCCTAATAGAAGAAAATAGGGATGAACAGCAGTGGCCCAAGGCAAGATGCTGTCTGAGGCCGCCCCCCTCCCGGGACAAGTTCTGGCATCTACCCTCTTCCTTCCTCCACCCCATTTGCAGACGCCTCTGAGGAAATAAGAAGTTACATCAGAGAGGCAGCCACAGTAATGAGAAGAGGCGGCCACAGTAAAGAGAAAAGGCGGGTGCTGGAAGAAAGACAGCATATGGGAATGGTGCCTGCCGCCGCCAGCTTTTGGAACATGAAAAAAGAAGGTAAATTCAGGGAACAGGGTGGAGGAAGAAAGGGACAGATGTCACTCCTGACCAGGGGTGTGCTGGTAAATTTTTAACAACAGGCTCTTTCTCCGGACGCAGCCAGCTCTGCAGTTGGGCCGGGGGGGGGGGGGGCAACACTTGCCTCTCTCTCCTCCCTCCCTTCGTGCGGGCACGCTAGGCATACCTTTGCTGGCAGCCAATAAATGGACTGCCACCACTCCCAATGTCTTGCTCTGAGCAGCATGCTGGAACTTCTCTCACATGCTCAAGAAGTCCCAGCCTGCTGCCCAAAGCTGGAAACAAGGAGCGGGGAGTAGTCTATTTACTTGGCTGGCAGGGCTCAGCATCCCCACCAGCAAAGTAAAAGATAATTCAGCAGGGGGCCCTAGCCCACATTTTGGAAGCCAGTTGTTAAAGTAGCCATGGAGGGCCCTACTTTAACAACCGGCTCCCAAAATTCTTAAAAACTTAACAACCGGCTCTTGCGAGCCTGTGAGAGCCTGCTCCAGCACACCACTGCTCCTGACAGAAGATCCAAACGCAAATTGAAAGATATCCTGCTGCCAGCTCATTTTTATGAAAACTATTGTTTACTGGCACAAACAGACGGGTAAAGGACAGGAGAAGTTGTAAACATATAAAAATTTGGGGTTGCTGAGTGAAATGAAGTGGAAAGTACTGAGGTTGTAATACACAGTACTGATTGGACAGGAGAATTGCTGGAATGAAGTATTGACTGTACAGATGAAATTATAAAATGGTTCGCCTTCCCATTGCAAAAAAATGCTCAGTAAAGTTTTGTTTTGTATGAAGGTAAAATCCTTGGTGTGCTGTGTGGTTCTTTAGCGTGAGAGTGAGGATGCTTGCTCCCCGGTCTGGCAAGTACAAAACCCAGCTTGATACTCTGTCGCTTTCCAGATCTTTATTCCAGGCCTGACCTACTCCCAGGCTCAAGTATTCTTATATGTGACTGTGTGCATTCGATAGACTGATTGAAAGAGTGTGAGTGCCGTGATCTGGGTGTGTGGGGTGTCTGAGCCCTGGGAACTAAGCTAGTTGTGGCAAGACCTGGGTTACACTAAAAATTCCAACCCCCCTTTAATCCCCCCCTCCATTCCAAATAGCCCCCTTACACATCTGACAGAAACCCCTGCAGAGAAATCCCCTCCTCTCAAGCCCTAAACCAAACTCACGAAAAAAAAAAACCCTTTAATGTCCTCTAAAACTGGAAGTCACCAGTCCCTGCCAAGCAACTAAACAGCTGATTTCCATGCTACCTCGAATAGTGCACTTCCCATGCACTGCACAGCTCAGTGCTCTATTCCTGGACCCACACCAGCAGTACCACCCACAGAACCAGTACAGGTATTTGTGTTGGGAGCCCTCAAAGTACTGCCTGGACCTAGGGCTCTCAAACCACCAACCAACCCACTTTCTTTAGCCCAATGAACTCCAGTGCATGAAAGAAAGTAGCAGCACTGCACCAGAAATTTAAAAAAAAAAAAAATCCTCGGGGTCACTACATTGTATCCAGCTACAAACCAACTCTACACTGGCTCTCCAAACAAAATACTCAGCACTGCTGCTTCATTTCACCCAAACCTGACCAGGCCTGCAACCTGACAGGTAACAACAACTCTTCATGCTGGTTGCCAACCCCAGGGTCAGTCTGCCAAGCCTGCAAAATGCTAGCTATAGCAGATGCACCACCTCATTGATGCCCCAGGTCCATGGGGGCCAATTTACACACCTCAGGGGCTCTTATACAAAGGTGCCCAAAGGCTTATGTGCATGCAGCATGCTTCAGATCAGCATTACCGCCCAGCTAGCACTTGCAGCTATTGGTAATTCTGAGTTTGGTGTGTGCCAAAAACCCGTGATAGAAAATAATTGTCTATTTTCTACCATGGGGGCATTCTCGGTGGTAATCGACAGCTTGCATGCGCTGGACAGTTACTGCATGGGTAAAATGTAAGCCCTTACCGCTGAGTCAATGGGTGGTGTTAAGGGCTCAGGTCATAAATAGATGCGCGCTAGTTTTAATTTTGCCACAAATCCATTTCCTAGCCAAAAGAAAACCCCTTTTTTCCAGACATGGTGGAGAAATGGTCCAGGGCACATCCAATATACGTGCCCACACTACCACAAGCCATATTTTTGGTGTACATAAGTACATAAGTATTGCCATACTGGGAAAGACCAAAAGTCCATCGAGCCCAGCATCCTGTTTCCAACAGTGGCCAATCCGGGTCACAAATACCTGGCAAGATCCCCAAAATGTACAAAACATTTTATACTGCTTATTCCAAAAATAGTGGCTTTTCCCCAAGTCCATTTAATAACGCTCTATGGACTTTTCCTTTTGGAAGCCGTCCAAAATGTTTAAAAACTCTGCTAAGCTAACCACCTTTACCACATCCTCTGGCAACAAATTCCAGAGTTTAATTACACGTTGAGTGAAGAAATATTTTCTCTGATTCGTTTTAAATTTACTACATTGTAGCTTCATCGCATGCCCCCTAGTCCTAGTATTTTTGGAAAGTGTGAACAGACGCTTCACATCTACCCGTTCTGACATCCCTCCAGCCCTGTCTTCAAGGCCCTGAATTTTGCAAGAACAGGAAAAGGGAAGGGGAGCTCATCCATGCCGAAATCCCCCCTGGGTGAATCCATGGTGCTTAACAAAGGGCTCTTCCAGTGACTTGAACCACCTCTGGGATTTATTTATATTCATTCAAGAAATAAGAGATTTTTATATATACCATCCTTTAGTTCAAAAATAGATGTTACTTTACTTCCATCTTTTGTAAATGTATTGTCTCTCCTTTTTAGTGCTGTGCCCTTTTCTAGTCCCAAAATCTGGGTACAGCTTAAAGGTATCATAAGGTAATGTTTTAGTCATCATGCAACTCTTCTCACAAAACCATGGTTTGGATCCAGGACTAGTCGTGCTAAGAAACCTTATGAGATCCTAACAACAAAGGTTTTACTAAAATGTTGTCAAATTATTATTTGATCACAATCAAATGCCATTTGCTTTCTATGTCCAAATTATCCAAGTAAGGTTATCAGTTGCTTAACAAAACTTCCTGGAAATGCACTTATATCTACACTGGCCAAAACTTTTAAACATGCTCAGAAACGTATATATACACAACCTGTGGCAATGTATGATTTTGTGAAATGATCATTCTCCTAGTCAGATTGCAGCTATATTTTAAAATATTTTCCCCATAAACCCCATCCCCGATTCTCTTGCATCCCCATAAAATCACGACCCCTGCGAATCTCCTTTCCCCATTGACATTTCAATTTTCAACCTGAGAGTCAACCCTGTTTTATCAACATAAGAATGGTTTTCATGAATGAAAAAAGTCATTTTGATTTTTTGTGGATTTATCTTTACATTTTTTAAGTAATTGAATTAAGAATTCTTACCAAAAAAAATCCAATCACTTTCCATTTAAGTCTGTTTGGGAAACTAACTGCAAAAATGAAAGAAAAAGAAAAGAAGCACTAGATGGCATTCTCACAGTGCAAAAGAAATAGAAAAAGAGCAGAGTTTGGTCCAGCCACTAGGTGATAAAATCAGTGCATAAAGACTTCCACACCACTGGAAGTAAAACAAAAAAATGTCAGTGGGAAACAGATATTAAAATAGAGCTGTAATGTACCAGGCTGCGATATATTTAGTTATCTATAATAATATACATTTTTAATACTGTATATTGCTTTAAACGGTGTTAAGAGGAACTAAGAAGTGGATTTCCTTCCCTTGGAACAGTAAAAGGTTAGCCACTAATGTATCTATTTTACTTAGTTTTAAGCTGCAAAATTATGTCTCCAGAGGCTTACTTGGCATTGGATACTTTCAGTATGAAAATACTTCCATGAGGAAATAAAATACTTGATTTAACTTTCTGGTTTTGCTTCTAATATAACTGCTATTTGTGAAGGACACATTGGTTAAGGGCTTTGGTTTGCAGTGTGTGAAGGACCCGGTGAATGAAAAAATGTGGCCCCCATCTTTAGCCACCAGATTTCTGGTTAGTTGCATGGGTGAGTTATATTTCTGAGGGTCTTAGGTGTTTAATCTTAATTTTAAAGGATTACACTGTGTATGCACATTATTATATGTTATGTATTAAACTTTGATTCCCTTGGTTTGTGGATATTATGTGTATTGGATACCAGAGGGGTTTTGAGATTTGTGATTTGGTTTCTAATATAACTAAAGCAGAAAAACGTTTTGCACCTTCCTGTTCATTAGATTGTGAGCTCTTTTGAGCAGGGACTGTCTCTTTGTGTCAGGTGTTCAGCGCTGCATGCATCTGGTCGCGCTATACAAATGCTAATAATAATAATAATAATACAACATGACCACAAATACAAGCAATAATGATTTTCAAGTCTAGTCATTAACAATGATATTGTTTCTCATTTGGAGTTTTCAGTAATTATATTTATTGTAATGCATTTTATCATTGTCGAAAAGGCAGTCTGTAATTGTCTAAATTCAACTAACAAATTAAATGCAGCATATAACTGTATAGAAGTTTCGAGCTCTCAGTGATATCAGTTCTCTTAACTAGACATCTTGGGCTAAGCAATATATACAGCACCAACTACATCTCTGCATACAATTAACTCCAGCTTCTTCAGTTGACCATTAAAGTAGATAACTCTGATCCTCTGGCACACTTTAATACTCTGACTGCCAGCTTCCTCATTGTCTCTTCAAATATGTATAGATGACATAAGGTAGCTAAGTATGAGGGATAAAATGTGATTGTTTTCTTAGCCTCCAAAAATAAAACATAACCTTAAAAGTCCATATGGATAGGTATTGTAAGTAATATGTCATTGTTTCCAGTGCAGAAACCTGCTTTGCATATACATTTATTTTTGTTGAGCTTCCAGTAATTTTTCACTAACATTGCTTAGAATTCACCAAAACAAGAGGAGAGGAGCTCCAATCCACACCAGTTCCAGAGATAATTTCATTCATTCATTTACTGTGTTCCCTGAAATTCTCTAAAGCAGACAAGTAAACTTTTATGTATTTTTGTATACTGTGTAATTTCAAAGGGGGGAAAAACTGTTTCAGTTGCTCTGTACAATTTTTTTTTTTAAATGAACAGGATCAGTCTTACTGTATAAATAATGATAAACCTGTGAAAGATGAACTAGCTAGTAGTACAAGAAGCCACAGTAGCAGCAAAAGCAAGCATAGTGATGCTCATGTGCAGACGTTTCTACTGGTAGCTTTGACTGCCTGCCTTTCATTCCAGCCTCTCTCATTTCCCACCTGTCACCGCAAGGGGTGTCCAGGACGCATTTTTGAATGTTGAAGCTGTAATAACCAAGCTGATGAAGGAAGCAGACTAGCAGTTTAGCCCTGAGTGATTCTGTGAAATTGGAGGAGAGATACTAGCTGTAGCTGCTACGTCTGCAGGGACTGCTGCTGCTAGGGATTTGGAGGTGTGTATTCCTGCGTGAGAAGATGCTGGGCTCATTTGTCTGAGGTGCATGGGCACTGGCAAGCAGTGAACAGAAAGACGAGGGAAAGGGGACTGAGAAACAGGATTCAAGAGAAGAACTGAAGTACAGAGCTGCTCCTTCCCAGTAATCTGAATCTTTTGTGTGCCTCAGCCAACCATGAACATGGATTCTATCCTTGGCTCCTTCTGCAAGCTGTTGATGCTGCTTTCAATTCTCAGCTGGAGCGCGGTAGTTACGGGCAATGCATGTAAGTACTACAAAAGGGTTTTTTTTTTCAACTTGGATTGCCTTCTTAGAAAACTTCTGTCCTTGCAATAATAATCAGTGAAGTCTCCTGAAACAGGATACATAAAGTATCAGAACCGCAATGCATGTCTTGCTTTGGATAGGTTTATTTGACCGAGTTGTGACTGATAACTGCACATGTTAAGTCTGCATAACTGATTCCAGAACATGGCTTTTATTTCCTCTGAAAGTTCCGGTTTCCTTACACTTGGGAAGTGGCGTCTTGCAAGGGAAATGGAATGCTAAAAATAATCTGTATGTTTTGTGTTCATTTAATACTTTATATTGAATTGCAAGAATCATTACTGTGGAAGAAAGCGTCGTGTTTTCCTGTATTACAGTCTCAGTTGATCTTTCAGCAATTGATTTACAGGCATAGAGTGTCCACATCTGCCAAATAAAGGTGGCACTCGGATGACGGGTGCCCAGCACCTCAGTTCAGAAACATGACAAGTATGAATGATAAAGTCTGATTTGGGATGCTGTGCCTAGACTATTAAATACTTTTAAGCATATCATAGAGAAGGAAATTATTATAGTTTTAAAGAACTATGGTATTGAAAAATGCCAGTAGCATATCTGTATAGAACATGCTGTTGAAGACTGCCTTTTAAGAAAAAAAAAAGCAATTTGCTGTTTCACTTACATGCATTAAACTTTCAGCCTCAAGTCTGATTCAGTCACTTTTCTTAAATCAGTTACCTGGACTAGTAATCTCAGTGCTGGTTGTCACCTTACTGTCGTTTAGGTAGTCTTATATGACCTCCAAAAGCAATCGTACTTCTAATACTAATCTATTTTTGAGCTGTATGAGGAACAGAAAGAGTTATAGTTGTATTAAGCTGCTGACTGCCCAGTACCTAAAGAGAAGGAAAGCAGCCACGGTGTGTTTCTGGAAACTCAAAGCAGTTGCTTTGCACTTTCATTCATTGATTCTGACAATACTTTGGGTATGAAATAAGCATTTAAAGGCTATAATTGTATGTACAAGAAATTATTTTCCACTGCCCCCCTTATGTCTCTATTCATGTACAAAGTCGAGATCTTAATATGATACAGAGAGGAAGTCCATAGTGCAAAATAAATATTAACCCTAAGTTGTTATTCAATAGTATAGCAATGCTTTTTCCAGAGCATAACGTACAGTAGTGATGAACTCTGAGTTCCATTTCAAAGTCTCAGCACTTCATGCCTGCCTTGCCTTCAATTCTCTTCACCCATGCACTTCATTTGAATAAAAAGATTCACTTTCACGTGCGCAAGATAATTGAATTGTCTATTAATAGCAGTTGGCATTATGCAATAAGCTAAATTAAATATCTACAAGAAGGCATACTGAAAGCCCTGGAAAAAAATATAAAACGTGCAAAGAACCAGAAAACAATAAAGCACTAGAGGTCACTCTTACGATTTAAGATGCAAGGTTTAAAAAAATCGGAAGCTAAACTACACTGTATTGAAACACGTACTGCCTTTTTCATTATATGTTTTCCAAGATATTAGGATGCATTATCTTGATGAGTGCCTAACCAAATTAATAATGAAATATTTCCTTGTTTCTAAACTACATGTAAGTATATAGCAACCCAGTACAGAACATGGCAAATAAAGTTGCAATTACATATCTTAAAGGTAACTAATGTACACAATGTACACTGTTAGTGTGAATCAAGTACGTTTGTGAAAATGTGTGAACTTCTGAGGAATGAGCCACAGCAAAGTCTATCTGTTGATAGCTAGCTCGATAAGAAAATTATTCTGCTTGCCAATGTTAGCCCAATTCAATATGTAGACAGTCAACAGACCTGCCACCTAGTATCATCTACAACTTGTCTTTCGACCCTGATATAAGTAAGAGAAGTTTATACTAATATATATATGAAACAGGTCTCTCTCTCTCTCTCTCTCTCTCTCTCTCTCTCTCTCTCTCTCTCTCTCTCTCTCTCTCTCTCTCTCTGTATCCAAAGAGATGTTTGTATTTATTTATTTATTTATTTCACTTTCATAGAATTTTACATTAGCACAACTTTTATTGTCCCTCATTGTGAGAATACTGTTATTAAAAAACACAACTGTCAATAAATAATCAGTATTCATTATCCCCTTTCTGAAAGTTCATATTTTCCAATATTTTCATTGGCAGCTAATATTTGTTAAGACTAAGTTCATCAGAAGCCAGAGCAAAGGCTTTGTAACTTTAGTTTGTTCTTTGGAATAAAGGTGAATGCAATATCCTCTTCCTGATTATATGCAGTCATGTGCTATATATCATACAGAACAGGGATGCATATTATTAGATAGCACATATTTAGGGGGAAAGTTATCAACATGGGCTACTGTTAAGATGGGTTATTTTGCCTCAAGTTGTGCAATTTTAGCACAAGGTCCCATTTTATGCAATGAGACCCTGTGTTAAAATAACTAGACTTGTGGTAAAATAGCCCATCTTAACAGTAGCCCATGTTGATAACTTTCCATCTTAGGGACCCTTTTACTAAAGTTTAGCGTGCTAAATGTTAAGAAGCCCATTCTATACCAAGGAGCTTCTTAACTTTTAGCGTCTGCTAAGCTTTAGGAAAATGATTCCTTAGCTTGTTAGTGCACCTTAAAAAATGCAGTGCACACAAAATTGATTTAACGTGTCTTAACTTATGAATTAACAAGTGCATGGGTTAAAAAGTTCTAATATGCATTAAAAATAATTAAAGGTGAAATGAAACAAAAAAGTTAGAAACTCAGGGGAATAGCCAAAATAAGCTGAAAATGAACCAAATTTATTTTTGCCTTTTGCACATCCTAGTACAGAAGACATACCACTGTTACTAAACAGGTTTAATACTTCTTTCAGGTGTAACAATATTTTACAAAGGTCTGATTTTTCAAGGTCTGATTTTCAGTCCCACAAAATGTTTGGATTTGTGTACTTGACACAATTGGTATTTAATTAAAAAGCTACAAGTAGGAATATCCTTTGTTTTAATTCCTTTACTTTGATTGATTATGTGATTGATAATACCTATTAATTAATATGGCTATCTGATTGCTTGAAGCTTTCATAAACTTTAAATAGAAATCATTAATGCATTATTAGCTGGAGAAGTTAAATGGGTGCTCGTGACATGACAGATCTCATAGCAGACAAATAAATAAAATTGAGCAAAAACCTATGAGAATTTTTTTGCCAAAGTAAAATCTGGATAAGAAGGTTTTATGTGGTGGAGAAATTAATGTTTGTATTGTATTGTATGCATGAATTATTATTTTAATAGTAACTTCCGCAGGCTTATTTGGTGAAGTGTGGCATCAAATATTGCAATGTTTTAAAGTTTTCTGACATGCACTGTAGATGGATTGTTTAGTACAAGGGCATGGTCTCTCTGAATGCCATCAACAAGCAAGAAATCTATAAAAACTATTTAACTCTTACCCTGAAGTGCAATGCTCTCATGCTAAATGTAGATTTATATAAAAGGATAGATGCCTAGGTATTTAACTTGTTTTGAACTGTGTGTGGCTACTGAGTTCTGTAATATCTCTACTAGTTGTTAAAGGTTGGCCAGTTGCATAATGCATCTAGTCAACACATTTCCACATCATGTTCTTGGAACATTCAAAGAATTTTCTCAGTCATTTTATAAATATCTATAGGTTGTGTCTGCTTATTTGCATATTGATTTGTATATGCATGTCCTGTCTTAGGCACTGCTCAAATGATGTAGATGTTATGTTAGCTTAATTGCATTTTTAGAAATACAAATTAAAGACAATACTCTTTTACTGGTCTAGCATAATACATTTCTTCTAGCAAGCTTTTGAGGTCTATGATGAGTACAGAAGTCCAATGCAAAATGATGTACTGCTGATATGGTGGATGGTAAACATCTGAAATAGTTTCACCACATGTATAACATGAAGATTCACAGGTAGGATAAGGACTATTAGGGGCCCTTTTAATAAACCACATTAAGCACTTGACCCCAAATTCTAAGAACTCCCCAAAGTTGTGCACCCAAGTTTGGGTGCGGATCCCAGATGTGTTCCCTTTGCAGAATGCTAGCTTAGCAAGGATCTCCTTGGTGCCTAATGTGGGCACTATCTACAGAATCTGACCCCTAATGCACGGTGTACTAGGTAGTAACTGCTAGTGCAGAGCTGCATTAAGGGGCTTTGAATAAATTTAGTAGTTACTGTTCATTAAGTGGGATTTTTACAAAGGTGTGCTAGAATTCTCAGCACACACTAAAAAATAAGAATGTGCTAAACGCCAAAGGCCCCCATATATTCCTATGGGCATCTCTAGCATTTAGTGCGCTCTAGTGACACTAAAAACACTACTGTGCCGGCATGTGTATAGAGTGGGCATAGAAGGCATTCGGCAGTTAACTTGCTGGACTTACCACATACTGTATTAGATTCTATATATCACACCTAAAAAATTGGCTTACTTTATTAAATAAGCCTAAATTTCTGCACGGTTTACAGAATATGCTGAGCCCATGTCTGTGTGACTAAATTTTGTCACGGGCAGTTGTGTCAGGTAAAACTTGGTGTAAATGCCGACACCCCAAATCGCACGTGGACTGGGTGTGTTCTATAACCTTGCCCATAGATTCTAGAAACACCCATGATCCACCCATTCCAGGCCAATGGCCATGCCCCCTTTTCAACCATGTGACTTAGAATTTACATGCATCATATTATAGAATATGCTTAGACAGTTCTGCACGTATATTCTATTTAATGCCAATTAGTGTCAATAATTGCTTGTTAAGTGGTAATTATCAGCACTGATTTGCTTGTTGACTAATTAAGTTCCATGTGCAAAACCAGAATATGACTGGCTTTAGAATCCAGGGGACTATGGGGGAAATTCTATAGATGGCACTCAAAAATGGGCACTGGAAAAGATTGGCATTAAGTGCTGTTCTATATAGCGCTTATTATCCATGCCTGTGCCCAACTCTCGATGCCAGACTTATGCCATGCTGAAACCTGGTGTAAATCCCAGCACCCAAGTTAGGCAAAGATACATTATTCTATAACACTGCACACAACTGTTTGAAACACTCCTGACCCGCTCATGCCTCCCTAATGGTCACGCCCCCTTTTGGGTTTCTGGCTATGGGATTTAGGAGCCCAGCGTTTTAGAATATTGTGCTGCCAGATGCATGTGCAGATTCTAAGTGGTGCCAATTAATGTCAATAGTTGGTTGTTAGAATCCAATTATTGACATTTAACAGCTCATTAGACAATTAAGTTGCGAGTGCATCTCCGAAGTGCACCCAAATTTGGGCGGACACATCTGGGCGCCATATGTAGAATCTGGGAGTAAGGGGGAATCCTATTAATGGTGCTCGAAAATGGGTACCAGAAAAGATTGACACTAAGCACCATTCTATAAAGGGCGTACGTCCTTTACAGAATGGAATGCGTGCATGCAAAGGCAACCAGTGAAGACTGATTAGGGAGAGAGTAACTCTATCAAATTTCTTAGTTTTGCAGATGTATTTTGCAAAATCTGAAACTTAGAATGTAATTTAACAGAGAGGGAATAACAGAGATTACTACAATAGTCTCATGTGAGATAGTATGAGAGCTTCAACAAAATTGAAAAATGTTTATGTTCAAACAAGTGGTGAACTGTACGAAGTTGGCAAAAAAAAAAAACAACATCTGCACAACACGATGAACCTGAGATTCGAAGAACAGAGCAGTGTCTAGAATAAAACCTAAAACCTTAGATTTGCATTCTACATTCGATGAAATATTATTGGGTAGCAGTAAGGTTTCTGGAATAGAAGTAGTGGAGTAATCCAACCATAAGTATTTAGGGGGTCTTTTACTAAAGCTTAGCATGAGTTATTTGCAGCAGGGCCCATTTTATTCCTAAGGGTCCTGCTGCAAATAACTCAAGCTAAGCTTTAGTAAAAGACCCCCTTATCCTTATTAAGTTTAAAGCCCTGTATTGAACTGAAGTGTTTGGTCCTTGAGATACAAGTGGATACTGTGACTGAGGTGATCATCTGGTCATCACTTACCAGGATTAAAGGGGGCATGTCACCAGCATAAGAGTAAAAAGAAAAACTAAAAAAAAAGACATATACACATGAAATAATATGGGAGAAATTGGGGAACCAATGGAATGCCATAGGGAGGAGACCAACTATCTGAGAGTATGCCATTCATTCTAACAGTATAACACCTGTTAAGCAAAAATTCACTAAACCTTATAATACATTGCTTGACATGCCAAGAAAGTTCAGTTTATGCAGAAGAATATTATAATCAAGAGTTTCAAATGCTGCTGTATGATAAAATTGAATGATTTACCCTTGGATAAAGATATCTTGGCATCTGAGACAAGCACAAGTAATGCATCCTCGGTACTGTGGTAAGCTCTAAATCCAAATTGTAATGCACTGAGACAGTTATGATAGTCAAGAAATTTAGTTAAGAGCTCAGCCACTATAGCTTCTGACATTTTAGCCAATAGCAG
This sequence comes from Microcaecilia unicolor, assembly GCF_901765095.1. Lineage (NCBI taxonomy): Eukaryota > Metazoa > Chordata > Amphibia > Gymnophiona > Siphonopidae > Microcaecilia > Microcaecilia unicolor. Next base: position 200,682,235 of record NC_044032.1, read on the forward strand.
AACATGGCCACCGGTCTAAAATTAGAGAAAAGGAGAGAGTCCAATGTAGATTTATTGAGAATAGGTATTAAGCTTAAGCTAATAGGGAACTGATCAGTTTTCAATAAACCATTTTTCAAAATGGTAAAGCCAATCAATGATTTGATCAGGGGAGTTAATCATTAGATAATACAAACAACTGTCTAACAGACAAAATGACGAAGATAATTTATCTAATAAAGATTTAATTTTAGCATTCTCAATTATCAGGAAAGAAGAAAAGAGCCTATCAGCTAGAGAGGCTGGATTGGAAATGTATGCTGCATTAGAAAGATCTATAACAGCCTGCAAATTAGGAGTCATTGAGGCTCTAATTTTAATTATCTTGTCAGGAAATATAACAAGCTAGGCCATCAGATGAAGGATAGCATTCCTGCTTATGGGAAGAAGGAAAACTAGAAGATAGATTTCTAAAAATACTGAAAAGCTTCCTAAAGTTTGGAGATTAATTTTCTATTTGAGTAGCATAATATGACTTCTTAGCAGTACTAATAGCTAATTTATGGTGCTTTCCATTTTTTTTTAAAATAAAGGTCATGAGATTGTCTCCAATGATATTCCAGACAATGACATATACATTTTAATTTAGACAATTCCTGTGTATACTATGGGGCTTGATGTTTAATAGATTTAGGACCATGTTTATAAAGCTGCACTAAGGGCATGCTAGTGTTTTTAGTGTGTGCTAATGATTAACATGCATTAAACGCTAATTCGCCCATAGGAACATATGAGCAACTCTAGTTTTTAGCTCACACTGATTTTAGCGCATGCTAAAAATGCTAGCACACTTTAGTAAACAGGGCCCTAAGTTTCCAGCTCCTTGTGACTCTGGGCAAGTCACTTAACCCTCCATTGCCCCATGTAAGCCGCATTGAGCCTGCCATGAGTGGGAAAGCACGGGGTACAAATGTAACAAAAATAAAAAATAAATAAAAATAAATAAAGGGACTAAGCTATCAGTAGCTGGATAAAGCACCTTCTGCCAGATGTCAAAAACACACAAGGACTTAGAAATATTTAAATCTAATTGTGGAATGACAACTTTCCAGAAAAGATTGACGTCAGTCTTCATTCTGATTAATGTTACGAGTGAGTTAGAGGACTAACCAAGATCAATGAAAGAGTTAATTCAGACAAAAATGATATCTGAGATGGATATGATGGAGTGCCAAGAGATATCACAATGAAATCCAAGCTATGGCCTTCCTCAAAAGTAGATTGAGATAAGCAGAAAGATAAAGCCACCAAATCCAAAACTAATTTAAACTCTATAACATCAGAGTCATTCAAATCAACTAGATGTAAATTAGTATCTCCAATTAGCATAAAAGAAGTAAAACCCACTGACGTCTGAAATACAAAATCAGAAAATGCAATCCGGACCTTTGTCCAAATATCTGGTGGCAATGGCGTAGCCAGACCTGACATTTTGGGTGGGCCCAGAGCTAATATGGGTGGGCACTAGTTCATGGTACACAAACCTTTTTAAATATAGTGATTTTATCCCATATCTTAAACTTGACCAAATATGACTGCTATAAGGCAAACATGTCAAGGGCACATACTGTATCCTTCAAACTTTGCTTTGTAACAAATGAAATGCCTGATTAAGCTGTATTCATAAAACAGGTAAATTCTGAAACTGACATTCCCATTTAAAAAACCAGAGAAGTCAGACTCATATAGATCCCCACACGAACTACATGTACACAGAATCTTTTACAACGGTCACATGCAGAACACAGACCACCCCTTATGAACTGCATAATAAAAGACAAAAAAATTAGAAATCGCAGAGATGCCAAGAACACAGATCACCCCTTGCAGAATAAAACACAAAAAAATTAGAAATCACAGAGAAGGCAAATTACCCAGTTCCAGGCTTGAGATTTTGTGCAGTCCTGATTTAAACTTTATAACCCAAATCAGTGTGGGATTTGCAGTGCCTGATTCTGCCCATGGAAATCAATGCTGCAAGTCCCATAACAACGGGGTGGTCAGAAATGCAGGACTGTCCCAAAATCTCCAGCCTGGAACTGTAGCCCGGCATCAACCCTGCCCTTCCCCCTCCCCCATAATTTGGCATCAGCCGCGGGAGAAAAGGCAGCGACAGCGATCAAAGCAGTGGCGTACCTAGGGTAGTTGACACCCAGGGCTGGTCACTTTTTAACACCCCCCTCCAAAATCCAGTACTAGGCATACCGAGAATACAAAACACTCAGGACCTATAGAGCAATTCTAGCATACCATAAGCAGTAATTTCTACAAGTCACACAAGGAAAAGGAAAGCATCTTAAACACTACAGTGAGCACTAGAACATCAATTCACCTATTGTAAAACAAAACCAGACAGAATAGTACAGATCGTCGATCCTGCACAGTCAATGCCAACTGAAAGCCATGTCTTTTTCACAAGCACAGATACACCCTAATCCACTATAGAATAAGTAATCATAAACTTTCTATTTAGACAAAAATTAAGCTACACCCCCAAGATGCCAGACTCTGCATACAATGCAACACCACAGAAACAAAAAATGTCCCCTATTACTGTGCAAAATATAAAGACAGCAGATGTAAATTTGAAAAAACTAACAAATACCAATCACCACTTTATAAATTAACAAATAGAAATAAAACAAATATAGAAAATAAAATAATGCCATTATATTGGACTAATACATTTAGCTTTCAGAGGCCAAAACCTCCATCATCAGGTCAATACAGTATAGTGATGCTACAGTATCCTATCCTGACCTGAGGAAGGGGGTTTTGGTCTCCAAAAGTTAGTCAAAATGTATTAAAATGAGTCCAATAAAAAGATTACCTTATTTCCATTTTCTATTTATAAACATTTATTAACAAAGCTACAATACTACTTTATCCTAAAGCAAAAACATAAAAATATATATTTTATTTACAGTTTGTTGTCTCTGGTTTCTGCTTTCCTCATCTTCTTTTCACTGTCTTCTTCCATCCAGCATCTGTCTTCGCTGTCTCTCTGCCATCCAGTGTCTGCCCTCTCTGCCATCCCTTCCATCCACTGTCTGCCCTTTCTCTCTGCCCCTTCAATCCACCATTTGCCCTCCCTCTCCCATCCATCCCAGGGTCTGCCCTCCCTCTCGCTGCCTCTTCTTTTCAGCCACCAGTTCCAGACCCATTATCCCACCAGCCCCTCCTTGCCAGCCCCAGCCCTTTTCTCCCACCAGTCCGGAGCTTCAGCCCCAGCCATTTCTCCCTGTCCCCTTTTCAGCCCCAAGTCCCGAGTTTCAACCCCAGCACTGTTCTCCCACCAGTCCCGAGTTTCAGCCCCAGCCACTCCTCCCTGTCCCCTTTTCAGACCCTGCCCCTTTTCAGCCCCCAGTTCCAGTACTAGCCCCCTTACCCCACCTACCCTCCTTTTCAGTCCCCAGTTCCCTTCATCCACATGCCTTGCATTAGGGCCCCCCCTTTTCAGCCCCCAGACCCATTCTCCCACCTGCCCCAGGCACGGCCCCATTCTCCCACCTGCCCCCTTCTCAGACCCCAGACCCAGTCCCCTTCTCCCATCTGAGCCCCTCCCCACCCAGACCCCGTCTCCTTCTGCCATCTGCCCAGAGTTGTAGAATAGCACACAGACAGATGAATATGCAAATCCTAATTAGTGTCAATTAACATCAATAATTGGTTATTACAATCCAATTATTAATGATTAATAGTTCACCATGTATAGAATCCGGGGGTAACTGACTAAGAAGGACGTAGGAATTGAAGGACATAGGAACTGAATGGGCTTCCTCTCATTTGCTGCACCGAGAATCAGTAGTGCAGCTTTGTAAAAGAGGCCCTTAGTGCAGGGCCATTTGCTTTCTCCTAAAAAGATGTTAAGATGCTTCTGCATTAACTGGGAGCAGGTACCATGTTTTAACTATGACCCGCAAAGTAAAATACTGGGAATGCCTCCAATAGGTGTCACATTAAATTAACAGCTACAGCTTGGTAAAGTGTCTATGTAACTGCAGATTGTACTGTGGTTTAGTAAAAAAAAAATCCCTTTATTTAGTAAGAGGGTCTAGTATTTATTTATTTATTTGTTGCATTTGTATCCCACATTTTCCCACCTATTTGCAAGCTCAATGTGGCTTACAATGTTCCGTCATGGCAGTCGCCACTCCAGGTTAAGATACAATTAGTATTACATAGAGAACATGGGTAACATAATATGATAAAACAAACAGGTATAGAGAGAAAACATTCAGAATATTAGGTAAGCGGTGATGTGTTACAGTTTATATTATGGATCACTGTGGTATGCCTTGTTGAAGAGATAAGTCTTATCAGTGATTTACGAAAGTTGATAAGGTCGTAAATTATTTTCAAGTCAAGTGGCAATGCGTTCCACAACTGTGTGCTCATGTAGGAAAAGCTGGGTGCATGTGTTAATCTGTACCTTAGTCCTTTACAGTAAAAGACCCCCTAAATTTGGTAAGGCACCAACCAGTAGAAACAGCAACAGTGACAACAACAAAGTCAGCATAATCCAAATGATGTGCATATAACCAGAGATTATTGTGTGAAAATGTATATGAATAAACAACAGATACAAATCTTTGCTTGCAGAAAACGTAAGATACAGGCATATGGCTGATCAAAGTTTTGAAGCTGGCCTTTGTAGCAAAACTTTTTGTGAAGCTATAATGTCCTTACTTGGCAGTAGAAGCTTTTCTCAAAAGTTTCAGAATGACATTATGATGTAGAATCATATCTATAGAATTAATGGTGACTGAAGATTGTGTATATAAGGGAATAAATCTCCAGAGGCAACCATAGAGGAACAGCAGCAATGGCACGGGGCCCAGATGAAAGAGTGCTTCAATTCATCTTCCTGTACAGGAACTTAGATTTACTTATTCTCTCTGCATCTAATCTTTTACCATCATGTATTTTATATTTAGTTCATATGGATGGGCACAATCAATATTTATTGTTAATTAATTTAGTGGCCAATGTTCAAAACTATTTAACTGACCAGGAATGGCTTCTGGATGATTAAATAGTGTTTAAGTGTCTAACCACGGATATTCAGTGGGAGATAACCGTTTGTTTCTGCTGAATATTTGTGGTTAGTGGCTAGCCACTAACAGACTATTGGGCTCATTTTCAAAACAGAAAAACATCTAAAAAGTGGCATAAAGCAGCAAATCAGTATTTTCAAAACCTATTTTTGATGTTTTTCTATGAGGTCCGTCAGAAGTGCATCCAAATCTCAAGGGGGCATGCAGGGGCTTGTTCAGGCCAGGACTTGGGCGTTCCTAAGACTTGGATGTTTTTCAGCTATAATGGAACAAAACAAAACCGTCCAGGACTAAAATTAAGGCGTTTTGAGCTAGATCTGTTTTTATAATGAATAAGGCAAAAAAGGTACCCTAAATACCTAGATGACCACTAGAGAGAATCAGGGGTGACCTCCCCTTATTCCTCCAGTGGTCACTAACCCCTCCTACCTCCCAAAAATGTGATGACAAACATTACTTGCCAGACTCTATGCCAGCTTCAGATGTTATAACTCAGGTCCATTAGAACAGCATGCAGATTGCTGGTGTAGTTTAGTGGTGGGTGCAGTTCACTGCAGACAGGTGGACCCAGGCTCCTACCTCCCCCTATCTGTTACACTTGTGGAGGAAACTGTGAGCTCTCCAAAACTCACCAGAAACCCACTATACTCACATATAGGTGCTCCCTTCACCCATAAGGGCTATGGTAGTACTGTACAGTTGGGGATAGTGGTTTTTTTTTTGGGGGGGGGGTTGGGAGGCTCAGCAGGCAAGGTAAGGAAGCAATGGTCAGATGTGTACCTGGGAGCATTTTATGAAGTCCACTGCAGTGCCCCCTAGGGTACCCTATTGCTTTCCTGAGATATCAAGGGGACCAGTCTACTAAAAATGCTGGCGCCTCCTACATCTCCATTGTTTCATTTTGTAAGTTTTGCACTTGGACGTGTTTTTTTTTTTTTTCAAAAATGGACAAACCCCCCAAAAACATCCAAAGCACAAAAAACCTTGTTCGAAACAGTATTTTCATAAACAAAAAATAGTTTTTCCTTTTTGAAAATGACCTTCTTTCCTATTCAGATTTTGGATGTTTTTTGCAAAAGTCTAAAGTCAGACTTAGACGTCATATCAAAAATGCCCCTCTATATCACGCAACATAGCCAGTTAGACATGGATATTTAGTGCCAAGCTGGCTGTGTTTAGCGGTTAAACTAGGTCTTTCTTTAACATCTAAACACTTACCTGTTTACCCCTAGATTCTAGATAGTGTGCCTAGAGTTCTGCAACAAAATTGGTGTGGATTCTGTAATAATGTGCATAACTTAACAAGCTAATGAGCACTGATAACAGCACTTAACAAGAAATAATAAGCATTAATTGGCACTGATTAGAATTTAGACACACAACTTGCTAAGCTTATTCTGTAACTGAACTTCTAATGCAAGCATGCAAAAGAGGTGTGGTTATGGGTGGGGCAATTGGCATTTTGTGGGCATTCCAAAACTTAGTTACCTAGTTATAGAATATGGCGTGGAGGGGTATTTTCGAAAGAATCTAGGCACCAATTATAGAATACGCTTAGAACAGATTTCAGCACCGATTTTGTTAGGCGCCATATATAGTATCTACTACTTAGCTCTGAATATCAATTTAATTGGTTAAGTTGCTACAGTTAGAAGTGAAACTGGATATACAAAGCTGGTTGCCAGATACAGATGAGCATTGAATATCCAGTCTGAGTGTCGTCGGGCAGGCACTGCGCAGCCTGACACTGGCTAAATATTGTGGGTGTGGGGGGTGTTTGAAAAATAATTGCTGCTTATGTTTAGGTTGAGCTAGGTAACTCATGATTGAATAAATTCTCAACTTGTCCTTGCATGACAAGAAAGGAAGTGAACACAGGGCCGACCCAAATATTAAATAAGAGCTAGGCAGCTGCCTAGGGCAGCAGCTTCTCGGGGAGCAACAAAGAGCATCTCCACTAAAAGCAAAACAATAGGTCCTGACATCCACACAAACTCAGAGAACCATCAGCACATACTTTAACCTGCATTTTTTAAGGATATTTGAGTGATGATCAGGATTGATGAATATAATTTTCAAAGGCTGGGGGAAGTGAGAGGAGGCTGCAGTTTAGGGGCCTGGAGATTAATTGAGGTGAGATGTTGAAGGGAGGTGAGAGGCCAAAGGTTCTCCTAGGGTGCCTATTACTCTTGCACTAGCTCTGGGAGTACAGACAGCTGAAAAAATGAGTGAGAATTCAAAATGCACTTGGCAACTTTGCACTCTTTTTCTGACATAGTGACAACCAGTATACTACTACTACTACTACTATTTAGCATTTCTATAGCGCTACAAGACGTACGCAGTGCTGCACAAACATAGAAGAAAGACAGTCCCTGCTCAAAGAGCTTACAATCTAATAGACAAAAAATAAAGTAAGCAAATCAAATCAATTAATGTGTACAGGAAGGAGGAGAGGAGGGTAGGTGGAGGCGAGTGGTTACGAGTCAAAAGCAATGTTAAAGAGGTGGACTTTCAGTCTAGATTTAAAGGTGGCCAAGGATGGGGCAAGATGTAGGGGCTCAGGAAGTATATTCCAGGCATAGGGTGCAGCGAGACAGAAGGCGCAAAGTCTGGAGTTGGTAGTAGTGGAGAAGGGAACAGATATGAAGGATTTATCCATGGAGCGGAGTGCATGGGAAGGGGTGTAGGGAAGGACGAGTGTGGAGAGATACTGGGGAGCAGCAGAGTGAGTACATTTATAGGTTAGTAGAAGAAGTTTGAACAGGATGCGAAAATGGATAAGGAGCCAGTGAAGCGACTTGAGGAGATGGGTAGTATGAGTAAAGCGATCCTGGCGGAAGACGAAACGGGCAGCAGAGTTTTGAACCGATTGGAGAGGGGAGAGGTGACTAAGTGGGAGGCCAGCAAGAAGCAGATTGCAGTAGTCTAAATGAGAGGTGACAAGGGTGTGAATGAGGGTTTTGGTAGAGTGCTCGGAAAGAAAGGGGCGGATTTTACGGATGTTGTAAAGAAAGAAACGACAGGTCTTGGCGATCTGCTGGATATGAGCAGAGAAGGAGAGAGAAGAGTCAAAGATGACCCCAAGGTTTCGAGCTGAGGAGACAGGGAGAATGAGAGAGCCATCAACAGAAATAGAAAACGGGGGGAGTGGGGAGGTGGGTTTGGGGGGAAAAATGAGAAGCTCGGTTTTGGTAATGTTTAATTTCAGGTGGCGTTGAGACATCCAGACAGCAATGTCAGACAAGCACACTGAAACTTTGGTTTGGATGCAAGGAGAGATATCAGGGATAGAAAGGTAGATTTGGGAGTCATCAGCATAGAGATGGTAGGAAAAGCCATGGGATGAGATTAATGAACCAAGGGAAGAAGTGTAGATAGAAAAGAGTAGGGGACCAAGAACAGAACCCTGAGGTACGCCAACAGGCAGAGGGATAGAAGTAGAAGAGGATCCACTTTAGCATTATTGTTACACAAGGGGCAAATAATTGCTTTTGGTCTGAGACTGCACTTTCATAGACCACGTGTTCTAAGATTTATGCATAAACTTTTCAAAAGATTTTGCTAGGATTCTTTTTTTTCTCAAAAAGAACTGTTTTCTGAAGTGCTTTGAAGGCTTATTTTGAAAGGATTTATCAACTAAATAAATGCTTTGAATTGAAAAAGCTTACTGAATGCACGTTTAGTATTTTTTAATTGGCTTCAGCTCAATGTTTTGAAGGCTGAAGTTAATTGAGGTAGTGTGGTTTCCATTTTAGTCCATTTGGATAAGCAGGAATAAAGGGCAATGAACACATTGTAGGTCACACAGTTCAACAGAATTAACAACAGAACTCTGACTAGCTTTCAAGAGCTACGCATCCTCCATCAGGTCAGTGCAGAAAGACCAAAACAGTAAGCATTAAGCATTTACCTTCTAACTTTGTTGGGATTTTGTTTTTAGCATAGCTAACCATAGTATTCAGTTAGAAGATTCATCCCATAACTGATTACTAAAGTTTTTGCACTTAATTTACCATACCTTAGCTGCACATATTAAGGTGTGGTAAGTGCAAAGTCTTTGTGTGCCCAGCATCTATCCTGAAATTAATATACAGGGTAGACATTTTGGGCTCGATTCTATATATGGTGCCAAAAGAAAATCAGCACCGAAAATGTAGGTGTGGATCCCACACCTACATTTATGCACATAGATGCCAATTAAATCTATTTAGGGCCAATAATCGCTTGTTAAAAAGCCAATTATCAACACTAATTAGTTCATTATAAATTGGGCACATGCCCAAATTTGTGTCTGCAATCTTTGGCATCTTTTATAGAATTAGGGGGTTTACGGGCAATTCTATAACAGGGTGCCTCCTTTTATTTTCTCCAATGCTGCCCGGGAGCACCTATTCTACAACAGCACCTGGGTGTCCCTATTTTGTTATAAAATGTTATCATAAACATGCTTTGATACATTGAAATATATTGTAGCTGTGACCATTTATGCCAAATCAATGGCAGGAATAAGTGGGCATGCCTGAATGCAACAAGCATTATTTGTAACTTTAAGTGGAATGGCAATAAAATCATTATTCCTGGTGATTTTGCAAACAATACTGTGGAAAAATGCAAACAGTTTTTAGCCTTGCATCCCGGGCTTCAGTCTCTTAATACAAAGTTTTGACTTTTCTCTCTAGCTCTAATGAAGTTCACTTATTGGAACAAAACCAAATCATTTATTGATCTTGCTTCGTCTGGAATGGCATCTGACTGATTCTCTAATGGTCCTGCCTGGATTATATATAATATTTAATATATAATTTGCATGCATCATGGAAGTTCCTGCATCGCTCCTCCTACCAACTTCTCCCTCAACCCACCATTTTTTCCTCTGATTAAGCATATCGGCACATTGGTGCCAATTGATATTTTTATATTGTTTTCAGTTCATGTTTTGTTTCTGTTTTTGGAGAAAGAGATTGCTTTCTCAGCCTAACTGACACAGCTTGGCACAGCTAGTTGAACTAGAGCATACTCCTCTTGTATGATTGTACATAATATTTTCCTAACTTGTTATGGTTAAAAAATATGCATATTCTTTCTATGAATGTGAAGGGAATATCTCACCCAATTAAAAGAAAGAAACTACTTTTATATTTCAAGAAGTTTCATCCAAATATTGTTTTTATTCAAGAATTGCATCTTTCATCATCCAAAGCTAAAATACTGAAGCAGGACTGGGTACATGGATGCTTTTCTTCTCCAGCTTCTGGGAAAAGAAATGGGGTTGCTATTCTTTTGGCTAAAACTTTAAAATATTTTGTTCTTTTCCAACAGCATGATTCTACTGTTAGATGGGTATTAATTACTATCGAAATTGGTCTGCAAAAGTATGCGTTACTTAATACTTATGTGCCGGATATTGATTATCTGGACTTCTCCTCTATAACCTCTGGCATTGTTATCTGTTGATTCTATCATTTTTGGAGGCGATATGAATCTACCACCTGATCCCATTTTGGACCGGAAATCCACAGTTAAAACTAAACCACTGAAGGCTAATGGGGCCCTTTCTCTTTTACTAAATGCTTAGAACCTCGTTGATTCCTGGAGAAATATTCATGCAACTGACTGGGACTATATGTTTCACTTAATTCCACACAGTTCTCCATCCAGATTAGATTATATATATTTATTTCTAAAAATTTAGTATCTGGTGGAATTCAGTATGCCTTATTTACAAATATGAGTCCTGTATAGATGAAAAAACTAATTGTATTGCTGAATTCCTCAAAATTTGGGAACCTATCAAAATGCTTTGTCAGACTTCTCCTGTAACAATCAGGCTTATTTTCGAAAGTGTTCGCCGGCCTTCTTCCGACATAAATCGGGAGATGGCTGGCGATCTCTCAAAAGCGGCCAAATCGGTATAATCGAAAGCTGCTTTTTGACACCATCACCGCTTTCCCATCGCCGAGCCAGCGAAAGTTCAAGGGGGTTTGTCGGCGGCGTAGTGAAGGCATAACATGGGCGGGCATGGGTGTGGTTACCAGATGGTCAGTTTCAGCGCATAATGGAGAAAACAAAAGCGGTGTTAATGAGTATTTCGCCGGTTTTACTTGGTCCTTTTATTTTCATGACCAAGCATCAAAAAGGTGCCCCAACTCACCAGATGACCACTGGAGGGAATGGGGGATGACCTCCCCATACTCCCCCAATGGTCACCAACCCCCTCCCACATTAAAAAATAAAAATAAAAACCTTTTTTTGCCAGCCTGTATGCCAGCCTCAAATGTCATACCCAGCTCCCTGACAGCAGTATGCAGGTCTCTGGAACAGTTTTTGTTGGTTGCAGTGGACTTCAGGCAGGCGGACCCAGGCCCATCCCCCACCTACCTGTTACACTTGTGGTGGTAAGTATTGAGCCCTCCAACCCCCCCCCAAACCCACTCTACCCACATGTAGGCGCCCCCCTTCACCCATAAGGACTATGGTAGTGGTGTAGAGTAGTGGGGAGTGGGTTTTGGGGGGATTTGGGGTGCTCAGCACCCAAGGTAAGGGAGCTATGCACCTGGGAGCTATTTGTATATTTTTGTTTAATTTTTAGAAGTGCGCCCTAGGGTGCCCGGTTGGTGTACTGGCATGTCAGGGGGAACAGTGCACTATAAATGCTGGCTCCTCCCATGACCAAATGCCTTGGATTTAGCTGGGGTTGAGATGGCCGCTTTTAGTTTTCATTATCGCTGAAAAACAAAAGCGGACATCTCAAACCAGGCAAACTCTGGCATTTGGTCGGTCCAAGCCGTATTATCGAAAGAAAAGATGGCTGGCCAGCTGTTTGCGGCGCCGCCAAAATAGATTGCCAGCAATCTATTTCACTGGCGCCGTTCGATTATTCCCTTCAATGACACCTTGACACTAGATACACTATCTTGCTTATTTTCGAAAGAGAAAAACGCCTATAGTGCGACCTAAATCGGGAGATAGACGTTTATCTCGCAAAGGCGCCCAAATCGGTATAATCGAAAGCCGATTTTGGGCGTTTCCAACTGCACTCTGTTGCGGAAACGAATAAAGTTGACGGAGGCGTGTCGGCCGCGTGGTGGAGGCGGAACTGGGGCATGGTTATCAGCCGAGGAGAGATGGGCATCTTTAGCTGATAATCGAAAAAAAGACGTTTTTACCACGATTTTGGGTCACTTTTTTGGACCCTTTTTTTTCACGAACAAGTCCCAAAAAAGTGCCCCAACTGCCCAGATGACCACTAGAGGGAATTGGGGATGACCTCCCCGGACTCCCCCAGTGGTCACTAACCCACTCCCACCAAAAAAACCCCAGTTTACAAACTTTTTTTCCAGCCTCTATGCCAGCCTCAAATGCCGTACCCACCTCCATGACAGCAGAATGTGTTCGTTCCTGTCACAGCCTTTCCCTTGGTCAGATGTGGCTCTCGGATGCAGTACAGGGTCACATCAGCATTGCATTGTGGTGGGTGTAGGGTATTGGGCTCCGTGATTTCATTAGCTTGTGTTACAGTCTCACGATGGTGGTAGTTGGTAGACTCTTCTCCCATGGTGCTTTTCCCCCTGCCCATCCCCCCACCTGTAACACTTGTGCTGGTAAATGGGAGGCCTCCAAAACCCACTCTACCCACATGTAGGTGCCCCCTTCACCCCTAAGAGCTATGGTAGTGTTGTACATTTGTGGGTAGTGGGTTTTGGGGGAGGGGGGTTGGGAGCTCAGCACCCGTGGTAAGGGAGCTATGCATGTGGGAGCTTTTTCTGAAGTCCACCGCACTGACCTAGGGTGCCCAGTTGGTGTCCTGGCATATCAGGGGGGCGAGTATACTACCAATCCTGGCCCCTCCCACGACCAAATGGCTCAGATTAGGACGTTTTTGAGCTGGGCATTTTTAGTTTCCATTATCGCTAAAAAAAACAAATGCCCAGCTCAAAAACATCCATTTTTTCGAAAATACGGTTCGGCCCGCCCCTTCACGGACCCATTCTCGGAGATAAACGCCCATGGAGATAGGCATTTCCGTTCGATTATGCCCCTCTATGTTGTAGTTCTCTATTTTCTTTTATTCATTAATATGGCTGTATGTTTTATAGCTTTGTATCTCCTCCTCTTTGTTACCATTATGTTCATTTTTGGTATTGTATTTTTTTGTATTTGAAATGATTGCAATAAAGATAATTTGAACTAAAAAAAAAAGAAGGACGAGAATGGCACACATCTTTGCATTATATCCAACTGCAAACTGTGTCAACATATTTCAGAGGATCCCACAGTCATTCACAAAGGAAAAATATTCAACATAAAGGAATCCTTGAAATGCTCATCTTGAAATGTGATATATATCATTCAATGTAAAAAAGTGTGAGGAAGGGTGATATATTGGAGAAACAAGCCAGATGCTAAAGATGAGATTTAATCTACATAGACATCACATGAGAAATACCAATGCTAACCAGGATGCCACCTCTAGGACAGCACTTTGCAAACCAGAACACTACATCAGTGATTTTATGGTAAGAATACTAAAATGCTATGCTGTACTATATGATTCTTAAATTCCACTAAGTTCAAAAGAGATTTTAAGCAGATTGCAAACAATAAGTCCTTCTTCAGGAGAATTTGCAATTGTATATCTAATACATTGAAATGAAAAAAGCAAACATCTTTCTCATCAAATGCATATCTAAAACATTAATTGCAGTTACATACCTAGTACACTGAAACTAAAAAGGATCTTTTTCATTAAATACATTGAAACATAGGCGCCCGGTATTGGAGGCTTGGGGAGGCTAAGCTTCCCCAGCCGCAGTGACGGTGGTGTGCTAATTCTTCGGGGCAGTCTTGCCTGCCTGCCCGCCCCGCTGCCAGCGCTGATTCCCCCGCTGGCGCTGCGCTGCCGGCGTTTGCGCTTTAAAAATGGCCGCCGAGACTTCCAGCGGCCTCGCGAGACTTCTGTAAGTCTCGGCGGCCATTTTGAAGCGTGAACGCCGGCAGCGGCAGCGCCAGTGGGGGAGAGTCAGCGCTCGCAGTTTTGCCTGCCCGCCCGGCGCCTTCCCCGAAGAATTTGAAGAGTCAGGATCCGGAGGGAGGGAGGGAGGAGAATAATTCATGTAGGGCAGGGGAGGGTCACTGTTGGACATGGGTGGATGGAGGGCAGGGGAGAGGAGGGTCACTGGACATGGGTGGATGGAGGGCAGGGGAAGGAGGGTCACTGGGCATGGGTGCATGCAGGGCAGGGGAGAGGAGGGTCACTGCTGGACATGGGTGGATGGAGGGCAGGGGAGAGAAGGGTCGCTGGACACGGGTGGATGGAGGGCAGGGGATAGGAGGGGAGAGAGAAGAAATGCTGGACATGGATGGAGGGAAGGGAAAAGCAAGGAAGGAGATGAGATGAGGGAAAAGGAAGAGAGGAGAAAAACTGCACATGAATGAAGAAAATAGGCAGAAGCTGAGGACCAGAAATGAAGAAGAAAGGCGGAAAGTAAAAGAAATAAATGGAAAGGAAGCCCTGGAAACGGAGTTAAGAGGACAGATAGTAGCAGAATCGGATACTGGGTCAGCATGATCAGAAAAACAAAGTCACCAGACAACAAAGGTAGAAAAAAAATCATTTTTTTTTCATTATAGTGTTTGGAATATGTCCACTTTGAGAATCAGGTGCTCAACATTAAAAGTTTATATTTATTTATTTACTTATGTATGGCATTTTATCCCACATTAAACATGAATTAGGATGTTTTGTGGCTCTACATGAGAATTGTGATATTATGATCCCTTGTTTCATATTGTTGACAGTCTGAATTTTCCGTATGGGTGGTATATTGGTGTATTAGGTTCTGCCCAGTGTAATATTTATGATACAGTAAGGTTCTGTGTGTGTTTTTGCACAAAGTTGTGCATAGTGTTTTGCAGTTGAGCGATTGTGGTTAGTATATGCTTTGAGCAACCACTTTATTCTTTGACATATGATACATAGCTAATATCTAAATTTAATAAAAGGTATTAATTATGACTTTTATTTATTTATTTTTTCTGTGTGTTATCAGACAATTATGGATTTAAGCTCCACCCCTGGCCCCACCCCTAACCCCGCCCCCTTTAGCCTCCCCAAACAGTTGGGCCACCGACCGCCTATGCATTGAAACTAAAAAAACATGTCTCTCATCAAACTAAAAAGACTTTAATGCTTTCCTTAAGAAAATCCAGGAATGTAAGACCTTTGAAGTCAAAATATTTTGACACCCACCAAACAAGACTTAACAAAGCCCATTATAAACCATAAAATTTTACTACCTTGTCACCTTCTTATCTACAGTTTATCTTTCCCTGTCTCTCATTCACCCAGCTCCCCCTGTTTCTCACCTAACCCACCCCACCCTCTTCCTGTGAGACTGTCATTGGAATGCTTTTGTGTTTTACTTATATATATATATATATATATATATATATATATATATATATATACTGATATTTATCAACATTTGTTTATTTCTGATCTGAGGAAGAAGGGTTACCTTTGGAAGCTAATAAAAATGTATTGTTAGTCCAACAAAAAGGTATCATTTTATTTTATTTTCTATGTTTTTGTGTTATATCTATTTATTACCTTTAAAAGTGGACTAGCACGGCTACCATATCACTTTACTCAGTACTGGTAGTGAAAACCAATAGTTTGTCTCTTTCTCACACTATTCACTTTTCTTTCCTTTCATGGTTCAGATTTGAATGCAAACTATAAGTGCTATGCATGCAAAATTACCTATTTTGATTTTTATTATCGTATGAAAAATCACTGAAGAATGAGACAGTGATTCCAGTAATGGTAGTTATTGGACAGGCGACATTTAGATGTGTATATTGCCTACGCATCTAAATTTCAAACTTAGAAATCCAGGTTATACACACCCAAATTGCATATGGCAAGGGGGCATGGTCTGGGTATGTTTTAGAAAGGACCAGGATGGGCTAAAATATACATGTGCCTTCTATTTCAGAAGGGAATGCTTGTTTATATCTTCTGAGATCAATGACGGAATATACAGCTACTCTACGGAATGTCTAGGTTATTTAAAGGTGCTCATATTATGTAGTGCTTTACTGGAGGGATTAGGGAGTCACTCCCTTAATCCCCCAGGGTTTTTGTCCTACTGAAAGTAGTGATGGTAAATAATATTGGTCTCCGTGACAGCTTGGTGACGCATAGACGTGTAGGATTCCAGAATGGCAGACATAAACATCTATGTGCTGGAACATACATGAGTATGTTACTAAGTAGCCACCATAGATATTATAGATGCTGATATTTGCAAAAAGAGTGCTGTTGTATGTAACCTGCACATATGTGTGCATTCCTGCATGAATTTTAGACAAGGCGTGGATGGCTCAAGAAGTTGTGGCACCCTGGACCAACTTTTGCTTTTGTGTCTTCTGCCCCACCCCCTGCTGTGAGGGCCTGGGAGGAGTGTTGGCACTGGGTACATCACCCCCATCAGAGTAGAGAGGAAGAAATCACTGAAGCCGCCAGTGCCTCCTGTTTCCTATGCCGGAATTTAGGATCGTGGATCACTTCTGCTCAGAATTGTAAGAACTAAGAAGCCAAGCTTAGCCTATGAGCTGGTGATGTCACGGGTTTGGGAGTTTTGAAGGGCCGGTGCTAGGGTCTCTGGCGCCCCCTGCAAACTATCGGCGCCCCCCCATCCAGCATCTCCTTTCTCTCTTCTCCCCCCTTCTCCCAGTCCATCCCCTTTTTTAGCCCAGTGCCTTAAAAGGTGAAGAACAAAAGTTTTTTGGTTTTTTTTTACTCGACAGCTTTTTAATTTATTTGAAAGTTTTCCATATGTAGATATAAATATCATGAAATAAAATTGAATATCATTAAAATTGCTTAAAATTATTGTAGCTGATGGAAACAGCACTAATAAAGGCTGTATTTTGTGCTCCTTTTTCTTCACTATTCTATTCAATACAGTAATATATGGCCAAATTTCAGTGAGAATATCCTCTTTTCTTTTCTGATGGGTTCATCTTAACTGTTGTTGTAATCTGCCTTGGGAAATCTGGTATTATAAAGACTGGAAGTAAAATTAAACTCTTCTTTCATTGGAGCATATGGAATCACATCTTCACCTCATCTCTTTTGTACAAATGGATTATCCTGCATTTTTGTACTAATGGATTATTCTGTTTTGAGCATGTTTTATGGGCAAGCAGTGTTTCAGAAGTCATAATAATAAAAATAAATATTTTCTTTCATGCCATTTGCTTAAAGATAACTAAATGGGCTATAAGCCCTAATGCAGTCTATTGGTTTTCTTATATTTTGTCCTTTTGATTACTTATACTGTGCCAAATCCCCTCCCCGCCGGTTTTGCAGTTGCAGTAATGCTGCCATCCCCCTCCTGCATACTACAGCCCCCTTCTCCCACACATTACAACCCTCCCAAGAAAACCTACTTTGATCCTTGAAGGTTGCCTTGGTGGTGTAGTGGCCTCTGCGGCTGCGGCAACAGGAAAATATCTCACTCTTTCCTGCTCTCTGCCGCTCCTCTGTCTCCGCTTTGCTCTTTTGTGCTGTGGGCGGCACTGCCGGGTTTTTAAAATGGCTGACGAGACTGCCACCGGAGTCCTCGGCAGCTTTTGAAAATATGGCGGTGGCACCCATGGCACAGAAGAGCAAAGCGGAGATGGAGGAGCGGCAGAGGGCAGAAAACAGTGGAATTTTCCTGCCACCGCAGCCGCAGAGACCACTAAACCACCAGGATAGCTTTCAAGGATCAAGGTAGGTCTTCTTGGGAGGACAGTAGTGTAGTGCAGAGTAAGCATTTCAGTTTCTGGTGCCCCTTGAATGTTGGCGCCCCCCTGACATGCATATCCTGCTTACCGCATTCCGCCGGCCCTGGCGTTTGGCACCCTTTAGTGTCGGCGTCCTGAGCCGGAGCATCACCTGGTCCATAAGTTAAGCCAGCCCTCAGACAAGGCTCTATGTCAGCAGATGCTTTTCTAAAAAGCTAGTCTAACTTGAGACATCCCAAGTTAGAGGTCTCAATTCTAAAATCTACGTTCTATCTAATATCTGCCTTAATATATCAGCACCCTTACAAAATATTGTTCATAATACATGTCCAGCTACCTTACTTTGAACTGAAGATAATGCTAAAAAATGTTTTATTCACATACATATATAATAGTGCTGGAAAATATAATAATTTAAAGGTATTGGGAAAGGTTTGTAGAAATTATTCTGTAGGGGTATTGATGCATTATTGGAATTATTTGATCATTCCACTGTGATTATTGCAAATTGTTTAGGTTGCAGGATAGAAGTGTTGTTTTGGTCAGGATAGAAGTGTTCAAATTGATATGTTTATGATTTTTCAGGTATTTTACAGAAAGGCTTGGTAAATGAGACTTTTGTAAAAACATGTATAGGGACATGCTGGAGGATACATTTGCTTCCAGCATGTACAAAGGCAGCAACCATTTCACAAAAAATGATATGCAAAAAAGGGTATCTTCACTCAGGGAGCTACACATACATTTGCTGGCACTTACATTTAAAAGAGACAATTCTGCAAGCTGTATATGTGAATGCCTCCTAACCTTCTAAAATAGCCTCCTTTATTTTCATAACATTTGTTTTATGTTTCTTTCAAATCACATCTGTAAAAAAAAAACACATTTAGGAGCTTAACAAAACTAGATACTCTACAGCATATGCTGTAGAAATCAAACAAATACTCAGGCAAGGAGGACGGAAATAAAACATATGGTAAAAGGGATGATTTGAGCTTGAATATTTTTCAACAAAATTCAAGCGCTTGCTGTAGATCAAGAGAATCGACTGGCAATTAAGATGCAGTAGTTTTACAAAAGAAGTGTGGTTTCAAAGACTAAATTTTGCTGTGTTGAGATGAGTACATGTTCTTAGTGTTGGGGGAGTTCAATCACAAAGAGGATGAAAAGAGTAAAATATAACACTGTTTTGCAAAATAGTCTCCCATATAGTAAGCCAAAAGTACTTTCTAAGCTTCAAAAAATACTCATGAATCACAAAAAATCTTGAAAGGGAAAATGCCTCAGTAGCCTCATCTCCACCCATTGCATTCATCTCTTGACGTGCTCAAAACTGATCTCAAAACATTTCTTTTTCAAGATGCCTATTCCATTAATTTATAATCCATATACTCTCAATTCTGAAGCCCAGTAAGCAGAGGCGTAGCTAGGTTGGTCACCAGGGGAGCAGCTGCTCCCCCAAACTGACTTCCGATAGTGCCGGCACCTATTTTTTAAGCGATCTGTCACATTTAAAATACACGCCAGTACTGTCGGTAGTCCGCTTTCCACTCCTCACATACCCTCAACCTGGTTATGCTTCTGTGTGAGGTCACTGCAGAGCAGAATACTTATTTTTACCCATCCCCTACTTTACTATCATAAAATAGCGTCATCTCTCCTTTCCTAATGTGCTTAATGTGTTCTTGTCTGGAAATCATCTATCCCTTTTAATACATTGTACACCACCTAGATGGAATTTCCTATGGGTGGGATAGAAAATTTTAATAAACCTAAAACTTTGAAAAACTTATAGGGTGAAACGGACTTAACCAGGGTAATCTCACATCACAGGCATACAAAAAAACCCTTTCAAAAAGATTGTAAAATCTCCACTTGTATACAATTTCTGGATCAACAAACTTAAATGCGACAAAAAAACAAAAAACAAGAAAGAGTCAAATGGCTTAACTTTCAAAAAACCAGAGTGCTCTTCCACTTCTATAAATCACCGACTGTGGCCATAGTTTCGCTATATAACTGTCTCAAGGCATGACCAAACTTCAGTGCCTTTCAGGCACAAATATTTTCTATGTCACCTGGATCCCTCTATGAGTATTTTTTGAAGCTTAGAAAGTACTTTTGGCTTACTTAGTGTTGGGGAGGACAACTTTCAAGCTATTAATCTGAGTAAAATGACTGAAAATTAGCCTCATTCAAGAATGTGTGGGGTTCAATAGCACTTGCAGATTTAGCTGGATTGAAGAAGGACTTCCCAGGAACATTTCAGAGCCAGGATGGAAAACAGCATGTACAAACTGAGGGGTCATTTTACTAAGCTGTGGTCAAAAGTAGCCTGCGGTAGTGTGGGAGCATGTTTTTGGCTTGCACTGGGCCATTTTTTACCACAGCTAAGAAAAAAAAAATGCTTCTTTTAATTCGGGCATTAAATGGCCATGCACTAAAATTAAAAGTAATATGCGGCTATTTACTGCCTGATCCCTTTTCACCACCCTTTGACCTAGTGGTAATGGTTCACGGGCTACAAGTGTGATACTCATGCAGCATGCGCCAATGTGGCCGTGCTATCGATTACTGCTGGGAATGTCTCCACAGTAGAAAATAGAAAAATATTTTCTAACAAAGAAAACACTGAAGCAGTTGTGGTAACTGATTAGTGCTGGGCACATCTACTCTCTGCCCCAGAGGTAATTTTTTTTTCTATTTTTTAGCACATGGGAAGCATGCGTCAATCTGAAAACTACCGCGGGATGCCTGAGCATGCCAAAAGCTTTTGTACCTATGGACAATTTTCTGTGGGAAAGCATACACACATTTTCCTTTTGAAAACTGGCACTTGGGTTGTTTGAAATTTGACCCCCCCAGGACAGCAGTTTTCAAATGCCATTTATCAATTGAAATAAGATGTCCAGAAATAATTTAAACTTTCCCGAAGTAAAGGTAGATATGGAATCAACAGTATCTCTACTTGTACCCAATGGAAAGAGAAGGCATGATTAGGTCAGAGTTAGGTAAGGTGTGGTAATAATGGATATAGTTTTGCATTTTCAAAATTACATGTTACTTTTCTATAGAAAAAGTACCCACAGAAGAAGTAGATGCATATACAGTACAGTCTTGATTATCCAATTGTTGCTAATCTGACCGTCTGGCATATCCAACAAACTCCCCCAGTGATGTTATTGCATTTATTTATATTAAACATCTTTGTTTTAGAACAATTTTTAAAAATCGAGACCTCTACGCCTTTGCTCATGCATTATTTGATGAGTTTTTGCAGTGTTTTCCATATTATCGGACTTCTTAATTATCTGCCAATGTGTTGGTTCCATTTACAGTGGGGGAAATAAGTATTTGATCCCTTGCTGATTTTGTAAGTTTGCCCACTGACAAAGACATGAGCAGCCCATAATTGAAGGGTAGGTTATTGGTAACAGTGAGAGATAGCACATCACAAATTAAATCCGGAAAATCACATTGTGGAAAGTATATGAATTTATTTGCATTCTGCAGAGGGAAATAAGTATTTAATCCCTCTGGCAAACAAGACCTAATACTTGGTGGCAAAACCCTTGTTGGCAAGCACAGCGGTCAGACGTCTTCTGTAGTTGATGATGAGGTTTGCACACATGTCAGGAGGAATTTTGGTCCACTCCTCTTTGCAGATCATCTCTAAATCATTAAGAGTTCTGGGCTGTCGCTTGGCAACTCGCAGCTTCAGCTCCCTCCATAAGTTTTCAATGGGATTAAGGTCTGGTGACTGGCTAGGCCACTCCATGACCCTAATGTGCTTCTTCCTGAGCCACTCCTTTGTTGCCTTGGCTGTATGTTTTGGGTCATTGTCGTGCTGGAAGACCCAGCCACGACCCATTTTTAAGGCCCTGGCGGAGGGAAGGAGGTTGTCACTCAGAATTGTACGGTACATGGCCCCATCCATTCTCCCATTGATGCGGTGAAGTAGTCCTGTGCCCTTAGCAGAGAAACACCCCCAAAACATAACATTTCCACCTCCATGCTTGACAGTGGGGACGGTGTTCTTTGGGTCATAGGCAGCATTTCTCTTCCTCCAAACACGGCGAGTTGAGTTCATGCCAAAGAGCTCAATTTTTGTCTCATCTGACCACAGCACCTTCTCCCAATCACTCTCGGCATCATCCAGGTGTTCACTGGCAAACTTCAGACGGGCCGTCACATGTGCCTTCCGGAGCAGGGGGACCTTGCGGGCACTGCAGGATTGCAATCCGTTATGTCGTAATGTGTTACCAATGGTTTTCGTGGTGACAGTGGTCCCAGCTGCCTTGAGATCATTGACAAGTTCCCCCCTTGTAGTTGTAGGCTGATTTCTAACCTTCCTCATGATCAAGGATACCCCACGAGGTGAGATTTTGCGTGGAGCCCCAGATCTTTGTCGATTGACAGTCATTTTGTACTTCTTCCATTTTCTTACTATGGCACCAACAGTTGTCTCCTTCTCGCCCAGCGTCTTACTGATGGTTTTGTAGCCCATTCCAGCCTTGTGCAGGTGTATGATCTTGTCCCTGACATCCTTAGACAGCTCCTTGCTCTTGGCCATTTTGTAGAGGTTAGAGTCTGACTGATTCACTGAGTCTGTGAACAGGTGTCTTTCATACAGGTGACCATTGCCGACAGCTGTCTGTCATGCAGGTAACGAGTTGATTTGGAGCATCTACCTGGTCTGTAGGGGCCAGATCTCTTACTGGTTGGTGGGGGATCAAATACTTATTTCCCTCTGCAGAATGCAAATAAATTCATATACTTTCCACAATGTGATTTTCCGGATTTAATTTGTGATGTGCTATCTCTCACTGTTACCAATAACCTACCCTTCAATTATGGGCTGCTCATGTCTTTGTCAGTGGGCAAACTTACAAAATCAGCAAGGGATCAAATACTTATTTCCCCCACTGTATGTCGGATAATCTAGACTGTACTGTATATGCAAATTCTTTCCTGAAAAAGTTTCAAAGAATCTGATATGTGTACTTTCACATTGAGAACTGATGAAAAGAATTATGTAAGTATTAATTTTTCATGGACTTTCTACCTGTCCATAAGGTATTGAAACATTATCAAAAATATACACATTTAACAGCACTGGAATTCAAACACCAGAGATATGATACAATGGTAGCATAATACTAATGATACACCTAATAAGCATGCATTAGAACATTCAACTAACATAGATATGATGCTAAAGATACAATTTAGACCCTCTTGCCCTTTCCCCTTTACTTCCTACCCTGTTCCTTTTACCCTATCTAATGTAATTGTAATTGATTCCTGTACATTGTAAGCCACTTTGAGTCTGTCTTAATGTGGAAAAAAGTGGGGTATAAATGTTCATAAATAAATAAATACGGCTCACCATATAGCTTAGGGACCAAGAGCAGATATATGATGGGAACAAGTTGCGTGGTATAGAGTCAGTTGGAATAATTTGATGGTTAGCTAAAATCATGGCAAGTTCTTTGTATGGTTAAGCAAGACATAAGGAACTGATCTAAGTTACAGTCAATTCTTGTGGTAGAGGGTAGGCTCTTCCCATCTATAAAGCCACTACTTACCTTCATCTTGTCATTTTCATTCCAAACTTACTTTCTTTCAGCAGAGGAAAGAAGCATTATTTTACTGTTGTCCCTGCCCAATGTGACTTAAAATATCACTTCCCATATGTCCCCGACATGGCCACCTTTACATCAGTATGCGGCAACTGGTGCAACTTCTTTGTCCGCCTGTTCCCCCAGCCCAGAGATAACTCTGAAATGGGAGGAGAAAAAAAAGCTGGAGAGAATAGAGGAGCACCAGGTCAGCTACAAGCAAAGTGGCTGCTGTGTCCAGCCCCCATAACTCTTCCCTTGGAGCTGGTTTGTCAAGTATGACATAGCAGGAAAATGTCTATTTATTGGTTATCATTTAATTACTGCCTTTTTTGAAAAACTTCACCCAAGGTGGTGTATTGCAAGAACAATCTGGAGATAAGCAATAAACAATTTTAGCAGAATAAATATTCAAATAATAGTACTATGGGATAGAGGCTACTTACAATGCTGAAACAATACAGAGTAAAACATCTTAATAGACAACACATTGACGCTAGCTTGGAACCAGCTTAGGCCTCCACCTAGCAAAGGCCCCCACCTTTCCAACCCACCATTTGGCAAGTTAATATGGTTGGGGAGCAGGTCGATTGGTGGACACTGCAGGTTCCTTTTACTAAGCCGTGTAGGTGTCTATGCAAGCCCAATACACGTCAATTTGGAGTTACCGCCCAGCTACCGCGAGGCCCGGGCGGTAATTTCATTTTTTACGTGCACCGGGAAATAATTTTTATTTTCCTGTGCACGGCGGAAACCAGGCGGTAATTGTCATTCTACGCACATAGATGATTACCACATGGTAACTGCGTTAGACCTTATTGCTAAGTCGATGGCTGGTGGTAAGGTCTCAGACCCAAAATGTATGTGCGCCAATTTTAATTTTGCTGCACGTCCATTTTTGGCTAAAATAAAAAAGGCCTTTTTTTTACAGGTGCACTGAAAAATGGATCTGCAGGCACCCATTTTTCAGTGCACCTTAGTAAAAGTACCCCTGGGTTAGGCTTTTGACCTGTTGTGGAGCAATTGCCAAAGTGCTTCTAGACTATCTGTCGCGTGCTCGAGGATCTTGGCATACTGTCAGGCTTCTTCCCCGGGAGCACTGGGTTCGTGAGCCCATGGGCCACTACCGTGGAGCGGCAGTGGCAGGCAAGATCACCTCCAAGGTAGAGATGAGACAAAACTGGACCGGAACCCCGGACTGGAGTTCTACACCGGAACACTCGGAACTGGAACGCACCAGACGGGTGCGCACTGGAGTGGGGCCCGCTGGACTGGAACACACTGGAGGGCCCCACAGGACTGGAACATACAGGAGTGAAACCCGCTGGACTGGAACACACTGGACCTAGGCTTCACCTACGCTTGACCACCTTTCCCCGAGGGTTGAGCCCTCAGGTTCTGGCAGCCGGTAGGACTTACAGGAAAACCCGGAACTGGAACTTGCAAGCAGGAACAGCAGGAATGAAGATCCAGGAGTGCCCCCTGGCACCTAGGCGCAGGCAAGGCCGACAGGCAGGGACTGTCCGGGTTCTGGCAGTCGGCAGGTTTAAACACAATGACTAGTAAACTGTACCTAGGCTAATAGAAACGCTATACCCAGGCAAACCAGTCATACACAAGAAACATACACAGAGCACACTCAGGAGACTTGAAAGCTATACACCAGCTAACAACAAAGCTGTGCCCAAGCTAACAAGTCATGCACTGGAAACAAACACAGAGCACTAGCAAAGCTATACACAGGCTAACAAGCCACACGGTGCCTAAGCTGGCTAGTCTAAACAAACACAGAGCACTAGCAAAGCTATACACAGGCTAACAAGCCACACGGTGCCTAAGCTGGCTAATCTAAACAAACACAGAGCACTAGCAAAGCTATACACAGGCTAACAAGCCACACGGTGCCTAAGCTGGCTAGTCTAAACAAACACAGAGCACTAGCAAAGCTATACACAGGCTAACAAGCCACATGGTGCCTAAGCTGGCTAGTCTAAACAAACACAGAGCACTAGCAAAGCTATACACAGGCTAACAAGCCACACGGTGCCTAAGCTGGCTAGTCTAAACAAACACAGAGCACTAGCAAAGCTATACACAGGCTAACAAGCCACACGGTGCCTAAGCTGGCTAGTCTAAACAAACACAGAGCACTAGCAAAGCTATACACAGGCTAACAAGCCACACGGTGCCTAAGCTGGCTAGTCTAAACAAACACAGAGCACTAGCAAAGCTATACACAGGCTAACAAGCCACACGGTGCCTAAGCTGGCTAGTCTAAACAAACACAGAGCACTAGCAAAGCTATACACAGGCTAACAAGCCACACGGTGCCTAAGCTGGCTAGTCTAAACAAACACAGAGCACTAGCAAAGCTATACACAGGCTAACAAGCCACACGGTGCCTAAGCTGGCTAGTCTAAACAAACACAGAGCACTAGCAAAGCTATACACAGGCTAACAAGCCACACGGTGCCTAAGCTATCTAGTCAAACATAGAAACTCACACAGAGCAAACACTGAAACAGTGTACAGAGCACTCTATACACCAGGGCCCTTAGATGAACAATGCAAAGGCCAGGGCTGTAGTCTCTAAGTGATTAATAAAGCCCTTCCACACCAGAGGCACAGCTGCAGCAATCACCTTGCATCCAAACAGAGGCTTGACACACAGAGAAGTCAGCCCAGCGGGAGCCATCTTGGATACTGGCATAGAGGAGTCGGCGGCAGCCATCTTGGAAAAGGCATAGCCCACACAGGTGAGGTTCAGTAGGGCAATCAGCACACAGAGCCAGAGAGAAACTAAGACAGAGACAGACACAGAGACAAGCAGAAGCCAGCACAGCCACTGACTCCCAGAAACAGGGTAAGTCTGAGGGTGGTCACGGCCACAGACGTAACAGTACCCCCTCCTCAAGACCCCCCTCTCGGTCTCCCTGAGGAGTTCAGGTGTCCAGGGGTAACTATGGTGAAACCTCCTGATGGGTCTCAAAAGCCAGACATAGATCACTGGACTGGAAATCACCAGGAAGTTTAAAACTGGCAGACAAAAGTAGAACCTGTGACTAGGAGGCTCCTTCGAATCACCACGGGGCAACCTCAGGAACATGGATGCATCAAGAGGAACAAAATTCAAAAGTAACCCTTCCCAGAGGGAACCCACAATGTCCTGGACCTCTTGGCAATTCTGTGTAATGGCAAGAGCAAGGCTGAAGCCACTACCCCAGCTGACATCAGAAGCCGGGCTGGGGCCCGAAGTGGCATCCCAGTCTTGACAGGAACTAGAAGTCTGAACAGAAGCAGATCTGGACCTGGAACCTGGGTTGGCATCCAAAACGGAGCCGGGATTTGGACCCGGACTGGAATCAACCCCTTGACTGTAACTGGAACTGCAACTCGATCCAGACTCAGCATCTTGACTGGAACACCAACTCGATCCAGACTCAGCATCTTGCCTGCAACTGCAACTCGGTCCAGACTCAGCATCTTGACTGGAACTGCAACTCGACCCAGACTCAGCATCTTGACTGGAACTCCAACTCGACCCAGACTCAGCATCTTGACTGGAACTGCAACTCAATCCAGACTCAGCATCTTGGCTGCCACTGCTGCACCTCGGAGTGGACACAGCATCACGGCTGGCCTCAGTACTCGGTATAGACTCAGCCCACAGCACGGACTCAGCATCTCGGCTGGGACTGGCACTTGGTCCGGGACTACTAAGCCACCTTCTTTCCGCTTGGGCTTCAGGAGTATCCCGTAGGGTTGGCTCCGAGAGGAGTTGGAAGCGGTAAAAGAACAGCTTGGTAAAGGGATCAATAGCAGAAACTGGGTTTTCTTCAAACCCAAGCCAGGAGACACGCTTTCTCTCTGCGGCAGCTTCAGGGGTATCCTTCAAGGCTGGATCAGACAAAAGGGCAACCCGGTACTCCTTGAGTGTCAGAAACGGATCCAGATCAAAAATGGGGTTGGAACTGGGATCCAAACTGGTACTAGGAGGCTCAGTAGACAGCGCCACTTGAACTGGATGCAGAGACTTGGCTTGAAGCGCTGCTTGGACTGGAATCGGAGACTCGGTCGAAAGCACCCCTCGGACTGGACTCAGAGGCTTGAGTGGAAGTGCCACCTGAACTGGGATAGGAGGCTCGGTTCGAAGCGCCCTCTGGACTGGACTCGGAGGCTCGGTCAGGAGCATCCCTCGAACTGGACTCAGAGGCTTGAGTGGAAGCGCCCCTTGAACTGGCATCGGAGGCTCGGTCAGCAGCGTCCCTCGGACTGGACTCTGAAGCTTGGCTGAACGCGCTGCTCGGACTGGATTCAGAGGCTTGTCTGGACGCTCTGCTTGAATGGGACTGGACCCCTGCTGGGCCCAGAGCGTGGAATTCCCAAGACGTCTTCTCTCAGCGACAGCTTCAGGAGTATCCCACAAAGCTGGATTCAAGACAAGGCTGCGGCGATACTCTGAGAGCGTGATGAAAGGGTCCATATCTGAAACTGGGTTTTCAGCGATTCCAAGCCACCGGACACGTTTTCTCTCAGCTGCCGCTTCAGGGGTCTTCTTCAAAACAGGATGAGACAAAAGTTTCCCACGATACTGACGAAGAGTCATAGAAGGATCAAGCACAATGACGGAGCTGGACCCCAGCTGGGTCGGCTGGGTGGGGGTTCTTGCCGGGCTCATGGCCTTTGCATTCTGTCGCGTGCTCGAGGACCTTGGCATACTGTCAGGCTTCTTCCACGGGAGCACTGGGTTCGTGAGCCCATGGGCCACTACCGTGGAGCGGCAGTGGCAGGCAAGATCACCTCCAAGGTAGAGATGAGACAAAACTGGACCGGAACCCCGGACTGGAGTTCTACACCGGAACACTCGGAACTGGAACGCACCAGACGGGTGCGCACTGGAGTGGGGCCCGCTGGACTGGAACACACTGGAGGGCCCCACAGGACTGGAACATACAGGAGTGAAACCCGCTGGACTGGAACACACTGGACCTAGGCTTCACCTACGCTTGACCACCTTTCCCTGAGGGTTGAGCCCTCAGGTTCTGGCAGCCGGTAAGACTTACAGGAAAACCCGGAACTGGAACTTGCAAGCAGGAACAGCAGGAATGAAGATCCAGGAGTGCCCCCTGGCACCTAGGCGCAGGCAAGGCCGACAGGCAGGGACTGTCCGGGTTCTGGCAGTCGGCAGGTTTAAACACAATGACTAGTAAACTGTACCTAGGCTAATAGAAACGCTATACCCAGGCAAACCAGTCATACACAAGAAACATACACAGAGCACACTCAGGAGACTTGAAAGCTATACACCAGCTAACAACAAAGCTGTGCCCAAGCTAACAAGTCATGCACTGGAAACAAACACAGAGCACTAGCAAAGCTATACACAGGCTAACAAGCCACACGGTGCCTAAGCTGGCTAGTCTAAACAAACACAGAGCACTAGCAAAGCTATACACAGGCTAACAAGCCACACGGTGCCTAAGCTATCTAGTCAAACATAGAAACTCACACAGAGCAAACACTGAAACAGTGTACAGAGCACTCTATACACCAGGGCCCTTAGATGAACAATGCAAAGGCCAGGGCTGTAGTCTCTAAGTGATTAATAAAGCTCTTCCACACCAGAGGCACAGCTGCAGCAATCACCTTGCATCCAAACAGAGGCTTGACACACAGAGAAGTCAGCCCAGCGGGAGCCATCTTGGATACTGGCATAGAGGAGTCGGCGGCAGCCATCTTGGAAAAGGCATAGCCCACACAGGTGAGGTTCAGTAGGGCAATCAGCACACAGAGCCAGAGAGAAACTAAGACAGAGACAGACACAGAGACAAGCAGAAGCCAGCACAGCCACTGACTCCCAGAAACAGGGTAAGTCTGAGGGTGGTCACGGCCACAGACGTAACACTATCATTATGATCTGTTCCCATCTTACTGGCTGTTCATGGCATTTTGCGAACATTTAAAAGCTGGTTAAAACAATACAGAAAGAACTACATGGAACACACAGGAACAGAGATGAAAACATGCAGGATAACATAGACACCGTTATACAATGGGTATAGCATGCATTCCAGTAAAGTTTTGTTCATGGAGACAAAAAAGATTTTTATTTTATTTGTGGCAGGTGCTGTGCTAGTAAATCATTCAGTCAGTAAATCAGTCCCTGGCTGGAAGCCTGAAACTGGGTCATGAAACTCTAATAGACTTCAGGTACAGTATTTTCTTTGCCACTCTCTGGAAATGAACTATATGTCAGCCGCGATGCTGTATCCTCAAATTCATTGTCGGGAGGAGCTGTAAGTAAATTATTAAAGTTGATTTTGCCAATAAGTGGGCATAAATCATGAGAGTATGGTTTCTGCAAAGCACGGTTATCACCTTTCAGGAAAATAACCTTTCTGATCAGTTTGCATGCTTTACATTTTCCAGCTTTCTTTTATGCAATCTTTGAAGAAATGCTCCCAGCAAAATAAGTTGTGACAGCTTTCAGTGATGAAAGCAGATGTTTAAAAATGTCATTTTGTTGCATAACTGTATGTTAGCATAACAATGAACTGCCTGTCACCGCTCACTGCATCTCTATGAATGGGAAAAGCAAGGCTTTAATTTCCTTCTTTCATGATTATAGTATCAGAGACTAATGCTGCAGGCAAGTAACTAGGATGCAGTAATAATGAGGTGTTTTAAAGAGATATGGCAAGCTGTAAAATTATTGTTTATATATCAAAGTTCCAACTATTCAGTTTAGAAATCTATATGTTTTTATTTTATTCTTCATCTATTGACAATGTGGTAAGGGCATTTAGGTGTCCTTTTACTAAGGCGTGCTGAAAAATGGCTTGAGGTAGTGTAGGCATGGGTTTTGGGCGCACGCTGATCAATTTTTTAGCGCACCTGTAAGAAAGGCCTTTTTAAAACTTTTCCCGAAAATGGACGTGTGGCAAAATAAAAATTGCTGCACCTCCATTTTGGGTAAAGACTCACGCGGTAACCGGGCAGTAATGACCTATGTGCACCAAATGCCACTTGGCGCACGTCCATTATGTGCACCCAAAAATAACAAATATTTTTCAGACACGCTTATCTGACGCGCGCCAAGAATAAAATTCCCTCAAGAGCCACACGGTAGTTGGTCGGTAACTCCATTTTGGTATGCATTGGGTGCGCGTAGACGCTTACGGGGCTTAGTCAAAGGACCCCTTAGCACTTTATTTTCCCATCATGGCACCCTTTTAAAAATCTTCTTCTTCACCAAGAACATATTGAGGTGAAACTGGAACCTTTGTTAATTACGAGGAAAGTCTCCTTCAAGGTTAGCTCCGAGTGATTTTCTTTGGCTGGAAGAGCTCACCACAGAAACAATAAACAATTTCCCTTCTCTCCTAAAGCTAGAGTGAATTGTGTCTGGATACACACATTTTCTATGCCATAATGTACATCACTGTAGCCATGCGTAAACTGATTTTATTGTGAAGGACATGACCGCACTTAGAAACCTTTAGATATATGACATGGGCTTTCATATTATTTGGCTCCATGCATTGTCCATAGTGTATGAAAAAATGATTATGACTTTTTCTGTATGTGATATTGAATCAATAAAGATAACATTATGGGATTCACATATACAATAATAGAATACATAAATGTCATGAAATTAAACAACTGAAGGTAAAAAAAAAAGCAGCTGCCAAGAGACCAATAGGCTTAGCAAATTTTATTTTTATACAAGATGGCAAAAATAAAACAGTGGTGGAATACAGGATGTTCGGTATATTGAAGTGCTGTATTATAAGTCTGACATGTTCCAGCACCTCTGAGGCTGTATCGGGGCAAATCTGTCTCAATACAGAACCCCCAACTCACTACAGGATTCACTCAAATATGGTTTATGAATTATTCACAATTGCTATACTGCGGTGCCGTAGCGAGGGCTAATGACACCCGGGGCGGGTCACCGCTGCACCCCCCCCCCCGGATGCAGCACGGCGTGACCCTCCCTCTGCGGCACCCCCCCGGAGCGACCCCCCCCCGCCAGACCGCATTCTTACCTGCGGGAGGGCCGATCCGCCCCGAGTGCACGTCACTCGGAGCTGCGTCGGCCCCGCTGGTTCCCTGCTCTCTCTGCCCCGGAACAGGAAGTAACCTGTTGCGGGGCAGAGGGAGCAGGGAACCAATGGGGCCGGCACCCCCCGAGCACCTGCACCCGGGACGGACCGCCCCCCCCTTCCTACGCCACTGCTATACTGTATCAAAGCGGTTTACAATTCTACAAGGAAACCACAAACGGAGTAAAATAAAGGCAAAAGGATTACAATTTAAAAAATAGGACAGAAGGGAAAGAATCAAATTCCAAAGTCACACCCAAACAAACCAGGAGGGGGTCACATAAGAGAAAAGGAGAGAGAGAGTGGTATAAAGGAGAAAGGATAAGAGAGATTGGGGCAAGAGACCCCAGGACACCCCTGAGCTCATTATAACACATGTGAAATGCTGCCCTGGGGATATAAAGCTGCAATAACCATCGGAGAAAAAGTTTCTTCACTCAACATGTAATTAAACTCTGGAATTCATTGCACAGAATGTGGTAAAGGCGGTTAGCTTAGCAGAGTTTTAAAAACGTTTGGACGGTTTCCTAAAGGAAAAGTCCATAGACCATTATTAAATTGGACTTGGGGAAAATCCACTATTTCTGGGATAAGCAGTATAAAATGTTTTGTACTTTTTTGGGATGTTGCCAGGTATTTGTGACCTGGATTGGCCACTGTTGGAAACAGAATGCTGGGCTTGATGGACCTTTGGTCTGTCCCAATATGGCAATATTTATGTACTTATGCTCACAGTATTCACTCTCACACTTCCCCCTCATAACCCTCTATGCCTCACCATCCATCTACCACACACACTCCACCCATTTACAGTACTACATTTACATGGATAAGGGCTTTGGTGTTTCAGGTTACTGGAGCATAGTGAACACTTCAAATGGGTGATTTATTTATTTTTTTTAGATTTTATATGAAAATTTGTGCAGTTAGAAACATCAGCTGAGTCAAAAGATTTCAATTACTTTGTATATACCCATGAAAGTGTGTGTATGTCAAACATGGGCATGTCCTGTTTTATTAATGTACTAGAAAAAAAGGCCCATTTCTGACACAAAGGAAACGGGCGCTAGCAAGGTTTTCCTTGGAGTGTGTATGTTTGACAGAGTGTGTGTGAGAGTGACTGTGAGAGACAGAGAGAGAGAGAGAGAGTGAATGTGTGAGTGTGTGTATGTGTGACAGAGAGAGATTGAGACTGGGTGTGAGTGTGTCTGTGAGAGAGAGTGTGTGTGTGAGAGTGAGAGTGTGTGTCAGGGCCCTCCTCCCTCCCTCCCTCCCAGTTCCAGTGTCCCTCCTTCCTCCGTGTTCCAGGGCCATTGTCCCCCCCTCCCTCCCTCTGAGTTCCAGGGTGCCCCCCCCCCCCCGCTTTTTAATTTTTTTCTAGTTTTTGTACAGGTGGTGCATCCCCCCCTCTTCCCCTCTCATCCCTTCCTCCCCTCTCCTCCAAGTTCCAGACCCCCTCCCCTGAGTTCCAAACCCCTCTCCTCCACCAAGTTCCAGACACCCTCTCCCTCCCCCGAGTTCCAGCCCCCCTCCCTCCCCCCCAAGTTCCAGACCCCATCTCCATGCCTCCCTCCCTCCGATTTCCAGATCCCCTCCCTCCGATTTCCAGACCCCCCTGCGAGTTCCTGACCCCTGGACCCCCTGCTGCAACCCTATCGAGCCCCCTTCCAGCCGCCAACCCTCCCCCGCCGCCGCTGCTGCTGCTGCATACCTATGCTGGCGGGGGACCCCAACCCCTGCCAGCCAAAGTCCTCTTCTCGGCCGCGCAGCGTGGACGAATGATCTGATCAAGTTTGAATCTGTTTGTGTGCGTGAGTCTGATGTCCTGCACACAGGACGTCAGACTCACGCACACAAACAGATTCAAACTTGATCAGATCATTCGTCCACGCCGCGCGGCTGAGAAGGTAGGAGAACAAGGAGGTTTTTACTGGATTCAAATACAGCTGGAAGGCTTTGGCATTATTGGAACGGGGGCCAGAATTGATAGCTCATGGACGATACCATCACAAGCCAGGGCCCCTGAATCACCACAAGGCCCACCAATGCTATGTTATAAGAAATAAGTTGTAACAGTTAAGGGAGCTAGGTTTATCATCGACTACCTCTGGTGGGTTGAGAGCCACATTTGGGTATTACTATTGTGTTGTGTTATTAAATGCAAGTTTAACTTCATTTTGCTCAAATGAAATGTCATAATAAAGCTGCAGACAAAATTTTAGCTACAAGAGAATGTGGGTGTGGTGTGTAGCTATTTAAGTATTGACTCCAAGTTAACCCTTGCCTGAATTGAGATTGTATTTTCAGTATCACTTTTGCAAGTGGTAAGCCATTTTTCTTTAGTAGTTGCTATTTAAGTATTACAGTAAATGAGCATGTTATGCATTTTATGTTTTGATGGGGTAACTGGTGCGAATGCTGATGTTATGTAAAATAAGATGGGAAATTTATGCATACTAAATGGTAGGAATCAATGTGTGTCTATGTTTGTTCCATTGGATTATTTTGTAAAAAGAAACTAGTTCATGTTTTTCCCTTAGAAAACCAATTTAACATATGCACACACCTACTACATAATTTAGGAAATCTGTTATATATTCCATCAACATATTTGGCAGTGAAGGGAGCATGTGTGGCCCTTCCTGAGGTGAAATATATATTTTTTGTACAGTTATTTGTACCTTTTTTTTTTTAAGGGAAGTTTCTCTGGATACATCATGTGTATTATAGAACCTGAGTTTCTGTTGCATCTTGAATAGACTCCAGATTCCATGCCCACATAGTAGAATACCTTGAATGAGACTGTTCAATAATTGGATAATGTGAGGTTTTAATGGGTTGGTTCAAAATAGTCAATGGATTCTTTACTGCATGGAAGACCCTTGGGTCTTTTTCTTGTAATGCTTTTTGTAATCAATTTACAGGTGGGGAAGGGAGAGGTGGATACAATATGTGGAAATGTCAGTTTGGCTCTCCCCCATACCTAGCTTGCCCCTCCCCTGTTGCCGTCCCAAATGCTTTTGTCTAGAGAGTCCACTAGGGGGCGGGTTAGAGATATGTATTTATTTTCCTTGTGCAGCTTGTTTTTGCTTTCTGTAAATTCTTTAGTCTCTTTTATATTCACATACAATTATACAAGGATAAATTCTTATTCAGGAACAATTATGTAAATGCTTTATCACCTCGAAATGAAAAGTAATATAAAAATAAGAAATTATAAACCAGATTAAGCATCTGAGGCATGTCAAGCAACAATGAATAGAGGAACAGAATTTGAAATAAGATCATTCTTTGGAGAAAATACAAAATAAAATAAAAAAAGACTATGAAAAGGCGTAACACACAAATTGCTTACTTTTCCATTGCACTCCATGGACTAGATTCTATATATGTTTCCTACAAAATTCTGCATGGAAAAAAAACTACACCAGGCATACTCTGTAAAGTATGCCTAAATTTTATACAATAGCTCCGTGTGGTATATAGAATAATGCCAAGCGCCTCTCTACACAACCGAATGTAGTCGCGGCCATGTATGTCATGTTTTACTTGGTGTAAATCCCAATGCCTAAATTAGGCACAGAGGGGGAGGTTCTATATATGGCACCTAAAAAAAAATCAGAGCATAAATCAGAGCCAACTAAGCCTAGATTTAGGCATTGCATACAGAATACGCTTAGTTGATATCTCAGCGCCTAAAACTACATACATCCATTTACACCAATGAAAATGTGCGTAAATCCCAACATGTAGATTTACGCACACTGGGCCATATTTTATAATTATGCATGTAAATTAAAGAACACCTACAAAATGCCCATTTCTCCGCCTATAACCACACCCCGTTTTGCCTGTGCACCTTAGAAGTTCAGCACACCTCATTACAGAATACACTTGCTGAGTTGTGCACGTAAATTCTAATTTGTACCAATTAGTGCTCCTTATTGCTTGTTAAGTGCTGTGATCAGAACTCATTAAAGAATCCGCTTTAATTTCAGCGCAGATAGAATCTGGGGGACAGCGGGTATATTCTATAAAAATGCACATTTATTTTAGAAATGCCCATGTCCCACCCATGGCCACACCCCTTTTTCAATTTTATGACATAGAATTTAAGTGTCCCATATTACAGAATACGCTTCGTGAGTTGTGCACATGAATCTTAATTCTAATTAGTGTTGATAATTGCTTGTTAACATCCAATTAACAGCACTGATTAGCTAGTTAACCAATTTAGTTGCATGCATTGTTATAGAATATGCTTCAATTTCTGTGCAGAAATTAAGGTGCCATATATATAGAATCCTGGGGCAAATGTCAAAATCATTTCTTAGAACTGTTGCACTAAACATCTTTTTACTCTCTAGAATAAAAAAGCCTTCAGCTTTCCTTGGGTCTCTGAAGCAATCCTCTTCTCACAGATCGGTGCTATCTTTGTGCAACTTTTAGAAACAGATAGAGAAATTAAGGTCACTTCAGGTTTAATTCCTATTCTTCTCAATCTGCTCTAGTTTGAGACAGAACCACCTGTGGTCCCCAGGAGTTAGCTTCAACTGATCTAGTTCACAGCATTTATTTTTTACCTGCGTTTTCATACAGCACACACACACTAAGTACATCTTCTTACAGGAATTAATGCAGGACAAAATTGAAACCAAATAACAGCAAGAATTCACGAATTAACAATTTAATTCAATTTGTACAAGGTAATGAAATAATTAAGCAATTTGAGACTGAAATTCTTCCCCATCAAGTTCAACCACACCATTAATCAACAGCTTTCCAGTGCTTTTATTGGCAACATGATATATAGGAATAAGCTGCTTACATTTTATAAATACATAGCCATTATGGCACCTTCTGGTTTAATTTCTATTCTTTGCTAAGAGTTCCATTCTTTGAAACGGATCCATCTGCAGTTTCCAGTAGCTACCTTCAACTTAACTGGTCACAGCAGCAGCAGTGCCTCTAGTGGCTGAAATGGAAAATTATTAATGGACCTCAGCAGGACCTTTAGAGCAGTGTGTTTCCCAAGTCCAGTCCTGGAGTACCCCTTGCCAGTCAGGTTTTCAGGATATCCACAATGATTATGCATGAACTTGATTTGTACACTGCCTCCATTATATGCAAATCCCTTTCGTGCATATTCATTGTGGATATTGATGCAGTCCTGTGGGTCCTGATATTCTACTGAGTTTTTTTTTCCTCCCTTCCTCACGTTTTTACCTACCCACAATCCTTTTGCAATTATTGTAGTTCAGCCCTCTTTTCCGGCTCTCTCTATCCTTGTTTGTCGCATTTTCGTTCTTTTCTTTCTCTCTCTCCTAATTTTTAGCACACTCTCCTCACTGTTTTGATAGATTGTAAGCCGCATTGATGGTCCCCCACAGGGTGGGTAGGAAGTTCTAAATAAACTTGGAAACTTGAATATCCTAAAAACCTGACTGGCAAGGGTTACTCCAGGACCGGACTTGGGGAAACACTGCTTAGAGGACTCATAACAGGGGTTACTTAAACCCTTGAGCAAAGAAGATGAAGGGGCAATTTAACATGTTCAAATACTGTCAAGGAATAAATTCACAGGAGGCACACTGGAAATGAAGCTCTAGAACAGGGGGAAATTAGATGAGAGAGAAAAGGGACACACTCAGGAGTAATCTAAGAAAATACTTCTTTATGAAAAGGGTAGGGGATCCATGGAATGACTTCTCAATGGAGGTGGTGGAGATTGGAACAGTGTCATAGTTCTTGAAGCATAGTGCAAGTAGTGATTCTCGGACAAAGGAAAGTGACGGTAATGCTAAGCTGCTAAGCAAGAGGAGAGGATGGTGAGCAAATTGGATGAGCCTTGCTTCTTATCTGCAACTGCAAGTTACGTTTCTATGTTTCTACGTTGTAGATGAGAGCTTAACTCACAATATACAACAGTCCAAATTCATGATAGATTGATGCATGAGTGCTTCAAAATGCAAATTTCATAATTAAATTGACTGCCTAAAATTGCCCTCTCACAATTAAGGTAAAAGATCATGTTTGTTTTTCTAGAAAGAAATGTGCTGGTACTCACATGCAGAGTCATCTTTAGGGAGTGGAATTTGGGAGACCAGTGCCCTATATCACCACAGTGGCCCACCCCCTGCAATTGGTTGCAGAGCTCAGTTACAACATGATTCTTGTTCCTTCCCATGCTACCTCAAAACAGCAGGAGGCCTATAAAAATATCTGTTGAATCCTCCTCTGCCTTTTCATTGCTTAGCAAAAGCATGAAAGAGGGGAAGGTTTCTCTTTTACTGATGCCTTTATTCAGATTAAGGAAACTTTATTGGCATGACAAATTTCTGTGTGTTGCCAATTTACTAACATGCATTTTGATTTTGCAGGTAATGAACATTAATTGCCAAAATTAATGCTTGAAAGCTACAAAAAACAAAAACAAAAATAACCTCAGAATTAACTGTTGGCATATTCCCAGCAGTTTCTTATTCAGTTAACACAAAGGAATGTGTTGTTGTTGTTGTTGTTGTTGTTTAATGTAATTTTCACTGAATTGCAGATAGCTGCACATATTCATGTGGCATTAACTCTTCTGCATTATCTGCCATGTTAATTGGAAGATACTGTTCTCACCCCTTCTTCATCCTTTTCTGTTTTAGCTGTTAACACTTGAATTACAAATCTAAAATAGTGGTACCCGATCAATCACCTTATAAGTATCCAATATTTGTGATCACTTATGCTGTAAATTCATTTAAACATCACTATGAATTTCTTTGGTGACCTCAGCGGTGCTCATTGCTAATGCATGGAAATAGCAATGTAACCAGCACCCACCTCTTCAACATGCATGTTTCGCCCAAAGACGAGCTGTCTCAAGGACAATCTCCTACAGAGAAAGAAAAAATGTCATATATCTAGAGCCACTACGTGAGAGTCTTATCTTTTTATTCTCAAGCAGTGACCCATTAAATTTAAAACATTTGAATACCCTAAGCCGTCATTAGCACCAGTTCTGCTTTTACTATCTGAGAAAACTCCCTGCAAAGATGGCGGCGGCATTTCCTCAACCTGCTTTTATCCACTTAATGATTTATTTATTTATTTATTGCATCTGTACCCCACATTTTCCCACCTATTTGCAGGCTCAATGTGGCTTACAGAGATCTGTTATGGTGTTGCCATTCCAGGGTGTCAGATACAATTGGTAGTGTGAGGAGAGTAAGGATAAGAAAGAAGTTCTAAGAAAATAGATATAGAAAGATGACTTTTAGGTTGGTGTAGATTGGTGAGGTGGTACAGTTAGGTTATGGGTCTATTTTGTAGGCTTTATTGAAGAGATACGTCTTCAGGGATTTACGAAAGTCAGATAGGTCATCGATTCTTTTCAGGTCAGCTGGTAGTGCGTTCCACAATTGCGTACTCATGTATGAGAAGGAGGTCGCATGTGTAAGCTTGTATTTTAGTCCTTTACAGCTGGGGAAGTGTAGATTAAGAAATTTTCGGGATGATCTTTTGGCGTTTCTGGGAGGCAGGTCCACGAGGTTTAGCATATAGGTCGGGGCGTCTCTGTGGATGATTTTGTGTACAATCATGCAGATCTTGAATGTGGTCCGTTCCTTGGGTGGGAGCCAGTGAAGTTTCTCTCTCAAGGGTTTTGCACTTTCATATTTTGGTTTTCAAAACATGAGTCTGGCGGCTGTATTTTTGGCTGCTTGGAGTTTCTTGATGGTCTGTTCTTTGCAGCCAGCATACAGTGCATTACAATAATCCAGGTGGCACCATGATCCCTTCCCCTGGCTTCCATTGGGTAACTGATGTTATGTCACAACTAGCTCATTTAAATCAGTGTCACTCACTCCAGTTCTGCGTTTAAGCCAGCCGGTGTGACCGACTGCTGTGTATATATTTACCATTGTTCTCTATAATTCAATAATTTACCTACTGAACCCCCTTCATTACCCATCTGTACGTGCTCCACTATTCTCCATCTAATATCATCTACAGTGTGCTGTTGTTGCAACCAGTGGTCCACCAGAGGTGCCTGAGTGTTCTGGGTAGTGATGCGAGATTTATGTTCTGTTAGTCATATCTTAATAGAGAGTGTACTCCTTCCCATATAGACTAGTTTGTAAGGGCACTCTATTACATACATCACATTACTGGTGTCACAGTTCGTAATATCTCTAGCCATCAATGTCCTCCCTGTTTCCGGGGCTAGCCATTCAGGTCCTACCATCACCAACCTACACCACTGACACCACCCACAAGTCATTTGCACCCCTCTACACTCCTTACAATGAGGTTCACAGAATTTGTTTGGTCCCAACCGCTCTCGCAATGTTTTGCCCCTTGTATAAGATATCATTGGAAATTCCTGAAAGCAGGGATAAAGCTGAACTATATGCCAGTGGGATTTCATAATGTGTACCACCTTCTGGCTAACATCAGTAAAAGGGAGAACACATGTCAATCGATCCAATTCTTCTATGAACCTCATTGTAAGGAGTTTAGAGGGGAGCAGATGACTTGTGGGTGGTGTCATTGGTGTAGGTTGGCGATGGTAGGACCTGAATGGCTAGCCCCGGGAACAGAGAGGACATTGATGGCTAGAGATATGATGAACTGTGACACCAGTAATGTGATATGTAATAGAGTGTCCTTGCAGACTAGTCTATGTGGGAAGGAGTACACACTCTTTTAAGATACGACTACCTGAACATAAATCTTGCATCAATACCCAGAACACACAGGCAACTCTGGTGGACCACTGGTTGCAACAACAGCACACTGTAGATGATATTAGATGGAGAATAGTGGAGCACATACAGAAGGGTAAGGAAGGGGGTTTAGTAGGTTAATTATTGAATTATAGAGAACAATGGTAAATATATACATTGCAGATGGTCACCCCAACGGGCTTAAATGCAGAACTGGAGTGGGTGTCGCTGATTTAAATGAGCTAGTTATGACATAACATCAGTTACCCAATGGGAGCCAGGGGGAGGGATCATGGCATCATCATTAAGTGGATAAAAGCAGGTTGAGGAAATGCCGCTGCCATCTTTGCAGGGAGTTTTCCCAGAAAGTAAAAGCAGAACTGGCGCTAATGATGGCTTAGGGTATTAAAATGTTTTAAATTTAATGGGTCACTGCTTGAGAATAAAAAGATAAGACTCTCACGTAGTGGCTCTAGATATATGACATTTTTTCTTTCTCTGTAGGGGATTGTCCTTGAGACAGCTCGTCTTTGGGCGAAACATGTATGTTGAAGAGGTGGTTACATTGCTATTTCCATGCATTAGCAATGAGCACCGCTGAGGTCACCAAAGAAATTCATAGTGATGTTTAAATGAATTTACAGCATAAGTGATCACAAATATTGGATACTTATAAGGTGATTGATCAGGTACCACTATTATCTAGATTGTAAGCTCTTTGAGCAGGGACTGTCTTTTTTGTGTATGGTGTACAGTGCTGCGTATGCCTTGTAGTGCTATAGAAATGATAAGTAGTAGTAGTAGTAGATTTGTGATATAACAGGGAACCCAAAATTACATATTTATTAAATTAGCCATTTGGCGTTCATAACACTTAAATTACTGCATATTAGACACTGCATTAACTGTTAGTAAATGTGAAGAGTAATTCTACAATAGTGCAACAAAATTTAGGAGGTCGATATTTAACCAGCAGCGCTTAACATTTTGCTGACTGCTGTAAGAGCTATGCCCAGAAAGTCAATACCAGGCCTTGTCCGGGCTTTGACTTTGAATTTGTGGGTTTGCAGAGCCTACTAAAGTATAGCCAGTTAATTGTGATATTAAGCACTTAACTGGCTATGGGGCACTGCATAAAGATAGAACTGACTTTTATGCTGCCCTATTTGAGCAGTTATCTTGGCTGAAATGCCCTCAAAATAGCTGGTTTTTGAGATAAACGCTGAAAACAACTGGTTTGCCCCAAACAAGTGATTGAACCAGCCAGGAGCCAGTTAAATCACTTTGAATACAGACCTGTAGGTGTCTAGAGGGTGCCTATGTGGTTCTTGTTCTATAAAGGAAAATAGGTACTTACTTTTCTTTATGGAATGCTAATGTAACAGACAAAAAACACACTCTTTAACCACATATCAAAATTCAGTGTTCAGTGTGGTGGGCCCTGAACTATGGAACCAGCTTCCAGTTTTCTTGCATTCAGAACCTTCCCTGTCTTCATTTAACAAATTATTAAAAGCACTTTTTTTTTTTTAGGAATCTTTTGATGCTGATTTTTAACTTGATTGAATAGCCAGTGTATCTAGTTTGCCTGGGACTATGTGTTGGGGCCTGCAGGCATGATGGGTAGACATTATCTTTACTCTTCTGTCATGGCATAGGGGTTTCCTTTCGAACATGAGTTATTTGTTTTATATTGTTTATTGTACTCTGCTTTAAAAGATTTTCTCTAAGTGGTTAATCAAGTGAAATAAACCTGGAACCAGAAACTTATAATTTAGGCACAAGTTCTTATGCTAGCCAAAGGACTGGTCTAAATACTCACACTTATATTGCTAAGCAAGCATGTAAATTATAGTTGTTGTTTTGTTTTTGTTTTGTTTTTTTGTAGTTCTCATCTTTATTATTATTATTATTATTATTTGTATATACAAAAGAAGTATTAACAACATATAACTCACACACCATGGTAGACAGAAAGTTACTACAGTGCATCGCTCATAATACAGCACAACAAAAGTAGGCCTCTCCACCCATCTCCCTCCAAACCACTTACCCACCCCACAGCCCATGGTATATCCAACCAGATCCAAAATTAAAGAAAATATTCAGGTTACATTATCCCCCTAATTCTATATATAGCACTAAAAACTGCATGCATAAATTTGGGTGTGCAGCTAAATTGTGCACACAATTTAATTGCTTAATGAGCCAATTAGTGCTGATTGTGTGCTAACAATCATCGACACGAATTGGCAATAATTGGAATTTCTACATGCATCTTTATAATCGCTATTCTATAAAGATGTGTGTGTAACTTTTTCCACATGGATCCAAAAAGCAGGTGAG
Source organism: Microcaecilia unicolor (assembly GCF_901765095.1). Taxonomy (NCBI): domain Eukaryota; kingdom Metazoa; phylum Chordata; class Amphibia; order Gymnophiona; family Siphonopidae; genus Microcaecilia; species Microcaecilia unicolor. The sequence continues at coordinate 200,724,918 of NC_044032.1, forward strand.
GCCATGGGTGGGTAAGAGATGTTTCTAGCAGAGTTATAGAATTTGGTGGATCCATGCCTAATTTAGGCATGGGATTTACACTAAAATTGGGCCCAGATCCTGGCGCTAAGTGCTATTCTATGAACAGCACCAACTTTGAGTTTCATTTCTAGAATAGTTCTTAATATGCATTTTTGGTGCTCAAATTTGGGCACCATTTACAGAATTAATTCCTATATGCGTAATTACCACACAACTCCACTTATTAGGATATCTTATGCCTGTAATGGGGCCCAGGTTTCCAAAAAAATGATGGAATTATTCCTTATAGATTAAACACAGAGATGCTCACCAGAAATTTGCATTGACAACCTCTGCTTCTATGAGCAAGGATGGTCTGTCAGACTATAGATGTAATAATAGTAACTAGTTTCTCTTCAAGTCAATATTTAGGCAGTAGTGGTTAGCGGTTTTTTAAACGCTTACCGCTGCAGGCAGAATTAGACCCCGATATTCAATACTAGACCATGTCTGAGCACTGACATTGAATACTGGGGTCTGACCAGACTGAAGATAGCCACTGGGACTTATCTGGGTATTTGCATAAGATATTATACAGGTCCCAGCTGAATATTGACGGGGAACCGCATAAGCATAGGCCACATATCTCCCTGTGTCAGAACCAGAACCCTCCTTCAGCCCCTCTAATCAGCCTAAGACCATCCCTCCTGTCCCCCTATCAGCATTGGTACCCCCTGCTGCCACCCAATAATCACTAGCATCACTTCCCACCCCCCAATACTGATTCTGGAGGTTGTTGTGGCCAGTTTCTCAGAGGAACCATGAGGGGCAGGAAGGAGTGAGGTTCAATCCTATCCTGTGGACCACTGGACCACCAGGGAAGAATGGTAATCCCAGGGAGGTCTATTAGGGCTCAGGCAGGGGCAGGAGAGGGTGCTGATGCCAACTGGTTTCAGGAGGGGATGCCAATTCTAATTGGGTAGGACAGAAGGGGTCTGATACTGATATTGATTAGGGGGCAGGAGGGGTGCCAGTGTTGATTGGTTAATGAAAGAGGGAGTCTGATGATAGATGGTGGGGTAGATCAGAGGGAGTGGGGGGGGGGGGGGGCGATGAACTTCAGGCCACCACTAACAACTATGAGGATGCCAGCAAATATTTAGTGCTCTTGCCTGCATAGCTGAACAACCAAAGTTAGGATTGCTATTTATGTGGTCCTATTTGATCATTTAGCTATGCATGAACCGGCACTGAATATTCCTGGAACTCACGTAGCTCCTAGCTGCTCTCCTACTTTGCCTCCAAAACGCCCTTCTGCTGCCCACTTTTGAAATGACTGGTTAGTATTGATATCCTGAGGCACTGCCCAGTCAAGTACTGCTGAATATTAGTGTAATTTAAGATGGGGAGGAGTCTTTTCTACATATGTATTTAGTAAGCACCACATGTAATAGGCCCCATTACATGTAGTGCTGTCTCAATAAATGTTTCTACTGATGTGTGGAGAAGCATTGTCTGTCCCTACTTTTTTTTTTCCTCAGGAGCCTTTTCTGCTTGTTTCCTTACTTTGAATTGACAGGCTTTCTTTTAAAATCAGTCATTGCAGTCCTCTGAAATACGATATTTGCATATGACAGTGATTCTTGGGTCTACTTCCAAACTGCCTGTCAAAAAGATTGAATTACAGCAGAATAGAAAACAAGATGATTAAACATTCTAATTTCTGATCCACATGCCAACATTTCTTGGATAGAGAACTATCACTCTTATGCATTTTGACTGGTGTCCATAGTGCTCGATGCCCAATAAAGAGACTCCATTAATGGCGATGATATTGTACATCTTACAGACTTTGTCTAATAATGTTACCAGCTCTCCAAAGAGATACTGACTTGAGTTTCTTTGCCCAAATGTGACAAAGGCCAACTAGGCCCTTAGCTTTTGTGAGCTTATGAAGAGCTTTGTACCAGTTGGAGGCTTCATTTTCTTGTTGCAAGTAAGAATTGCCTGATGCATCTGTAGCCATGTAAAGTAGAGTGTGAAGGAAAGGCCATAATCCGTCTGCAGTTCAGTAAAAGTTTTCAAATGGCCATTAGTTAGCACATCTCAAAGAGTAAATATGCCCTTATCTATCCAGGTTTCCCAATACTAGTATTATTGATCATTAGACAAGGGCTGGCCCAGAGAGGCCAATTAATCCACTGATTCCAACACTTGGTTGGATCTCATAATCAGATTCTGCCATATTATCGGAGATAATCTCATGATTACTATACTTTTTAAATATAAGGGAGCAATCACATCACCTTCAGTTGCAACTAAGTAGGTGTTAAATCACCATCCAGCTTATAATCGAACGAGAAAAACGCCCAAGTTCCGACCTAAATCGGGAGATGGACGTTTATCTCACAAAAACGAATAAAGCGGTATAATCGAAAGCCGATTTTTGGGCGTTTTCAACTGCACTCCGTCGCGGATGCGGACAAAGTTTATGGGGGCGTGTCAGAGGTGTGGCGAAGGCGGAACTGGGGCGTGGTTATCTGCCAAACAAAGATGGGCGCATTTCACCGATAATGGGAAAAAAGTATGCGTTTTTACCTAGAATTTAGGACACTTTTCCTGGACCCTGTTTTTTCACGAATAAGGCCCCAAAAAGTGCCCTAAATGACCAGATGACCACTGGAGGGAATCGGGGATGACCTCCCCTGACTCCCCCAGTGGTCACTAACCCCCTCCCACCACAAACAAATGATGTTTCGCACATTTTCATTTTCACCCTCAAATGTCATACCCAGCTCCCTGGCAGCAGTATGCAGGTCACTGGAGGAGTTGTTAGGGGGTGCAGTGGACTTCAGGCAGGTGGACCCAGGCCCATCCCCCCCCTACCTGTTACAATTGTGCTGCTTAATGCTTATTAGTCGTCCAACCCCCCCAAACCCACTGTACCCATATGTAGGTGCCCCCCTTCACCCCTTAGGGCTATAGTAATGGTGTAGACTTGTGGGCAGTGGGTTTTGAGGGGGATTTGGGGGGCTCAACACACAAGGGAAGGGTGCTATGCACCTGGGAGCTCTTTTACCTTTTTTTTTGTTTTTGTAAAAGTGCCCCCTAGGGTGCCCGGTTGGTGTCCTGGCATGTGAGGGGGACCAGTGCACTATGAATCCTGGCCCCTCCCACGAACAAATGCCTTGGATGTATTCGTTTTTGAGCTGGGCGCTTTCATTTTCCATTATCGCTGAAAAACAAAAACGCCCAGCTCACACATCGTTGAATAAAACATGGGCGTCTATTTTTTCCCAAAATACGGTTCGGTCCGCCCCTTCACGGACCCGTTCTTTGAGATTAACGCCCATGGAGATAGGCGTTTTCGTTCAATTATGCCCCTCCATGTGAATTATAAATCCAATACATCCTATGAAGCAAAATATACATATGATGATAGTCTAAAAATCTTGGCAGGTTCATTCCACCTTGTTCTTTTGGCATCTGCAGCTTTGATAATGCTAATTGTGGCTTCTTATCATTCCATACAAACTAGGAGATGATTTTGTCCAGATCTCTATAGAATTTTATGGAAAACATTAATGGAATTAAATTCATGGCATACATGATGACAGATGCAATAGCCAATTTAACTGTATTCACTCTACCCCACCATAAGAGAAACAGCTTGTACAATTTTTTTATCATTTTTCTCTACCGAGATCTGAATATCTGAGAATAAATGAATCCCCAAATATTTGAGCCCATTAGGCTGCCATTGAAAGGAATATTAACTCATAATATCCTTTATCCAATATGCATTCAAGGATAATACTTTGGACTTTGTTGGATTTATCTTATACTCTGCAAAGATACCAAAGTGATTTATTACCTCCAACAGATAGGGCACTGGAACAACATGTTAAATAAAATAAAGCAAGACAGTCCGCATAAGACTTTCCATGGAATACTAAGAATGGTGTCTGGACAAAATTAAATAACAAGGGGAGAGGAGAATATTTTGTTACGTACCCTCCTGGAGTTGAAACAGTTCAGAAACCCTTCCATTAACATAGATTCTAGTCCTTGGCTCACTATAGAGCATTTTAACCATGGACCCAATATTCAGAGATCTTGAGCTCCTAAATGTATGCTTCTAAGTTAGCCTCCTAAATGTGTGCCCTATTTTCATCCAAACTTATCAGCATAACTTTTTAGATTAAATTTTGTCTTCTTAAGTTATGCTCATAAATTTAGATCTGTCATTTTTTGCCTAGATTTATGAGACTAATTTATGAACCTAGTGCTGAAGCGTTAAGCTCCTAACTCAGCATTTTTCAATCGGTGTGCCGCAGCACATTGGTATGCTGCAGCTGCTCCCCTGGTGTGCAGTAGGAGTTGGGCCAATTAAATTTGTGTCAGAATAGAGTAAGTTTTCTTGTCTCTAGCAATTGGTGACAGCAAACTGTCAAATACCAGTTTCACTGCACACCGCAGATTCCTGCCATTATTCACCATGCACCGCTGACCCTCTACCATGCTCAGAGGTGGCTCACTCCACTGATTACCAGTGCATGCGGGCATGGCTGTTTTGGTGGCGAGCTGGCTCTGGTGGTCTGTTTTTTGGGTCCTGTCCAGGCACGTTTGGTGGTGGGGCACGTTCTTAGCTGGTGTTCTCAGCTGGGTGTCTCGGGGAGGGTCTTGACAATTAGGGGTGGAGCTCTGACATGAGATGCCTTCCCTTTATATTTCCTACCTCTTGCCTTACTCTGTGTTGTGAGTGTTGCTGCCTGACCTATGCCTAGATACTACTACTACTAGATACCGATGTCTCTCCTGCCTGCTGCCTGACCTGACTTCTGCCTGGATATCGATGCCTCTCCTGCTTGCTGCCTAACCTGACCTCTGCCTGGATACTGATCCCTCTCCTGATTGCTGCCTGACCTTACCTCTGCCTGGACTCTGACCCTTGACTATGACTTTGCAAGTCCTGCTGACCACCTGTACCTAAGGGCTCAACACAAGGGAAACAGCAGTCAGTCCATGTGAAGAAACTGAAGCTTGTCAGCTAGACCACCCTTTGAGTAGTCACTCAAGGGCTCACTTCCACTTCCCAGGAGAACAATGTGACAACAGATATTCATACAGCCTGCTCGTGCCAACCCTGAAGTCTTCTCTCCGACTTAACCTCCTGCAAAGTCATTTTTATGAATATGGTTTATTGTATATGGTTTATTTTTCTTCATATATTCATTTACCACTCTTCCTTAAGGAAATAACAGAGCTGTTCACAATTAAAAAGCAAAGTCAAATTGGAAAGGAATGCCATTTAGTGACAGGAAAGAATGCAAGTACCTGAAAAAATAAAGGCAAAAGAGGCTTTGTTCAAGAAATACAGAACACAACAAGAGGATCTTGGAAAAGATTACCAGGCTAAACTCAAATAAGTGATGAGGGAAATTTGGCTAGTGAAAATGCAGTCAGAACAAAAAATGGCTAAAGATGTAAAGAGATGTAACAAGACCTTTTTCAGATCTATTGGGTAGCAATATAATTGACGTATTCTGTGGCTGATATCTTGCTATATAAACTATGTTAGATATATATGTACAATAGCAAGTAAATCTAGTATACATTTTTATACTTATTTTAACTAACTGATTGGCTGCAACTTTAACTCGAGTCTCTTCCAAAATTATTACTAAATACTTGTAAAAGTAATCTTTATATTGGGTGCTTCACCAGCCTTATAAAAAAGGTTGGAGGTATACTTATTTTAATCCCATTTTCTAAGGAGGAAAAGACCTCAGGCATTTGGCTCTTTCTTGTGAACTTTTATACACAGAACTGTCGATAGAACTTCTTCACTGATCTTAAAAACCTCTGGTTATTAATTTATTATTATTTTTCTCCTTTAGCTTGGGAGAGATATTTTTGTATGTAGTTTTTATATTAAATGTTTGCTTATTTTTATTTTTGTTACATTTGTACCCCATGCTTTCCCACTCATAGCAGGTTCAATGCAGCTTACATATTATATACAGGTACTTATTTGTACCTGGGGCAGTGGAGGGTTAAGTGACTTGCCCAGAGTCACAAGGAGCTCCCCATGCCTGCAGTGGGAATCAAACCCAGTTCCCCAGGACCAAAGTCCACCACTCTAACCACTAAGCCACTCCTCCTGAAAGGACATCTCATGATATGTAGGAGAGAATGTATGGACACATCTTAGTGGAAAGATTTTCTCAGCGGTTATCTCAACAGAACGTTTCCATTTCACAAACAGCTTCTTCAGGAGACAACCGGCTATTTGTAGTTCATTGCAGGGTAGGCTCTCCAGTTCACATGTCCTATCAAGGAAGCAGTGCAGAGTATAGATTAATATGACTTAAATATTAAAAATGTTATTCGTGGTTTATAATGGCCGTTACCTGCTTACCGACTCTCTGAAAATTTTTATCGTCAGGTCTGGTTTATACATGGCATCTACTTCTTTTGAAGGGACATTAGATCAAAATGATCAATCAACAGGTTACTTAAATTACATGGAAGCCATTACTACTCCATTTTGCCTAATTGTTTTTGCTTATTTTGTGGCTGGCGTTCACCTGGTATTTTCTATAGGAATGCTTTCCAGTCCACTTTATTGTTTAATCCCTTCAGAGATATAGATTCTAGTTGATATATCCAACATTGTCCTACTTGTAATAATTTTCGGTCTCTGTTACCTCCTCTAATGGAACATTGTACTTGATCAATCGCTAAACATTGATAGTGTTGGAATTGATGTTTATAGTCACAGCTATAAGCCACAATAGGAGCTTCCATTTTTTGATATGCAATATTGTGTTTGTGCTCACTCAGTCTTTGTTTTAAAGATCTTATGGTTTTAGCCACATAGATTTTCTGACACAGGCATATCAAAATGTAAACTATATATGTGCTTTTGAAGTCTGTCACATTTTCAAACAATATTTGGAGATTATCATATTTGGACAGAAAATGCATTTGCCACTCTTGTTTTGTTGCAGGTCAGAAGGTAGCATGGAATCAGAACAGTGTATTATTGCTCTCACTGTAACATTGCTACTCTCAAGCATACCTGTACTCATATTGAATCTTTTCTTTTTTTTCTGTTTAAAAGACAAAGAAAGAGAGATCCCAGCAGAGCTTAAAAAAGCTCCTGAATCATTATTTTTCTTTGCTAATATCCTATCTCCCTCTCCTACCAACTACTTTATTTACAATTTTATGAGGGGTATGTTGTGGTAACGAAAAATGGAACATGGCTCCAGTGGGTATGCCTCTACTTCATGCTTCTGGCAGTCAATTATAAACAAGCAAATTGGAAGGAACAGGATATTGCCTGCAGAGTCACAAAAACTAAAAATAACAGTAGTCCCCTCATTATGAAAAAAAATATATATATGGACCAGAGGTAATTTAATTTATGTGCCCTAAAGAAAATGTTATACCAAAATTTGACAGTTATAAAAAAATACTGGGCATAAATTACCTTGGGGAAGAAAATGTCAGCTTCTTATGGCCAAGAATTGTTACAGTCAGAGAAAATGAAAATAGATAAAAGATCATATAATCTATCCAGTCTGCCAAATATGATGTACATTTTTTAATGTGCATTTGGTTTATTTGAGTTCTTAATAAAGTGCACATAAAATCAGTTTAATTCATTTAGAGGGGCAAAATGGAAAGATCGTCCAAGTACGAATTAGGGCGTTCTTACGAAAACGTCCAAAAATAGACCTGTATAATGGAAAAATAGTGTGGGCGTTTTTCGATAATCGATTATCCCTGTAAGAAAACAATCAAATGACGAGCGCATAAGCGTGACTAAATTGGGCGCCCTAACACGGTCGATGATTGCAGGTGCAAACGACCAAATCACGTGGTGTGTAAAATAATGTACATAGGTGTATCGCAAGTACAGTACATGTTGTTCAGGCCATCCAGGTACGGAAATATATGAGGAACGCATATATGTGTCAACTACAGACATATCATGCTGCTCCACCCATACTTCCATCATATGTGCCCATCTGAATGTCCGGATCTGCATGCACTGTACACCTACTAAACATGCAGTAAATGCATATTGTGTATATGTGAAAAGGGTCGGGTGGGGTGCGTCATACTCATCTATATAAGGCACGTTTCACACTCCTGCAGGCATGTGCACGTCAAAGACGTCTATGCTTACGAGGGTGTCCACGTGCTGATAGGGGCAATATATGGAATGGTCATCCATATATGGAGCTGTGCATGAAACGACGTCCCTCACGCAAGGTCGTCTATATAAGGCACTTCTTTTCCAACACGTGGAAAAATGGCACACCGGCGAGAGCCCAATTTCGGCGAGGAGGAGAGCCTGCTGCTGGTGCGGCTGTGTGTAAGGCACCGGCACAGGCTCTTCATCCAGCACCATCACCTGCCCCCCAGGCTGCAGGCCATGCGAGCCTGGTCCCGCATCCGGGAAAGATTAGAAAGGTAAGGTTATGGCCCAACCCCCCTCCCCTCCTGTACCTACACATATAACAGCTCCGTCATCAATGTTACCAGCAGTAACTGGAGTGTCCATGCAAGGATCATGAGTAATATAGGAACATGCACAATCACTAATAATGTGTATGTTATTGAAACGACCACCATTCCCACATCCCTACAAGAATGTATTTCGTTAGGTTTGGTATGTGACTATGCTATTAGTGTTATGTGACAATTTCGTTAGTTATGTGAAGGCCACATTTTCCAACCCCTCTTTGGAGCCTCCGAACAGTGGAAGCATGAGACCAATGAAACCTATACCATACTTTATAACATGGTCATGATAACACATATAAAGTAGTTTAACAAGCATACATTATAATGTATACAAACGGTACTGTCTGGCCTCATGGCCACCTCTCTGGCATCATCTGCATAGGAACCAACTAGGTGGCTGCTGTGGGTGCTTCACCACCCCACCCCCAATATCAAATATGTATGGAGGGAGGGGTCATCTCCACTGGGGGTTCCACCCCCCAAAATGGAAAAAAGGTGGCTCCTATGATTCACTACCAATGGAGGTGCCCCCCCCCCCAACACTGTAGACCCTCTCTCTCTGGTATGTGAATAGCAAATGAATGTGTGCAGAGGACAAAAAGGACCAACACCCCTGACCCCTGCTCTCCAAACTTATATCTTACAGACGCTTTGGAGTCCACCGGGACCTCGAGTCCCTCCGGAGGCGGTTCCAGCGGGTGAGGCGGGAGAGGCCCGACCTCATCCGGGCGGTGCGAAGGCACCTCAGGGCTCGCCGTAAGTATTCAAAAACAGGACACCTGTACAGATTACTACATACATTTCATGAATAAAGCAAATGTGTTGTACAATATCACTTCCCATGTGCCTAATAGCCACCTAGTAATACCAATCTGTCCCAGATCAAGGATGCAGGTTGCAGGGGATCTCCCATGAGCGTGCCTGCAACGTCCGACCATCCCCCCGAGATGAATGAGATGATATGCCACACTTTACTATTCCCCTTATTGTGGTGGCTGATTACTGTGTCCTGGTACAGCTGCCTGAGGCCCTACTTGTACTGCATGTTATGGCCTAAATCACATAAAAGAATTGTGCTCAACACCCTTCCCACTGCCCCCCCCCCCCCAATAACTCCTACAACAACTGCCCATCAACCCCTCGTTGCATCTCACAATGCAAACATGCTGGTCAGCAATGAATTTGGTATGGCAACATGTCCTGCGTGGTGTGTGTCAGAGGAGGGTCCAGGGTTCTGTTTCATGTCATCTGATGCAGCTCATTCCCATGGGCATAGGCTACGCCTTACCACACCCTGCCCCATCCCCTGCCTCACGCCACCCAGCTACTGCACTATGCAAGCCATGGTGTATGCACTGATCTCAATCACACTCCTTTTTACATACACAGGGCTCCACCAGCAGGAAGCTGAGCGGCAGGATGAGGAGGGCCACCACCTCCAGGAGGAGGAGGAGGAGGAGCAGGAGGAGGAGGAGGAGCAGGAGGAGCAGGAGCACATGGATGAGGAGGAGGAGGAGGAGGAGCAGCAGCCAGGCCAGGAGGCGGCCCACCAGGAGGAGGAGGAGGACGACTCGGAGGAGGGAGTCCTCATCATAGATGAGGAGGACAATCATGAGGACCCCTCCCCACCTGCAGCTCCGTGTGAGGCCTCTCCCTCCCCTCAGGCAGCGCCATCGCCTGGCCCACCTCCATCCCCTGGGCCAGCGTCCGTGTCCCCTGGCCCACCTCCATCCCCTGGGCCAGCGTCCGTGTCCCCTGGCCCACCTCCATCCCCTGGGCCAGCTTCCGTGTCCCCTGGGCCATCTTCCGTGTCCCCTGGCCCACCTCCAGCCTTTGGCCCAGCTACTGTGGTCCGCCTCCTGCAGCAGCTGGTAGATGGCCAGCAGCAGCTTATAGTTGGCCAGCACCAGCTGCTGCAGGAGGTGAGAGCCCTACGGCAGGGCAATGAGCAGCTCCAGGGCCCACTAAGGGTACTGCTGGGGCTGCTCATTGCCCTGCTACAGAGGGCCTTGCTAAGAGGGCGTGGCCGCCCTTAATTGAAATAGGGGGGGCCTGTTGGGGGTGTGGGGAGTGGGTGGGGGAGGGAATTGTTGGGGTTGTGTGTGTGTGGGGGAGGGAAATGTTGGGGTTGTGTGTGTGGGGGGAGGGAAATGTTGGGGGTTCTGTGGGGGGTGGGGGAGGGAATTGTTGGGGTTGTGTGTGTGGGGGGAGGGAAATGTTGGGGTTTTGTGTGTGGGGGGAGGGAAATGTTGGGGGTTCTGTGGGGGGTGGGGGAGGGAATTGTTGGGGTTGTGTGTGTGGGGGGAGGGAAATGTTGGGGTTGTGTGTGTGGGGGGAGGGAAATGTTGGGGGTTCTGTGGGGGTGGGGGAGGGAATTGTTGGGGTTGTGTGGGGAGTTGTGGGGGGGAGGAGGGCATTGTTGGGGCTTATTTTGTAGGGGTGGGGGTGGGGGGAAATAAATGTTTTGTTACAATATAACTATCAGTGTGTGTGTGTGTGTGTTTGTCTCCCTTGTGCATTACATATCACTAAATGGTGCTGTTGAGTTGAGAGGAAGGAGGCAGCAATATGCATAGCATTAAATGTGCTGTGTGAATGAGAAGGTGATGTATGTCTGAGAATGTTGGCCATACAGAACGCCACCTGTTCATTCCAACCTGCATGCCCATATGTGCAGGGGGGTTGGGCCAGGGAGGCTGGATGGATATTTGTGTTCATTAATAAAAATGGCCAGCCAGCATCTCTCTCTCCCTCCCACCCCTCCACCATACTGACCCACAATACAGAGTGCCATCAATAAGAGATTAATAGTGTACCACGTGTGATCTGCCAGGTACACACTTCCACATAACTCCAGGTACCACATACACAGTGTTTGCTGTCTGATGGACACATATCCTTACCCACAATCCACATTGGTGGGGGGGGGGGGGGGGCCAAGAAGGACCTACAAACAGCTGGCTCATATTTTCACATTGAATACATCAGCTATGGTATATAATGCTGAGGAGCAAAAGGGAAACAATGGGAAACCCAATAGATGGATGGTTACTTCATCACAGTTGCAATGTAATACTTGTGTTAGGGAAGGGCACAAATAAAAATGGTGCTCATTATTTGCAGCTGTGATCACACTTTCTCCAGTAGTTGATCAAGGTGTGTTACATTCAAGTATTCTGGGTTTGTGTCAAACTTTGTCCCTGAAGTGACTTGCCTTAGGTGAGATTTGAACCAGCAACCTTATGATTATAAGGCTGGTGCTCTAACCACTAGACCACAGCAGCCACCAGGCTTTAGCCACCACCAGTTACTTTGGGTTGGTACCTGTACACACACCCCTCTCCCTCACCACCACGTCATAGGACTCAGTGGGACTACCTGTAGCCACCTCAATCATTTTGTCCAGGCTACCGATTAAAAACAATGTAATGTGCATGTTCCCTACCCTACTACCTATGGAGCAATTTAGGAAGGTGTTCCATAATGTGCTATACACATCCATTGCATTAATCATTCTCCCCTCCCCCGCCTATGGACCTTGAGAATGGGTGGCCACTTCATAAATGGGGACTGGGGTACACCACATAAACAAGGAAGATGGAAGCTACTGGGAACCAATACAGCACCTCGAACAGCTGGCCCACACCACTGAGGACCTGCCAACCCGACAGTACAGTGCACAGGAACCTGGTGAAAAGAGAGCTACCTAACATCTGACTCCAGACTACATACATACAGTGAATGCACACTCCTTGACTATGAGCACAAAGAGAAGAGGTGGCAGACAAATGAGAGCTTACCATGAACGTCTGTTTCAAGACTGTGTAGTGCGCCTTTTATCTTCTGGAACATTAGCTGCACATCTCCTTGATTGAAATGACCCTTACCGAGGGGTGCTTGATGTGTGCCGACTGTACTAAATTCTTGGCCCCCACACACTGCCTGCTACAACCAGACAGAGAGAATGGGAGAAAGGAAGGGAGCATCAGGGGATGTGGAAGGCAGGAAACGGAAGGCGTGGTGGCTGAGGGCCAACAATTATTCCTCCCCCCCTAAATACACAGGTGTACCCAAGCATACTTAGCTAAACACATACCTTCATATAAGTGAGGGTAGAACCCTGTAAATGATTATTACGAACAACGGGCAAGGTCTAAGTGCAGGAAATGGCAGGTAAAATGGCAATGAAGAAAGGGAAGGCAGGTGGAGACGCCCATACTTATCTACTCATAATCGAAACCATGTGTTCCTAATCGCTATCTGAGCTGGGCACACTTAGGAATTATGTGTATAATTGAAAAAGAAACGCCCATATCACAAACGCCTATTCCCCCGTCTCAATGGGCGTTCTTGGCGCCTATATAAACGCCCACTCCGTATTTTCGAAAACCCCATTGGTACAATGCCACCACGCATGCCGCCGACCCGGAAGGGTAATTTTGTCGAGGCAGAGGTGGAGCTCCTGGTGCAAGAAATTGTACAGCGCCACCGGAGTCTGTTTGCTCCCACAGGGCAGAGGCTGGCAGCAACAGTAAAGCAGCGCGAATGGGAGGCAGTACGGGACAGCCTGAATGCTGTCTTCCATGCTGGGAGAGACGTGGAGGACTGCAAGAGGAAGTGGCAGAAGCTGAGGAGGGATGTTCGCAGGAAGGCGGGGGCCAATCCCCCAGGCAATGACACTGCCAACCTTACACCCATGGAGCTGATGGTGTACTCCCTCCTACCCCAGGAGGGCATCCACGGGATTGGCTCCCTGGACACCTCGGGCCAGGCTGAGGACTCAGGTAGGTGTTTCATTATGCAGTTGGGGTATCTGTTGTGCTGCACTACACTTGTGTTGGGGTCAGGGGGAGGGAGGTGAGGAGTGGGGGGCAGGAGGAGGGAGGTAGGTGGGGGGGGGCAGTATCTCTGGCTGTCTTTATGTATATTAACAGGCCACCTTTATGATGCTGTTGTGACCTGGTAACCCCTACTCCCTAGCTCTCTACCCTTACTCCCTATCCCTACCATTGTCATTGGGTTTCCTCTTACCTGTCCTGTGTGCCCATATTTATTGAATTAATTGTAAGCTCTATTTGAGTAGTGGTAGTGATCATGTGTGTTATAGGAGCAAGCAGACAGGGTGGGTGCTGTGTGTATGTGTGAGCACCCCCAATATTCAGGAAAGATCATGTAGCTGTGCAGGGAGGAGGGTTGGTCACTGGGCTTAGCACCCCCAATACTACTTTCCAGTTGGCTCCTATGGGTGTGTGTAGGTTACTACTGTGGCAGAACTTTGGGGGCCGTCCTTCCCTACTACTCCTCTATTTTCCCATTACCAAACTGTGCCTAGTTCCTCCTGTGACCTCTGTGCTCTACTGAGTGTGGGCCACATGCATTCAACTGAAGGAGCCTGTAATGGGGGTCATAAAGCAGTTCTATGCAGTTTAGCAAGTCAGTAGTAACACAACACATGCTGCAATGTTGTTCAATTTAACATTTATACAACTAACAGCTTGAGCACAACGTTGTGAGTGGTGTCCTTCTCTTGGCTGCTCATCCACCACCTCTACCCAGCTGCCTGCGGGGCTCTCTCTTTCATACCTGTGTCAATTCCATTCCTCCTCACCATCTCTTTGCTGGGTCATCAGGTTGGGGGACATACCAATGTATATGAAAGACAAAAGTGGGTTATTTGCACCAACACTATTCCTCACTCTTGTGCTATACAGGTGAAGACTCGGAGGAGGCTGGCCCTAGTGGCCTGCAAGGCCAACGCCCTACACCATCCGTCCAGCCTCAACCTCCACAGCCTGCAGCACCAGCAGTCCAGCCTCCACCACCTGCACCAGCTATGCATCCTCTGCGTCCACCACCACCTGCACCAGCTGTCCAGCCTCTGCCACCACCACCACCACCTGCACCAGCTGTCCAGCCTCTGCCACCACCACCACCACCACCACCTGCACCAGCAGAGGCCGCACCTCCAGCACCAGAGGACTTTGTTGAGGAGGAGGAGGGCCCAGCTCCCCGCCAGAGGCCATCCGGCCAAAGGAGGCAACTCCTGCGGCTGGCCACCGAACTACTCCGCCACAACGTGCGCTTGGAGGAGTACCGCCAGCAGAAACTGGAGCTGCAGCGCCAAGCACTGGAGGCACAGCAGCGAGCACACCAGGAACTCCTCCAGGCGCAACGTGAAGGCCACCAGGAGGTGCTCCAGCAACTGAGACGGCTGGAGCAGAGCATCCAACACCTGCGCCCTCAGGGCACCACGCCTACTCCAGCCCCCATGCTGCTGGAGCAGCCCCTGCCATCAACATCCTCCTCCACTGACCACCAGCAACCACCAGCTAAGAGGTGGGCATTGCGATCCTCAGCCTCCGCACCCACTCCTGCAGCACCCACCAAATCTGCTCCCATTCTGGGTCCTGTGGCCAGACCACTAGAACCAAGAAGGTGGCCCGATTTCCACGGTGCAGCCGAAGCCGCAGGCTGCCGTGGGGATAGGGAGCAGGACACTGGGAGCAGCAGCTCAGAAGAGGGTGAAGAGACTTCCCATGCAGCACCAGCTGCAAAGGAAGGGCGTGGGAGGGGTAGGAGGGGACGGGGGAAGGGAAGGGGAAAATGATGGGACATGCTGTAGGGTGAGGGTTGGTGGGAGGGGGGTGGGTGTGGGAGGGGGTGGTGGTGGTGGTGGTGGTGGTGGGGTTGAACACACACATATGCACTGAATGTCAAAAATAAATGTTCACTTACTTTCACCTAAAACTTGTTTCAATGAGTCTTTGTCTTGCTCTTACGCCAAGCTGGTAGGCATTGAGCTCTGCTCTGTGGGCTGGGGTTGGAGGGGGCTCCTCTTCCAGCTCATCTGGGGCCTCTTCTGGTGGTGGCTGTGGCTCCTCTGGGAGAGGCTGTCCTCTGCGCTGGGCCAAATTGTGTAACATGCAGCACGCCACAAAGATCTTGGCCACCTTTTCTGGACTGTAGAGCAGCTCTCCTCCAGACCGGTCCAGACAGCGGAAGCGGTTTTTCAATAAACCAAAGGTGCGCTCAATGATCCCCCGGGTGCTGCGATGTTTCCTGTTGTAGGTTTCTTCTGGCCCTGGTTGTGGGTGGATCAGGGGGGTCATAAGCCATGTCCTCTGCGGGTAGCCTCGGTCACCTTTGCAGAAAAGCAGAATGAGATAGATGAGTGTGTATCGCTTGGAGCAGGTACAGGGGGGGTGGGGGGATTTGGATAGTGGGTTGTGGTGGAGGAAGCCAGGGCGGAGGGTTGCCCAGTGGAGGAGGTCTAGTATGGGTGGTACATGCATGTTGCACTTACCTAGTAGCCATCCACCAATGAACTCCCCTCGCTCGAACCTGCGGAAGATGCCCGAGTGCTGTAGGATGTAGGCATCGTGGCTGGAGCCGGGGTACCTGGCACACACGTCTAATATCTCCCCCTGGGCATCACATACAACTTGCATGTTCATAGAATGAAATGCCTTCCTATTTCTGTAGGTGGCTTCGTGTGCCCGGGGGGGTCTGAGGGCTACGTGTGTGCAGTCTATCACACCGATGACCGAGGGGAATCTAGCAACAGCATAGAAGGCGGCCATGTTGTTGTGCAGGGCCTGGGGGGTGGTGGGGAAAGTGATGTAGTGTGAGGTGTGAGTGATAAAGGCATCCAGGAACTGGGTGAGACAGTGTGAAATAGAAGCCTGGGTGAGGCCTGTGTTAGCAGCTAATACGGATTGAAAACTGCCAGTGGCCAGGACAGAGAGAGCGGAAGTGATTTTGAGGTGGGCAGGGATGGGGTTATTCCTACGTGTCTGGGGCTGAAGGAGGGGTGTCAGCTGCTCGCACAGCTGACGAATAGTGGCCCTATCAAACCTGAACCTTGTTAGACACTGCTGGTCAGTGAGTTGTAGGAAGGTGGTGCGGGGCCTAAACACTCGGGGCCGTGAATACCTCCTGCGGTGGGTGGCCTCTTCGTGTAGCATGCATGCCACAAGTGCATTAAGTGCATCCATATCCCCACCACCAGTGCAAGTATTAGGACTAGTAGTCAAACAAACAGCAACACACACAGATCTTTCACTTCCAGCCACCACGCCCTCTGGCCACTCACTCGCCAAACAGTACAGGAACACAGAGACAAACGGAGGTCAGGGAATAGAGTACACACGTGGGAAGAGTGAATGGGGAGGGATAGGGGGAGGGGAAGGGGGCGATGGAGCAAAGGAGTAGGAGTAAGGAACGGTCAAAGGGTAAGACACAAAAAGAGGCAGGGCACACAGACGACGGTCACAGGTACTCAACACGCTCGGCTTTCTCTCTGTAACCACCACTTCCGCTCTTCCACCAACAATATCGCCACTCTCCAACTACACACAATCGCTAATGGGTCTAAAGACGCTTTCCCCCTTGCTCTGGTCGCTTTTATTTCGGGTCCATCATATTACGCCCATCTTCCCGCTCAACCAGAGCCCTTTCGCTATTCGTTATACGTTGTACCCGTCCACGTCGTATCACCGCCCCTAACACGCCCCCGACACGCCTCTTATTTGGACGTTTTTACGTCCACGTACAAGCGACACGGGCGCACTGAAACATTGCTTTCGATTATATGGATTTACTCGTTTTTGTGAGATTAACGTCCATCTCCCGATTTAGGTCGGAACTTGGGCGTTTGTCTCGTTCGATTATAAGCAGGTTAGTCTATCAATTAACACACATAGGGCCCTGTTTACTAAGCCGTGCTAATGATAGAGACACCCATTATATTCCTATGGGTGTCTCTAGTGTTAGTGCACACTAAAAACACTAGTGCACCTTAATAAACAGGGCCCATACAGTCGCATTAGATGTTAAATATTTCTAACATTCATAAAAATGTTTTATTAGCATGAATATGGGGGTTCATTTTTCAAAGAGAGAACAACATCCAAAAACATTCAGGGCTATAAGTTGGATGTTTTGGTCTAAAACTGCTTTATTAACTAATAAGCCACAAAAATGTGTCCTAAATGACCAGATGACCACTACAGGAATAAACAAGTGACACCTCTTACTTCCCCAGTGGTCACTGACCCCGTCCACACCCCAACAACATGTAAATGAAACAGTACATACCAGCCTGTATGACAGCTTCAGATGTTATGGCCAATCCTATTAGAGCAGCAAGCAGGTGCCTGGAAAAGCCTAATGGTGTATGCAGTGCATGGTAGAGAAGATGACTCAGTCCCATGATTTACTCTATTACATTTGTGGTGGAAAGTGTCATCTTCCCAAAATCCTCCGCCAAACCTACTGCACCCACATATAGGTGACACCTACAGCCATAACGGCTATTGTAGTGGTATAGGGTTTTGAAGGGCTCATCATATAATATAAGGGGGAAATGGTGACATGTGTACCTAGAAGCTTTTATGTGAAGTCCACTGCAGTGCCCACTAGGATGCCCCACTGCTCTGATGAGATACCTGTGTGGCTAGTCTACCAGGAAATCACAAGAACGTCTAGGAAGTGGTCTTTTCATTACTTGAATTTTGGACGTTTTCAGCAAAATGTCCAAAATCAGATTTAGACGTCATATCAAAAATGCCCTTCTATATGAAGCAAACCAAAAGAAATATCCAAAAATAAACCTACATGAAACAAAAGTTTTCCTGTAAATCTATATTTCCCCAACTACACCAATGATCTACCTATCTATATTTTGATTACTACTAAGTCTATCTCCTTTCACTCTTCTCCTATGGTCCTTTATTTCAAACAGTCTTTTTCAACTGTCTCCTATGCAGTGGTTCCCAAACCTGCTCCAGGAGGCATCCCAGCCAGTCGAGTTTTCAGGATACCCAAAATGAATATTCATGAGAGAGTATTGCATGCACTGCTTCCACTGCATACAAATCTCTCTCATGAATATTCATTGTGGATATACTGAAAACCTGACTGGCGGGGGTGCCTTCAGGACCAGGTTTGGGAACCACTCTTTTATTTAAATGCCTCGTTCACATTTCCCCTATTTCACCTTCCCATCAGTATATATATGTTTAGGTCTTTAAGCCTCTTCCCATATGCCCTATGACAAATATCATTTACCTTTTTAGTAGCCACCCTTCAGACAGACACAATTTGGTTTATATCTTTGTGAAGGTGTGGACTTCTGAATTGCGCACAGTACACCAGATGCAGTACAACCAGAGACTTCTACAAAGTCAGTATCACCTCCTTTTTCTTGTTGTAAATTCCACTCCTTATACACTCAAGTATCTGTATGATTTTTGGTTTTGAATTATTTGATTATTTTGCCACCTAATAGCACCAGAAAAAAAGCACTCCAAAATTCCACTTTTCTTTCCAGGATAGAACTTCACCACTTATGCTGTGCTGGAACAGGTCTCCCTACAGAGATTTCAGGAACTTCCTACATCTAAATGACACCGCAGCTAGGATGTCCCAATCAGAATTTAGCAGATTGAAATCAGTTAGGAATAGCATATCCCCTTTCATAACAATTTTGTGAATGTCTTTTATTAAATCTATTTTGACTGCCTGTGAAGGAGATCTTGCTGTTACTCCATTCCTTTCCAGATTAAGCCATAATAACTCCTGCTTATCTCTTATGCCTCTTCTCCTTCCTTTCTTCCTATCCCATTCTTCTGGAATAGGCTATAATCTGGTAACTGAATTTCAGTCAAAAGTTTCCTGTACAACGTCTTTGTGACATCACCAGTTTTTTGTCAGACTCTTCCATGAGTGGAGGAGTGGCCTAGTGGTTAGGGTGGTGGAGTTTGGTCCTGAGGAACTGAGTTCAATTCCCAGCACAGGCAGCTCCTTGTGACTCTGGGCAAGTCACTTAACCCTCCATTGCCTGCCACATTGAGCCTGCCATGGTTGGGAAAGTGTGGGGTACAATTGTAGCAAAAATTTTTAAAAATGATCACTTCTAGATCTGAGATTTTATTTCTCATGAGCATTATGTTTGTGTTTATATTTATTGGCTGCAGTGCGAGGGGCATAACCAACAGAAAAAGTGAGGTGGTAATGCCCTTATACAAGTCATTGATGAGACCACATTAGGAGTACTGTGTTGAGTTTTGGAGGCTATCCTGCTTATTTTCGAACGAGAAGGCCGGCCATCTTCCGACACAAATCGGGAGATGGCCGGCCATCTCATAAACCCGGCCAAATCGGTATAATCAAAAGCAGATTTTGGCCGGCTTCAACTGCTTTCCGTCACGGAGCTGGCGAAAGTTCAAGGGGGCGTGTCAGCAGTGTACCGAAGGCGGGACGGGGGCTTGGTTTCCAGAATGCCGGCTTCAGCCGATAATGGAAAAAAGGCCGGCTTTGACGAGCACTTGGCCAGCTTTACTTGGTCCATTTTATTTTGGGGCCAAGCCTCAAAAAGTGCCCCAACTGACCAGATGACCACTGGAGGGAATTGGGGATCACCTTCCCTTACTCCCCAGTGGTCACCAACCCCCTCCCACCCAAAATAAAAATTATAAACATTTTTGTGCCAGCCTCTATGCCAGCCTCAAATGTCATACCCAGCTCCATCATAGCACTATGCAGGTCCCTGGAGCAGTTTTTAGTGGGTACTACAGTGGACTTCAAGCAGGTGGACCCAGGCCCATCCCCTCCTACCTGTTACACTTGTGGTGATAAATGTGAGCCCTCCAAAACCCACCTGAAACCCACTGTACCCACATGTAGGTGCCCCCCTTCACCCATAAGGTATATGGTAGTGTTGTACAGTTGTGGGGAGTGGGTTTGGGGTTTTTTGGGGGGCTCAGCACACAAGGTAAGGGAGCTATGCACCTGGGAGCAATTTGTGAAGTCCACTGCAGTGCCCCCTAGGGTGCCCGGTTGGTGCCCTGGTATGTGAGGGGAATAACTGCACTATAATGCTGGCTCCTCCTATTAGTTTCCATTATCGGCGGGAAACCAATGGTGGTGATCTCTAATGCCGGCCATCTCTAACACAGTAAAAGGGGGCCTCAGTGCATGTGAAAAATACACACTGATGCCAGTGCAGGCCCCCTTTTGCCACAGCTTGATAAAATAGGCCCTTAGTGATTTAAGATAGATAAATGAAATATGGAGGAAAAGAGTAAGGGCTAGGATTGACTGGGATAGACAGGAGTACTGGGGGATGGGATGAGGTAAAAATTAATGTCATTAGTTTATTTGAGAAAGGTGTTAGACTGAAGAAGTGAGTTTTCAATAGACTTCAGAATAACAACCATTGGTGCATTTGATGGTTTTAGGTAAGGAGTTCCAAATTTTAGTGCCTTGATATGAAAAGTTGACAGTCCCTTTCTTACAATTAGGGAAGTTACTTTCTTACAATTAGGGAAATGTAGGATAAGATATTCTCTAGATGATTTAGAGGCATTAGTGAGGGTAATTCAGTGAGATTGTTCATGTATATTGGGGCCAAACCATACAGAATGTTGTGAATAAAGGTACATAGCTTAAATGATAATCTATCTTTTATTCAGTTTAATGATCCACATGTGGGGTCGTCCGTGCTCTTCAAAATGTGAAAATAATTTGAGGAAGAATTGTTACCTTGGAGTATTTTAAAGTATTTTCTACAGAAGTAAGATACATTTGTAAAAGTCAATGAAATGTATTGGAATTAGTGAACTTTGTGGAAATAAATATTTAAAGATGTTAAGAAACTTTTTTGTGCTGTTTGGAACTGAGTTTGAAAAAGAAAAACATCAGATACAGCTAGGATTTTTTTTGAGATTCTATCTTTTATTGGCAGCCAATGCAAATTGTACAGAAGGAGGAGGGGGGTTGCTTTGGCAAAGCCTGGTAGTCTGAATATATAAATATAAAAAGACTTGAAGGTGTTCAGAGAAAAATGACCAAAATGGTATGAATTCTGTGCTGGAACTTCATATATGAGAAGAGATTGAAGACTTAAATATGTACTCCCTGGAGGAGAGGAGGGACAGGAGAGATATATAGAAATTTAAATAATTGAAAGATATTAATGAACAAAACAGCCATTTTAAAAATAGGTAATTGAACTAGAGGACACAAAATGAAGTTGCAAGGGGGAAAACTTAAAAGCAACATCAGGAGATACGTTTTCATGGAGAAGGTAGCAGATGCCTTAAGTGTTCTTCCGGGGAAATGATGTGGTGAAAAACATGAATGAAATTTAAATAAGATGTGAGAGATTTCCTATGTTGCATAAAGATGGAATACAATATAGAGTGTTTCCACTCATAGTAAAACTTTAATAACTTTCTTATGTATGCATATATTGTCATGGGTTTTACACCTCTGGTGCGGTTTAGCTCAACTTACATCATGTCCCACTTTCTAGAAAAGATCATCCTGAAACATAAGTCCCTTTGCAAGCAACACCATTCTTTATTTTGAGTTCCAGAAAGCAAAATACAGCTTTAACTTAGGCATCATGATTAATTATGCACTATTCCTGCAGCTTTAGCTTAAGCATCCCAAGTAAGTCTTCATTATTCCTGTGGTTTCAATGCTCTACCACATACTGGAATGTTGCTGTGACTGTCAAATTATATTCCAGACTCCTTAAGCACTTGGGGAAACAGGGGGAAATCCCACTTTCTCTATCCCCTTCTGGACATCTGGATCATTCTCTTCTCCTTCTTAGTTCCATTAAGCATTTCTCTTTTCTTCACCTTTGATAAATCCACAAACTTTCTTTCCAAGCAAGCCCATAAGCAAATTCACAAGAAAAGCACAGTCCTGGCTAACCCTACCCTTTAACCACCTGTGCTGAGCCACCTAAATAAACCATAAGGTTTTTTGATTTGGAGCAAAAAGGTTATGGAAAAAAAAAAGTAAAACTTACCTTCATCCCCAGTCCTCTTCTGTAGTATTAGGACTGCACCTTTCAGACCCTTGTTGCCAGGCCTTGCAAACCTCCAGGGCCTTAAGCCTTTCCACAGCTTCCTGGCCAAGTATCTACTTTGGGGTCCTTCCTGTCCTAGGTTACATAGCCCATTTACTCCTGCTGGTCATCTGTGAGGCGGAGCTTCTTTCTCTCTCTCTCTCTCTTTCAGGAATATCATGGACCCCTTACTCATCACTATATCGAGATAGATAGATAGATTAGATAGAGAGAGAGAAAGAAAGAAAGGGGGGAATGCTCCTTGTGAGCATCCTTAAACTGACCTGGCAAAAATCTCTCTCAGGCAGTGCTCTGTTAGTCTCTTCTATGCTTTCTATGCTTGGTGCCTGGTACCTCCACCTAAGAAAGAAAGGTGTTTGGGGGTGGGATTTCCCTCCCTCCCCCACCCCCGAGAAGATCACAAAAAAAAACCACTGTGGGCAAGCCTGGCTGAATTGCTAAAAATAGTTTATTTAACTAATTACAACATATATTATATTGGAGCAGCATAGCATTACCCTTATAAACTGTAGTTGGTAAGCATCTTATTATAAGTAACTTGTTAAGCTTCTTTCAAACAGTGTAATCTTCACCCCTACAGCTAATCATTCACATTGTGTCATTTTACCAATGTGAGCAGTGTTAATTGTTTTTCCTTGCTCCTTCATTAAGGAGAAGCAGGGTGGGGGGGGGGGGGGGCACAATTGATACTGTCTATTCCCACTAGGCCAATATGTGCTGCTTTGCCAGGCCTTCAGCACTGATTGTCTTTTCAAACACCTTTGCTGTTGCTAGGCTCCAAGTACCAATTGAACTTCCAGGAGCCATTCACTTCTGCTGAGTCACAAGCACCAAGCATGCTCCCAGAGGCTGTTTGCCTCCTCTAGGCCCCGAGCACTGACCATACTCCTAGGACCCAGGGTCTTTCCACCCTGAGTGCCAACTGTTCTCCCAGAGTCCTTCAGTAGGCCCAAGTGCTGACTGCGCTCCCAGGTGCCAGCTATACTCACCCTCAGCAATACTCTCAGGGCCCAGCCTGGTGCTGGGCCCTGAGCACTGCTTGTTCTGACAGAGGCCATCTGCCTCACCCCAAGCAATGCTCCCAAGAGCCAACCTGTGATGGGCTCCCCTCTTCCTTCAGGTGGGTTAGTCTGCTTTTTCAGGAGGGGTTTCAGGGTGTCTCATCCACAGCTTTTAGCACTTTGGTAAGTCTAGCTCTCTATGATTCCAACAGTCTGGAATCTGTGATCTACTACAATTCAGGTTTTCCTCTATGGAATGAACCATCACCTCTCAACCGAAAAGTCAAGAGACAGAGATCCTAGACAGAATCCCTACATTAGCACATCTAGCTCTCAGAAACCCAAAGGGATCCAGAACTTTTCCTCCTGGCTTGGTTTAGGTAAGGGATTTTTACTTTGCTCCTAGCATGTTACTGTCACCTCAGTTTAATGTGTGTACTTTATTTCACATAACTTTAGCAGATTATTATCCTTCAATTGTGTAAATTATGATTATTAGTATTCCTTTCGTTACAGTAAAATCAGCAATCTACATATCTAGCCCCCTTCAATTTGCAAACTGCTTCTTTCCAGGGCTATTGTATAGCACCACCAGGGGCGGCCCAACCATTAGGCCACCTGAGTTACCACCTGGTGCACGCACTACCCAGCAGTAGTTCAGATTTGGCGTGTGCTACCCGCACGTTAGCCCTGCCATGGCTTTGTAAAAGGGCCCCTATGCTATTAGTTATTTTTACTATAATGCCTTTCCTGTGTGCATCAAAGTTGTTTACAATAAAAACAAATTAAAATCAGAGAATTCAGGATAAGCACACACACACCTAAGACGTACAAAATTGACACACTGGGGTAAAATTACATTATATTGTTTTTCTGTTTCCCTTTTCCCCCATTTCTATATAGGTGTTAAATGTTTTACTTTCTTGAGGGCTTATACATACCTGCAGGTATTGTCTAACTATCCCCAATGATCCTAGTTTAAATCTCTCCTTGTTAGGTTATCCAATTTGTTCTGGTGAAACAAACCCTTGTTTAATAGATAGTTATTTATGCTCAATAGCCTTTGGAAAATCATCCCAAGATCCTAGAAGATGAAATGCTCTCATGAACACTATGGGGCTCTTTTACTAAGCCATGGTAGGGCTAACGCATGGGTAGTGTGTGGTAAATCGATTACTACTACTTATCATTTCTAAAGCGCTACTAGACGTACGCAGCACTGTACACTTGAACATGAAGAGACAGTCCCGGCTCGACAGAGCTTACAATCTAATTAGGACAGACAAAGAGGACAAACAAGAGATAAGGGAATATTAAAGTGAGGATGATAACATAGGGGTTCTGAACAAGTGAATAAGGGTTAGGAGTTAAAAGCAGCATCAGAAAGGTGGGCTTTTAGCTTAGATTTGAAGACGGCCAGAGATGGAGCTTGACGTACCGGCTCAGGAAGTCTATTCCAGGCATAAGGTGCAGCAAGATAAAAGGAACAGAGTCTGGAGTTAGCAGTGGAGGAGAAGGGTGTAGATAAGAAAGATTTACCCAGTGAACGGAGTTCCCGGGGAGGAATGTAGGGAGAGATGAGAGTGGAGAGGTACTGAGGAGCTACAGAGTGAATGCACTTATAGGTCAATAAGAAGAGTTTGAACTGTATGCGGAAATGGATAGGAAGCCAGTGAAGTGACTTGAGGAGAGGGCTAATATGAGCATAACGACACTGGCGGAATATTAGTCGTGCAGCAGAATTTTGAACAGATTGAAGAGGAGAGAGATGGCTAAGTGGGAGTCCTGTGAGAAGCAAGTTGAAATAGTCTAAGCGCAGGGGTAGTGCAGGTGCACTACAGTAGTTTCAATGTTGGCGCACAGTGTTTCCCGTGGTAAAAAACAATTTTCTATTTTCTATCACGGGGGGCATTCCCGGCAGTAATTGGCAGTGTGGACCTAGGAGTATCGCATGAGCCCTTACTGCCAAGTAAATAGGTAACGCTAAGGGCTCAGGCAGTAAATAGTCACGCACTACTTTTCATTTTAGTACACGACCATTTACTGCCCCATTAAAAAAAGGTATTTTTCCCAGCTGCGGTAAAATGGCCCAGCACGCGCCAATTTCACGCTTTCACACTAGCGCAGGCCACTTTATACCCCGGTTTAGTAAAATGACCCCTCTCTGCGCAGCCAAGCATTCATTTTCGTAATGTGAAATTCTCTGCCTTGGTCTTTTTCCAGAACTGGGAGGACTGAGAAAAAGGCCACCTATCTGATTCAACCTCTCTCCCAGACAGTGGCATTCCTTGGTCGGCTGCCACCCAGGGCGGATTGCCGCTGCGCCCCCCCCCCCCCCCCCCCTCCGGGTGGAACATCATTCGTCCCTCTCAGGTGCAGCACAACACCCCCCCCCCCATGGGTGCAGAATCCCCCCCAGCAGTGTCGCCCCGGCACATCACCTCCAAGCTCCCCCCCGGATGCATTCTTCTTACCTGCTGGGGTGCTGTGAGAAGCTGCACGGATGTTGGTTCCACTGGTTCCATGCTCCCTCTGCCCTGGAACAAGAAGTAACAGCAGAGGGAGCAGGAAAGTGGCGGAATTGACAGCCGTGCAGCTGCTCCCTGCACCCAGTGGTGTGCTGGTAAAATTTTAACAATAGGCTCTCTCCCCGGTCCACCTCTGAGCCCTCCCTCTGTCCACCTCTATGCCCCCCATCCACCTCTGCGCCCCCCATGGCTAGAGCCTGAGGGGGGCAATGCATTACTGCATCCTGGAAAAAAAATTAAATGCTCCAGGGTTCCAATCTAATTCATGTTTAATGTGGGATAAAATGCCATAAATCCTATATAATAATTCTCACCTCCAACATTCTAATGTGCCTGGTACTGTGGCTCCCTCGGAGGTGGTCTGTTAGGCAGTTTAGAATGCACTGACATCAGTGATGTCACTGACAGCTGATTCCAAGGCAAGGGGAGGAGTAGGGAAACACGCGGAGCGTGTTTCCCTACTTCTCCCCCTGCCTGGGAAACAGCTGTCAGTGCCCCCCCCCCTCAGCGCAACACCCAAGCCCCTGCCCTGCAAAACTGTGAGCCAGGCAGGGGGAGGAGTAGGGAGACACGCTCCGCGTGTTTCCCTACTCCTCCCCCTGCCTACCAATCAGCTCTCAGAGCCCCACCCTCGGCGCAACACCCAAGCCCCTCCACCCCAGCGCAGCACCCAAGCCCCTACCCACCCTCGATGCATCACCAAAGCCCCTATCCCCCCTCTCGGGCACATCAACTCCCTCGCCACCCGCAGCTGCCAATACTAACGCTGTCCGGCCACTGCTGCTTCTCCTGTGGAGCAGCAGCGGCCTGTACAAAAAGAAAAAAGCCAAAAAAAGATGTTTAACCTGAAACGCGGCTCCGTAGACAGCCATCTGGCATTGGCTGTCGTCACTGCTGCCGCTCCTCCTCTCCCCTCCACGTCACTGCCCCTGCAGGAAGACCCCGGAGGAGCGCAGCGACGTCAGAGGGGAGAGGAGGAGCGGCTGCAGAGATAACAGCCAATGCCAGATGGCTGTCTATGGAGCCGTGTTTCAGGTTTAAAATCTTTTTTTGGCTTTTTTCTTTTTGTACCGGCCGCTGCTGCTCAACAGGAGACGCAGCAGCGGCCGGACAGCGTTAGTATTGGCGGCTGCGGGTGGCAAGGGGGTTGATGTGCACGAGGGGGGGGTAGAGGTTTGGGTCATGCGCCGAGGGGGGAAGGGAGGGTCGCTGGACATGGGTGGCTGGAGGGGAGCAGGGGGAGGGGAGGGTCACTGGACATGGGTGGCTGCAGGGGGAGAGGAGGGTCGCTGGACATGGATGGCTGCAGGGGGGGGCAGGGAAGAGGGAGTTGGGGAGGGTGTCCTGAGACCAGATGGGTGGCTGCAGGGGGGCAGGGGAGACAGGAAGGATGCAGCGGGGAGGGGGGGATTACCTTGCTAGCGCCCGTTTCATTGCCTTCCAAAACGGGCTTTTTACACTAGTAAGTAAATAAACAGAAACTTTTAACGTTGAGCACCTGATTCTCATAACATGATGTCTGTTTTAGAAGACCTTTTCCAGGAGAAAAAAAAATATCTGCAGCAATATAACAGGTTTAGGGTGGCCCTACAACCAGCCCCTCCACATGACACACTGATTACGATTTATAACAAATTACTACTCTACCTATGAAAAGTTATTCTCTTATTATACTTCCTCTGTGTGTATCCATGTGCCGCACAAGCTGGCATGTTTGAAAATACAACCTTTATTTTTGTATAGTACTTTAAATAAAGACCAATGACATATCAAATCTGCCCATCCATACCATGATTTCAATTTGTCATAAGGTTTGCTACTTAGGCATAATAATAAATGCATAGCTGAGCTTTAAACTACACATAAGATGAATGGCAAAACTAATTTTTCATAAACTAAAAATGTTGTGAAGACTGAGATTATGTGGTGCAGGGCGAGTCGGCTCTCTTACCCCCCCCCCCCCCCACTCCCCGAATTACAGGGTCCCAAGTCCAGTACATACCTGAAGATTGCAACCACCCTGGTGGTCCAGTGGATTCTTCAGAGCAGGCAGGAAAGATCGCCAGTCTTTCCTGCCCACTGCCGGCGCTGACTCTCCCGCTGCTGCATCGCTCTTCAAAATGGCCACCGAGACTTACAAGGGCAGCCTCCAAGACTTCAGAAAAGTCTTGCGAGGCCACTGCTGGAAGTCTCGGTGGCCATTTTTAAAGAGCGATCCAGCAGCGAGGGAGGATCAGCGCCGGCAGCAGAAAGGAAAGACTGGCGATCTTTCCTGCCTGTCCTGAAGAATCCACTGGACCACCAGGGTGGTTGCCTTCTTCAGGTATGTACACTGGAATTGGAGCCTGGGACCCTGTAGCTCGGGGGAGGGAGGGAGGGAGGGAGGAGAGCCAGCTGACCCTGAAGAACAACTGGCTCGCAAGATGCTAAAAAATGTAACAACCGGCTCCAGCACACCACTGCCTGCACCCCTCCTGCAGCATGCACCCGGGGCGGACCACCCTCATCACCCTGCCCTCGGTACACCACTGCTCCCAGAGCCAAGCAAACATTTTTTCTTAAACATTCAGGAGGATACCTAGCAGTATGGTTTATGCCATCTTAGATGAACAACATCAAATGATAAAGAAAAAAGGCGATGAATTTCGATAATCTCTCAGTAAGCAGACAGCATATTTGTAAAAACATCATGTTTCTTGGAGAGATGGATGTCTGCACCCCTCAGTAGGGCATCACCAACCACCACTACCCTTCACTTCCTAGACACAATGTTCACTGATCCTGAAATCTTTGGGGTTTATAAATTTTAATTCCTCTTCTTTCAGGGATTGTTTTAAGTCTTCCAGTTCAAGGGTCGCATACCAGTTATTCAGCTTGAGTGATGGTGGAATGAGAGATGTACATTACATTGGTTTTAGTATTCTGTGTCAAGTTGTCATGTTCTTACTTCACACCTCACCCTTTACTTGTCAGCATTCATATTTTTGTGCATCTATGTGTATGTCTGGGCATGATTTTATATTAGCTTTCTTCTGAATGCAAAACATGCTGTAAAATCAGAAAAACGCTTTACAAAATTATCCTTTTAACTATACCACCCTCCATGTTTAAAAAATATATTATGAATAAAAGGAGCGAGAACAATCTATTTATACTCATAAGTGATATTTAAAAAAAAACACTTCAGGAGTACCACCTACGTGTTAATTGAGAGTTCCTGCAGATTAGTGGATATCCTATTAATCATAACTGCTTTCAGAAGTGATCAAGGAAATTGCATTTTTGTATTAACTACAGGCATTAAAAAATAGACTTTTGTGAGTAGTCAATTTAGGTTATTTTTTGATTCAGCTTAATGGAAATCCTGTTCTCTATGTTTTGTTAAAATGTGCTATATAACAAAATAATAAAAATAAACCAAAAATAGGTTAGCTAAAAGAGTGTGAATATAAATAAATATAAGCAGTTAAGAAATATACTATAAACTAGTAAAAAAGGCCCGTTTCTGACACAATTGAAACGGGCGCTAGCAAGGTTTTCCTCGGAGTTTGTATGTTTGAGAGAGTGTGTGTGAGAGTGACTGTGTGAGAGAGAGAGTGAATCTGCGAGTGTGTGTGTGTGACAAAGAGAGACTGGGTGCGAGTGGAGTGGAGGAGTGGCCTAGTGGTTAGGGTGGTGGACTTTGGTCCTGGGGAACTGAGGAACTGACTTTGATTCCCGGCGCAGGCAGCTCCTTGTGACTCTGGGCAAATCACTTAACCCTCCATTGCCTGCTGCATTGAGCCTGCCATGAGTGGGAAAGCACAGGATACAAAATGTAACAAAAATAAAAAATCTGTGAGAGAGAGTGTGTGTGCCTGGGGCCCTTCCCTCCCACCCAGTTCCAGTTTCCTCCGTGTTCCAGGGTTGTCATTGTCCCTCCCTCTGAGTTCTAGGGTCATCCTCCTGTTTTTTTTTTAAGTTTTTGTACAGGTGGTGCATTCCCCCCTCCTCCCCTCCTCCAAGTTCCAGACCCCCCCTCCCTCCCTCCTCCAAATTCTAGACCCCCCTCCGAGTTCCAGACCCCTCCCGCTCTCCGAGTTCCAGACCCCACCTCCCTGACTCCCTCCCTCTGATTTGTAGACCCCCCTTTCTCCGATTTCCCGACCCCCCTCAGAGTTCCTGACCCCTGGACCCCCCTTCTGCGACTCTCTTGAGCCCCCTTCCCGCCGCCAACCCTCGGGGCTTCAGAGCCCATCTGTGAATGAAGTTACGGACACAGGCAGGCAGATGCATAGAATGTTGGGGGTGAGAATTATATAGGACGCGTCATAATGGGTCTAGTGACATCAGCTAGGGCTTCGGAGCCCATCTGTGAAGAAAGTTATGGACACAGGCAGGCAGACACATAGAATGTTGGAGGTGAGAATTATTATATAGGATAATATAGGGACCCGTTTACAATGCCACGGTACAGCTACCGAGGTGTTGGCATACACCAATCAGGCACTACTGCCAGGCTACCCAGAATCCCAGCGGTAGTGCCCTCCCCTTAGTTAGCACGGGAGCCCTTACCACCTCCTAAATAGGTGGCGGGAGGGGCCTTCTTGGGAAATGGCCACGTGACAAGTGGTTAACTTGCTGCACAGCCATTTCCTTTCAAACAAAACAAAGTGCCTTTTACCCACTGCAGTAAAAGGCGGCCTCGGCGTGTGGCAAACCAGCTTGCTGACACCACCATGAGCCCCTTTGACCGCAGCGTCATAAAAGGGGCCCATAGTGAGAGGGATCAATTTTCTAAACAGTCTCTATTTACTGGTTATATTTAACACTTCTGGCATGATATTCAAACAATGTTAGGAATTTACTGGCTACCAGTGAATATATAATTTTGCCAATCAAATATTTTTGAAACATATATGGATACTATGAGGCTGAAAATATGACTGAGCAGCCTGCTACTATTCATGTAGGGATCCTTTTACAATGCTGCAGTAGAATGTGGACTTTGTGTGCCCTTACACTGGGTCATTCCTGTGTGCTAAGAACATTTTTACCACTGCAGGAAAATAACTGTTTTTTCTATTTTCCAAATTAATGGCCATACGCTAATGTTCAAACAAAAAAAACAGCACCACGGGCCTTTAAAAATGGAACACAATTCTTTAATGAATGAGCCTTGACAAAAAGACCCGACACGGGCCGTGTTTCGGTGACTAGCACCTGCGTCAGGGGTCACAGTGATGACGTGGAAAACTTGGGGAATAACTCGAATACATCATAACATACGCTAATGTTGCCATTAGCCCATGGCCATTACCAAAAATTAGTGCATGATCCCTTACCACCGCCTATTTTGAAGATGGTAAGTGCTCACGTGCTAATCCCGCGCTAATCAGTTAGCATGTGGCAGTTTAGATGTGCTAGCTGATTAGCTCAAAAATGCCCACTCTCCGCCCCTGCACCCTAGACAAGCTCCCTCCCAGAAATTATTTTTTAAACTTACTTTTTACTATGTGGTATGTGCACACACAGAAAAACAAAATGGGAAGTGGACCAATGACTTCAGGACACCAAGGCTATGGTGGTATAAAGAAGAATAAACGTTATTGTAGACTCGACACAGTACTGTGTTTCAGCCACAGGCCTGCCTCAGGAGTCTTGAGCGTTGTAAAGGATTTTTTGAATTACTGGTTTGTCTTAAGCAGTGTGAAAAACAAAGCGGGGGTCACACTCTCCACAGCAATCGAACACAACAAAAAATAGGGTGGAGAGGGCCCAGTGGCTTCGGCATTTTCACAGACAGGGAAACTCGGCAAAGGAAGAGAGGGGAAGAAGGACGAGACGGCACTCTCTCCAGAGGGGTTAAGGACTTTGAGAAGTGGAACACCATTAATCTCAGTTGCTGAAGCAGAGGAGAGAAGTGAAAATGCCGAAGCCAACCCCTGAAGAAGGCTGATATAGCCGAAACACGGACCGTGTTGGGTCCTAATAAAGGTTCTTCTGGAGCATCTTACCCTTGTGTGTGGCGACTGATCTCTTGACACTGGGCCCTCTCCACCCCATTTTTTGTTGTCTTAAGCGGTACCAAAAAAATATATCAAATACTGGATGGTCTCATCAAAGACTTTACTTGGTCCATTTTTTCTTGCGACCAAGCCGTGAAAAGGTGCCCAAACTGACCAGATGACCACTGGACGGAATCGGGGATGACCTTATTCTCTCATCCCACCACAAAACAAACCTCCCTTCAACCATAAAAACCCCAGAACATACTCTCCCAATATCGGACAAACTGACCAATACCATTGACACTAACCTAACCCTGGAGAACCAAGCCTCAGCCACCACAAAGAAAATGTTCCATGCAATGTGGAAATTCAAACAAATCAAGCAATTCTTCCCTAAGGAAACTTTCCGTAACATAATTCAAACAATGGTGCTATCAAATGTTGACTACTGCAATGCCGTATATGCGGGATGCAAACAACAGATCTTAAGGAAATTCCAGACCGTGCAGAACACGGCAGCTAGGCTTATTTTTGGAAAGTCAAGATTCGAAAGCGCTAAACCCCTACATGAAATACTGCACTGGCTACCAATCAAGGAATGAATAGCCTTCAAAATTTGCACTCTGGTCCACAAAATAATCCATGGTCTGGCCCCAACCTACATGACCGAACTTATTGACTTACCAACTAGAAACACCATTGAATCAACGAGAACGTTTCTAAACCTGCACTACCCAAACTGTAAAGGACTAAAATACAAATCAACATATGCATCCAGCTTTTCCTATATTTGCACCCAGCTCTGGAACGCATTACCTAGAAACACTAGAACTATGAACACCCATCTAAAATTCAGAAAAGACCTCAAGTCTCACCTCTTCCGGAAAGCCTACCCAGCAGACCCGAACTAATTCATGAGTAATGCATCACATCTGTCAAACTAAGAAATTAACAATACTCACTCCTTTCCACATAATCCTATTACTTAAAACTGCACGAATCTTAACACTCCAGTTATAATTAAGTGTACTTCTACCCTGTATTCTACTCTGTATTGTTCACTAGAAGCTGTAGTCCCATCCCCGGAGACTTATCAGCCTCACTGGGATTACTTCTCTCTATACCCTACTATATATTCGTCCCAGAGTTGTATTCTCTTTTCTGGAACTTTATCAGCTTCCTTGCACCTACTGTTACTCTATTTTCCACTCTGTATATATTCCCAGAGTTGGTACTTTCCTCTCTGGAACCTGTAAGCCAATTGAGCCTACTGCTATGCGGGAAAATGTGGGATACAAATGTAATAATTAAATAAATAAAACCCTCAAATTCAACCCTTTAGCATAATTTTGAAATTTTTTCAACTGTGAATGAATAATAGTTGCATATTTTACTTTGTTATATCCGTTAAGGATTTAACCTCCTTTTATATATAAAAAAAAATCTTTTTCTAATTTTTAAATCAGTAATTATTAAATCAATCTGTGAAACATGAGAGGAAACAGCATTCTCCAAAGAGACTATGGCAGACCAAATGGAATCTAAGGTAATAACAGCCAGTTTGACCGGAGCACTTCATCCCTCGTAGTTATCTCACCTGGACTCACAACCACCAGGAGATCTTCTATGGAATAAAACCTGATCTCCCATCATCTGTGCACCAATCCTGGACTTCATCTCCGATGCCTCTTGAACAGTAGGCATCTGTGCTAGTGCAGAAGCTTCCAGTAGTGAACTGCACTAAATCTCAGTGTCTTACTGCCTTAGCGACAGGAGATCTGCAGTCGAGGCTAGACTCGTGTCTGATGATGGAAATTCTGCCTCATTGCCAGCTCCTGCTTTTTCCTCTTCTGAAGTTACATCACCAGCAGTAAGAAAGAACTCTGTCATGAGTTTCTGGGAAGTAGAAGAGGACTCATCTGGGTGCGTCCTAACTTTCCCCTTGTGCTTCACCATAATTAAGAGGGGAAAAAGTTCACAACTCAATCATGAGGTGCTCAGCGTTGTGGCTGATTAGGTGCCACTGTCTTTGATTTCCCCCATCTTCTTAGTGGTTCTCCTCTCTACTCCAACATGACCACTCTCTCGATATTCAGTGTGGTTTAATTGGGCAGGAAAGGCATCTTCCCACTTAAACTATGCTGAACTGACCAGCTGCTGATATTTAGTGGCACTTAGGGGCCCTTTTACAAAGGCATACTGAAAAATGGCCTGTGGTAGTGTAGACGTGTGTTTTGGGCACCCGCAGAATCATTTTTCAGAGCTCCTGTAAAAAACGCCATTTAAATTTTTTTTGCCGAAAATGAACTTGCAGTAAAATGAAAATTGCCACCCGTCCATTTTAGGTCTGAGACCTTACCGCCAGCCATTGATCTAGTGGTAAGGTCTCATGCGGTAACCGGGCAGTAATGGTCTATGCACGTAGAATGAAGATTACGCCCGGTTATCAGCCGTGTGGCAGAAAATAAAAATATTTTCTGGCGCGCCTAGCTGATGCGCATCAAAAATGAAATTATCGCAAGGGCCTCATGGTAGCCAGGCAGTAACTCAAAATTGATGCACATTGGGTACGCGTAGGTGACAATCCAGCTCATTTTTGAAAGAGAAGGGTGCCCATCTTCCGACACAAATCGGGAGATGGGCGTCCTTCTCTCAGGGCCGGCCAAATCGGCATAATCGAAAGCCAATTTTGGCCGCCCTCAACTGCTTTCCGTCGCGGGGATGGCCAAAGTTCAAGGGGGCGTGTCACCAGTGTACCGAAGGCGGGACGGGGGCATGGTTAACAGATGGCAGTCCTCGGCCAATAATGGAAAAAAGAAGGGCGTCCCTGACGAGCATTTGGCCGACTTTACTTGGTCCCTTTTGTTTCATGACCAAGCCTTGAAAAGGTGCCCAAACTGACCAGTTGACCACCGGAGGGAAATCGGGGATGACCTCCCCTTACTCCCCCAGTGGTCACCAACCCCCTCCCACCCCAAAAAAAAAACAATTAAAAAAACATTTTTTACCAGCCTCTAAGCCAGCCTCAAATGTTATATCCAGCTCCATGACAGCAGTATGCAAGTCCCTAGAGCAGTTTTTAGTGGGTGCAGTGCACTTCAGGCAGGCGGACTCAGGCCCATCACCCCCTACCTGTTACACTTGTGGTGGTAAATGTGAGCCCCCACAACCCACCTGAAACCCAGTGTACCCACATGTAGGTGCCCCCCTTCAACCCTAAGGGCTATGGTAGTGGTATAGAGTTGTGAGTAGTGGGGTTTGGGGGGGGGGGTTGGGGGCTCAGCACATAAGGTAAGGGAGCTATGCAGCTGGGAGCAATTTTTGATGTCCACTGCAGTGTCCCCTAGGGTGCCCGGTTGGTGTCCTGGCATGTGAGGTGGACTTGTGCCCTACGAATGCTGGCTCCTCCCATGACCAAAAGCCTTGAATTTGGTAATTTTTGAGATGGGTATCCTTGGTTTGCATTATAGGCAAAAACTGAGGCTGCCCATCTCTAAGGTCAGTGATCTCAACATTTCGGTTGACCTAAATGTAGAGATTTGGCTGGCCCCGACCGTATTATCGAAACGAAAGATGGACGCCCATCTTGTTTCGATAATACGGGATGCCCCGCCCCTTCGCCGGGGCGCCCGTAAAGATGGGCACACTTAAAGATGGGCACCCAGTTTGATTATGCCCCTTCATGCGGCTTAGTAAAAGGGCCCCTTAAATGGGTAGTGATGCAGAATATCAGCTCTAACTGCTGGTGCCCTGTCTGAGCAGTCCAGAGGCAGAATTGTGGCCCACATAACTAACCAGGCAAATCAGACTTCATAAATAGTAGTTCTAATGTTGCCCACTTAGGTATGCAGGTACGACGCTGATTATTAGCCATATATGCATAACCGTGGTATCTCCAAAGACCCAGATATTCAATGCCAGTATTAAGTAATCGGGTGTATTCTAACTGGCAAGGGTCAGCATTTAGAAAAACACGCTTCACCACATGCTGAATATTGTGAGATTAGTTTTCTTGACTGAGGTATTGCTCATCATACTTTATAACAACTACAAAGGCCTGAGATTTGCATGTTAGTAATAACATACATTTGTATGTGTTCATTCATCTTAGTACTGAGTTGTTAGGAACATTTAACAAGATTTTTTTTATATTGCCCTTATCGTTTTTCTAGTAATCAAACTATTAAA
The DNA here is from genome assembly GCF_901765095.1 of Microcaecilia unicolor. Taxonomy (NCBI): domain Eukaryota; kingdom Metazoa; phylum Chordata; class Amphibia; order Gymnophiona; family Siphonopidae; genus Microcaecilia; species Microcaecilia unicolor. The sequence goes on from NC_044032.1 coordinate 200,761,048, forward strand.
AAACACTATGAAAAATCTATTAAGTATAAACACTAATGTGCCTCTTTAGGAGAGGATAACTTTCTATTACAATGTGAATAGTTTGTAAACATGGAACTATGGATGGTATGATGTCTGAAAAGATAAATTATCATTAACTGAGCTGATCCTAAAGCCATATGATATTAGTAACAAGTGCTGTTTCATATAATGAGATCTCTAGTGAGACTTTCTTAAGTCATATAGTTTAATTTAAGATAGTATGCTTTCCAGTTATAAATGTACCTTACCTTAATGATTAGCTGAGTCCATAAAAAAGGTGGAAATATGAGTGGTCTGGGAAATGTGAATCTTCATTACTTCGCATGCTAGCAAATGCAGACACAAATATCAAGTTCTGTACTGAATACATGTGCATTACTGTAAGACTACCTTGAAAGTTATTTTTCCTTCCCTGTCCTTAATATCTCTGGGGGACTTTTACTAAACAGGAAGTACTGCTGGACTACCGCAGCAGCCCAGCGGTAGTTCCCACCCCCAATGCACGCCATTTTCAGCGCTTCAAAAATATATATTTTTTTGTGGTGCAGTGTTTACCCATCGGTAATAGGGCATTGCTGCACGCTGACTGGTTACCACCGGGTTAGCGTGGGAGCCCTTTCTGCCACCTCAATGGGTGACGGTAAGTGCTCCACCCTGAAATGGCTAAACAGCAAGTGCTGAAGAAAACAAACCTCCGCAATGGTAAAACCAAGAGAAAGGCACAGCGAAGGTGATAAGGTGGATGACATCGATGAAACTACATCTACATCATCCACCTTGTCACCTTCGCTGTGCCAAACAGCAAGTGCTTCACTTGCCGCATGGCCATTTCTTAAAAACAAACAAACAAAAAAACCCTTTTACCTGCTGCAAGTCAAAAACACACAATGATGCCAGTACAGTATCTTTTTCCACAGCTTAGTAAAAGGACCCCTCAATCTCCTACCTATCTGCTCACTATGCACATATTATAATGAACAAAGTACATGTAAAGTCTGGTTTACAGGCAGAAAAGGGATTTCATAAAATTGTGCAGTTGTTTATATATATTTATTTATTTACTAGTAAAAAAGGCCCGTTTCTGTCAGAAATGAAATGGGCGCTAGCAAGGTTTTCCTCGGAGTGTATGTTTGAGAGAGAGAGAGAGAGAGAGTGTGTGAAAGATGTAGAGTGTGATAGACAGAGAGTGTGTCAGAGACAGTGTATGTGATAGAGAGTGAGTGTGCACCCCCTCCCCCCTCCCTTTCTGGTCTGAGGCCCCCCTTCTACCCCACCTTTCTGGTCTTAGGACCCCCCTCACCCCCTCCCTTCAGCCACCCATGTCCACCGACCCTCCCCTCCCCCTTGCCCCCCTGCAGCCACCCATGTCCACCGACCCTCCCCTTCCCCCCTGCCCCCCATGCAGCCACCCATGTCCACTGACCCCCCCCCCCTGCAGCCACCCATGTCCACTGACCCTCCCCTCCCCTTCCCCTTGCAGCCACCCATGTCCAGCGACCCTCCTCTCCCCTGCCCTCCTCCAGCCACCCATGTCCTGCGACCCTTCCCTCTCCCCTGCAGCCACTCATGTCCAGCGAACCTCCTCTCTATTGCCCCCCTGCAGCCACCCATGTCCTGTGACCCTCCTCTTCCCCTGCCTCCTTGCAGCCACCCATGTCCAGCGGCGACCCTTCTCTCCCCCTGCCCCCCTCCAGCCACCAATGTTCAGCGACCCTGCTCTCTCACCTGCCCCTCTTTCATCCACCCAGGTTGTGTTTAACGAAATCTTCGTGGCAGGCAGGAAAGATCCACATTCCTGCCTGCCCGGTGCTGGCGCTGGCACTGGCGCTGACGCTCCCCCGCTGCCAGATCGCTGTTGAAAATTGCCGTCGAGACTTCCAATGGCGGTCTCGTGAGACTTCTGCTGAAGTCTTGGAGGCCGCCCTTGTAAGTATCGGTGGCCATTTTCAGAGTCAGGGGAGATCTCAGGAAAGCCAAATACAGGGTTTCAACAGTGAGTCAGGGACGTTTCCTTCCAAATCTGTTCCCTTCCTCCGGTTATAAATGTCACTCTTAACTTCACCCTATTTCTGGAAGAGGCCAGAATATACACAAGTCAGGTATTGCTTTGCTGACCTATCACTAAGGTCAGACAAGAGGTAAAATCCTATTGGTTAAAATAATGGCACTGAGAATCTAGGCAGGTGCCTATACTGCTGGATTACCAGGTGCTCTATATAAATAAGAAAATAAATAACTTTACACTTTCTGTATAGTCGCTATTGGTCAGTTGCTATAAATAAAGATCTAGAGGGTAATAATCAGTCCACGGCAGTAAGCGACTTGCAAGTTGCTTCCAGCTGTGGACTGACCTAATCCCAGATATTCAGTGCCAGAACTGATATTCAGACTACTGCCTGCTTAACTCAGTGTATAAAGTTAGAACAGCAAAACAGTTTTCCTAACTTTATGCACTCACTTAGCTGGTTAGCAGACTGAGTATTTCCACTAACCAGCAAAGCTGATGCTCTGCTCATGCTCCACCCCTAACCCACCCCTAAACTATCTGGTTAGGGGATGGCTGATTAGTGGGGATATTCAGGGGTCCTTTTACAAAGGCTGCTAGTGTTTTTAGTGCATGCTAAATGCTAAAGATGTCCATAGGAATATACTGTATGGGTGTCTCTAGCATTTAGTCCATGCATATGTTTAGCGTGCACTAAAAATGCTAGCATGCCTTTGTAAAAGGATCCCTCAGTGACACTACCTGGCTAAGTGCTGCTGAATAGAGAATCCACAAAGTGTGGAGAACTCAAAGAAGACCCACGGATACTTTGTAAAACAAACAGAAAAGTGGGCACAAAACCAGGAGTCCCAGAGACTGGATCACAGAAAAGCTAAAACCAAATTTTATTAATTAGTATATTTGACTCAACACAACCGTTGTGTTTCGGCCAAAAGGCCTGCATCAGGAGTCTAAATACTAAGGTGGACAGCTAATGATGATCCAGAATAAGAAATACTGGCGAATAGTCTATAAATGGTCTTAAAAAAAGACCTTTGTATCGAATCATGGAATGGATCACTTGCGTGAAGGGTTCAGCACTTCTAAGTGCTGCTGAATATCATGGACTGGCTAGCACAATGGGCTTTAATCAGGCAGGAGCATCTCATGCCCATTTAAACTCTTTTTGATTTTTCACCCATTAGTATTTTGACAAACATCCCAGACATGAATTCATGTTTCCAGTGAATCAGCTCTGCAACAGGGAGATTTGTTGATCCCAGTCCCATAGTTTTCAAATAGTTCTCAAAAACTGCTGCAATCACCACTTACTATCAGTTTTGGCAATTCTGGTAAAAGATAAAATGGTGTCAGTAAACCTATTTAAAACACAGTGGCGACAATGAGAAGATGAACAAAAAAGTGAGGTGGAACCAAGGAGGATTTCAAACAGTCTTCATTGGTAACAGCTGAAAAAAGACCCGACACGGCCGTGTTTCGGCACAAAGGTCTGCCTCAGGGGTCAAGTGGATCTTTGTTGTAATGATGGAAATATTTAACAACAAAAAGGAATGTAGTCCTTAGATACAAATCAATTTATGCATCCAGTTTTTCTTACATAAGTACACAACTGTGGAACGCTTTGCCCAAAACCGTGAAATCTATCCAAAACCATCTTAACTTCAGGAAGTCACTGAAAACCAATTTGTTTAAGAAGGCCTACCCCCCTGACCCAAATTAACTTTCTACTTCCTGTGACACAGCAAAACTATGGACCGTATTGGACTTTTATCACTATCCTCTCTTTATTTCTTTGTTGCTTTTATTTATGTTTCTTATATGCCTACTACTATATTGTATATTTGTGTTTTACCGAACCGGAGCCTGCCTCTATGGTATTGTGTAAGCCACATTGAGCCTGCAACTAAGTGGGAAAATGTAGGGTATAAAGGTGTTAAATAAATAAATAAAAATAAAATAGTGAAGTTCTAGCTGTAAAATTCCTGCAGTATCCTCCAAGGGTCAGTGAATGCTGAATCGCAATAGCAGTCCAAAAGGCAAAAGTCTGTCATGTAAAAGGTGCAATGAGAAGACACCATTTTCAGATGAACTAATAAGCAATGTTGTTTTGATGTCAATTCAATCTACATTAAGGACCCTGTTTACAAAGGCGCATTAGTGTTTTTAGCATGCGCTAAAAAATAGTGTGCGCTAACTGTGTAGATGCCTATAATATTACTATGTTAATCCTTATCAATACCCAGCTCCAATCACTCCTTATCACTGTCTTTTATATAACACTTAAAGGGTACTGAGTATTGGATCCAGCAGATAGTCATGTCACCACCATTTAGGCTAGATATGTAAGCCAGGTATTTCGTTATGGTGGGCACGTATTTGTCATTGATCCTTATTTTTCAACATTTTAACTTTTCACTTTCAATTAGCAAATTTCAACTTTTAACTTCAATATTCAGTCTTATAGCTTCTAGTGTACTTAGCTTAGATGAGCTTTCACTGTTCTTTTTTTCTATTTCTTTTAAGAATTGTTATTCATCTCGGAGACATCTTTTAATCTGACATGAAATCATGTTTCGCACAAATCGCTGTGTCAAGGAATGTCTCCTCTGTATAAGCTGGAAACATATCCGTTGCAAAAGACCCCCTAAATCAGATATATGTTGTTTTAAACCCCCTATATCAGCTTGAATCAGGTCCTGCTGCGATACAATCATCCATTTTGTACAATCATCTCGGAGACATATTACTCATCTGACCCAAAAGAGACTGTTCCAAATTCTGAATGCCATCCCACAAAGATTCCAATGTAAAAATCTTAGTTTCAGCCATGTTGAAAGGAGGGGTTCTTGTTTGCCAGTTGACACTGTGGTAGAAGAAAATACTGCTCCCATTGCACCATCATCCCCTGCAGCTCAAGGCAGCTCCTGAAAAGGCAGTGGATCCCCTGCTGCAAAGATCTCCTCTCCTACAGTTGCTCCTACAACCAAGGGTCATATTAGGGCAGCCCTTCCCTGACTTTCTCCATCGAACTGTGGTTCTTGGCTCCCTTGTGGCATAGGTGGGGGCAACTGCAGGTTCTGGGAGAGAGAAACGTCCAGCCTAGGGAGAACCGGCTGCCTTCCTTCCACTGCCAAACTCTCCAGCAAGCCACCCGGAGTAACTGCTGCTACCTCAGCTCAATGGAGAAATGTATCCATAGAGCTGGATCTCAATGGTGTTGAGGATACCAATGGCAACCACTACACTCCCTTCCTCTTCTTACCCATAAGTGTTAAATATTACAAGGAATAATTTCATGGGTAGTTACGGTGTCAGAGCTCAACACAACATGTCGGCCATCTTGGCACTCCCAGCTCATGCACACTAAAAATGCTATCACACCTTTGTAAACAGGGCCCTAAGTTATACAATTTGTAATATATAAATCCACCATTGCTTCTGCTCCTTCCTGTGTTATTCATTTGGATCTTTTTTTCCCATTTTTGAACAATGCTCTTTTGGCATCTCACCTTTTAACTATGACAGCTGTCATTTGACCTTCCTTTCACCCTTTTTACTATGTTGACTACATATGGACCAATATTCCAAGATGATATTTTTTAAGTAAAATGTCCATGCCTAACATTTGTGATACTTTTTAAAGCTTTTTTAAACAATTTTCTATTTTATCTTAGTTCAAGTTCACCTTTATTTGACCTACCGTCACTGGGAACATATCATCCTAGTTGCCTTTTTGAAAATCAAATGCTGACACCTTAGATTTCCTTAGTGTCTTCACTCCAGTCATTAATTTAAGTGTGATCAAGTTATGATCTCTCTTGCCAAGTAGATCTAACACCATTACTTCTTGTACCAAGTCATCTATTCCACTAAGGACTAGATCTAAAACAGCTCCTCTACTTGTCAGTTCATGAACCAGTAATTCCATGAAGCAGTCATTTATTTCATCTAGGAACTTTACCTCTGTAGCATTTATTGATGTGATATTTGGGTAACTGAAAACAAAACAATCTAGACAATTTGCTGAACACCAAACTAGTGCTGACTGGCAAAATTTCTTAAAATTCCACAGCTATGGCAGGCAGCATCAGGTACTATTTTCTCTCCCCCCTCCCCACCACTTTTCCCCCCACCCTATGTTCCTTTCTCCTCTTGAAACATCCTCCTCATTGAGCTCTATCCATTCCCTTCAGAATAAAGCACTGAGACTTGAGTAAAAAAGAAGTGGAATTTTTTAAGGCCACAGCATTTCAATATAACATAATAACACATTAATGCATACATAACGAGCACGTAACGTTTGCAGTTCCCATTTCCCCTCAAACCCAAAATTCCTTGGTCAGTTGGCTAGCTTTAGAGACACACAGTTTGTCAAATATTAAATTGCATCACTAGTTGTCAAATATTAAATTGCACGAAGCAAAGAGTAGGAAAAGTAGGCTCTTCCAAAAGTTTGCTGTAAAGGCATCTTTCCTTCACTGTGTATCTTCTCTAGACCTTGAGTTGCTATCATGTTCCCATTTCATTAAAGTCTGGGGGTTCCATATTGTTAGATTTTTCTCATTGCGCTGCGAGAGTAGGGATACTAAACATATAAGAGGTCTTAATAATATTTGACATATTTAATACTTTTATTTTGTGTTTGCTTCTCAAAGAACTTCTAATAAATTGATTTTTAAGGCAAATCACTTACTGATAAAAATACCCTATGGTTGACAAATTTCCTTCTTGTCCTCTTAATTGGGATAATTGACTATATATTAAGAAATATGCTTGGGATGTGTCGGAAAGAAGATAAAACTAAGGCAAAATGATATAGATATATCATTATCTGAAGCCTACTTTTTTTTGCTTACTGTGGTAGAGCTCCAACAATTAAATTAAACAATAGGAAAATGTTAGAGTATTTAAACAACCTACTAACTACTGTTTGCTCTATTTAATGAAATCAGAACAGATTTTTATCAATACACCTACACATTCTCTTCTATCCCAAGCTTAAGTCATTACATCTCCCAGCAAAGTAATATTCATTTACCCAGAGGCCAATGAAGAAAGCTAACCATGCAGTTACTGTGGGTTTAATGTGGTTTTATCCTGGGTTTTACCAGATGAACAATACAAAAAGGGTTCCAGCACAGGTGTTAACTCACAGTGAAACCATGACCACACATGGCATTATGATGTATGATAATGTGATCATTACAAGTCCACAGCCACACAGGGAAAAATAAGTTTTAGATCTGCACCCAATGTGAGAAACTTTTGCTAGGTCTAAGGTGAGGAGTGGCCTAGTGGTTAGGGTGGTGGACTCTGGTCCTGGGGAACTGAGTTTGATTCCCACTTCAGGCACAGGCAGCTCCTTGTGACTCTGGGCAAGTCACAACCCTCCATTGCCCCAGGTACAAATAAGTACCTGTATAAGTAAGCCGCATTGAGCCTGCCATGAGTGGGAAAGCGCGGGGTACAAATGTAACAAAAAAAAAAAAAAACTTAGAAGGGTTGATTGAGAGGAGTGGATGTCTAGTGACACCCTTCTCTCTTTCCAACTTCACTACTGTGCCTTGGATAGTGTCACAAAATGCCTAGCACCCACCTGGGCTATACCTGGGCTATCCCACAGCCACTTAGCGAGTCTATACCCAGCACAGCTCAGGTCTGCCTGCCTGCCTGCACCTGCCGCTTGTACTCTACACTAGCACCCTCCTTCCACTGACTGGATCCCAACTGCCTCTGGGGAGTCTCCCACTCTCAAATTATCCTCAGTGATTTCTAGAGGTTACTGGGAGACACACTCTCAGTAGTCCCATAGTTCCCAGAAAACACTCACAAACCCAACACACAAACTACCAGGATTCTTGGTCAGTCCAGAAAAGCAGGGGCAATAAACTAAAATTGTTTATTGTGTTGAAAAATTAGAACAATGAACAGAAAAGGTGCAAACAGTAACAAGTAACTGAAATGTGGATCAATTATAACACTAGCTAAACATTTGTTTACTATCTAAATAGTACTTGGAGTGGTCAGGACATATAGCTGTTCATACTTTATCAAATATAACTTTTCACAGGGCCTCAGCAAAGAGATCTTTCTCTTTTTTTCTCCCTGGATAAGACTGGAGCAAAAGCCAATGAATTCTAGATAAAATTGAGCTCCTGGGCCAATCAGAGCCCAGAACAACAAGTTTTTAAAATAGCTGGCCATATTACTACAAGTTACCTCTTATTTGTGTTAACTAAAGAAGAAACAGTCAGTTAACTATAACAGCTTTAAACATAAACATGCATCACCTGCTGGCCAAACTAGAGACATACACTTCAAGAAATAATACAAATTACAGGCTTAAAACTCACTATTTTGTCACAGATAGCTTTCTGCAATGGTCCCTGGTAGCCTAGTGGACCCCGTCCCTGCCCTCTCCTTCTCTCCCTCTCATCCCAGCCCTTCCCTGTCTGCTGAAAAAATGTTCCTGGTATCTAGTGGTGACCAGCCCCTGACATGACCAACCCCTGACTTGACCTTTCCCCCCAAACAAATCCAAGGTATCAAGCCGCACCCACCTCACACATGACCAACCCTTGCCCCAGCCTGATCCCCCTAAATAAATCTCTGATCTCTAGTGGCATCTCTTCCTCTATCTAACCCCCAACCCAAATTAACTTTTAAAAAGTCCCTGGTGTCAAGTTGGGCCCCACTGACCCACTCACTGACACCCTTCAGACACCATACATTAAATATGAAAAGAGCAGTGTCCACCTACACCTGTCTTTAGTGCCATCATCTTCAAAACTGGGAGCTCACCAGGGTGCTGCCATTTTGTAGATGGTGGTGCCAGAGGCAGGAGTGAGTGGGCATCGCTCCTGCCTCATTTAAGGTATAGAATCTGGGGGAACTTAAGTGAGGGGTCTGGGATTCCATAAGACACCATGGACTTTACAAGTCAGATCAGTCATGGGGGCTGGGAGGGAGAGGTGTCACTAGACACCAGGGATGTTTTTGGGAGATTTGGATGGGTGGTGGGGTGGTGGTTCTTTCTAGACACCAGAGATGTATTTACAGGAGTTGAGGAGTGGGAGGTGAGTCACGTCAGGGGTGGGGTGCCATTAGACACCAGATATATTTTTGTGGTGTGTTAGAGCAGAGGGGTCAGTCATGGCAGAGGGGTCACTAGTCACCTGAGATATTTTGTTGGCTAGGGTCAGTTTGTCAGGGCATCAGTTTGTGAGACTCATGCAAAATGCCAACAGCATGCTTTTTTGCCTGTGGCTTGTGTTTTGTGTTTTTTTTATTCACCATTCCTTGCAGTGCCTGCACTAACCATCGCTCAGGCACTGACAGGAAGGGTTACATTTAGCAATGAGCTGTAGAATTTGTGGCAGTAATTTGAATGCTCTTTACTTATAGCATACTGCAGTATTTTTGAAGTACTAATTTCACGGTAGAGTTAAGTAGTGAGCTAGCTCTACCACAAGACTTTCTGCATTGACTCTTCCCAATGAAGCTTCTTTTCTTAGAACTCCTTCTAAAAAGAAAGCACTTGAGATTTTTTGGGCCCGATATTGAAAACAATTTAACTCGCTGGCAATGGCTGCTGACCGGTTAAATCACACATAACTGGCTATCCATTAATATTTAGAGGAAGCTAATCGGTTATCTCTGCTGAATATTCATGATTAGCAAATAACTGGGAACCAACTATCCCGTGCATTTTTTGGGGTGGGTCACACTTAGGACCCAATATTAGCAAGTTAGAGCATAAATAGGACTGCATAAATAGCTGTCCTGTCTTTATGCACTAATCGATGGTTGGTTAGTACTGAATATTGGCTTAAATGGTTATCAGCTGGCAGCCAAAAATGAAACTGAAGAGTCAATGCCGGTTCCCTGGAAACAATCCAGCATTGAATATCTATGTTCAGCACTGGTGGCACGCTTTAACCACACTGCCTGCTGCAAATAGGTGGGTTCCTGTCTATATATATATATATATATTTTTTTTTTTGTTACATTTGTACCCCGTGCTTTCCCACTCATAGCAGGCTCAATGTGGCTTACATGGGGAAATGGAGGGTTAAGTGACTTGCCCAGAGTTACAAGGAGCTGCCTGTGTCTGAAGTGGGAATTGAACTCAGTTCCTCAAGACCAAAGTCCACCACCCTAACCACTAGGCCACCAAATGATGTCAGTTTAAAAATGACTCAAACACTGAGATGTGTCATTACTTAAAGTTTTTTGGACTAAAGAACTGTAACCACAGAGGTTTTTTAAGCCTATGATGACAGTGAGAACTCCTGTAACTCAAGAGCTGTATAGCCAGATAGTAGGAGTCTGTTGAGGCTTTTTCCTCTGTTTCAATTGACACTATTTGCTAAGTTTACAGTGAGGATTTTTAAGAAGATAGTACTTGGGTAACGTGATCCTAGCTGACGCTCATTTATACTATATATTTTATAAGACAAATGCTTACAATAGCCTCTTTGATGATTAACAATAACAACTCTGACCCAGTGACCTAAATCAGTTCAATAGCACAGTTTTCACACCTTTTAGCAAGAACAGAATCTTCCCTTTCTTAATTAAGCACTATAAAAAATAAACACATACTGAGGAAAAAGAATTTTATATTTGACAAGCTCTTTACTGCTCCAGGACATTAATAATACAATCTAAACTAAGGCAAAATGATGTAGACCTGATAAGTATCTGATATCTACTTCTTGTTATTGTTGTATGGCTCTAACAATTACATTAAAACTTATGGAAAAGAATATTAAACAATGTAAATAAGCTACACATTATTGTTTGTTTGTTATTTTATCAATAAACCTGTACATTTTCTTCTATTCTAAGATTTGGTTTCTTCTATCCTAAGATTTAAGTCACAGAAGGGGCATTTTTTATATGACATATAAATCTGATTTTGGACGTTTTGCTGAACATGTACAAAAATCAAATGGTGAACATGGACATTTTTGTAGACATTTTTCTGCTCATTGTATTTTTCTTTTGTGACCATTTTCGAAAAAAAAAGCCGCCCACAGGAAAAATACATAAAAACAAGCTATTTGTATGTAGCAGAAGCCAGCATTCTTAGTAGACTGGCCACGCAGACATTCCAACAGAACAGTTGGACACTTTAGGGGGCATTGCAGTGGACTTCACATAACAGGTACCAGATGCACATCTCACCATTTCCCCCTTATATTGTATGGTGAGCTTTCCAAACCCACCAAAAATCTACTGTACCCAACTGTACACCACTACAATAGACTTATGGCAGCAGATGTGACCTATACATGGGTACAGTTGGTTTTTGGTGGATTCTGGAGGTCTCACACTTTCCATCACAAGTGTACCAGTTAGAGTGAGATATGGGTCTGGGTCCCCTTCTCTAAAGTGTACTGCACTGACCACTAGTCTACTCTAAGGACATGCTTGCTGCGCTAATAGGATTGGCATTAACATCTGACACTGCCATATGGGTTGGTATGTATTGTTTCTTTCACATCTTTGAGGGGAGGGGAGTCAGTGACCAATGGGGGAGTAAAGGGTGTTATGCCTCAATCTCTAAAGTGGTCTTCTGGTTATTTATGTAATATTTTTGTGACTTAGGACCATGTTTACTAAGCCGAACTGTAGGCACACAAACTTTTTAGAGCACACTAAAAATTAGCATGCGCTAACACTACAGACACCCATAGGAATATAATGGGTATCTCTATCGTTAGCACGTACTAATCTTTAGCGTGTGCTAAAATGTTGGTGTGCCTACAGCACGGCTTAGTAAACAGGGCCCTTAGTCACAATTGAAACAGATCTAGACTAAAATGTCTAGCTTTTAGCCCTGAACATTTTTGCTTAATTCCATTACAGCAGAAAAACGTCCAAGTTCTGAGAATGCTGAAATCCTGCCACCAACATGTCCCTTGTAAATTGGATGCACTGCAGATGAATTGCATAGCAAAACATCGTTAAAATGGGAATAGAAAATAAAGTTTTGGACATTTTGGCAAAAAAAAAAAAAACATCTGCTGCTTTGTGTCGCTTTTCGGACATTTTTCTGTTTCGACCCCCATATCTTCCAGCAAAGAAATACTTCAGTGAGGCTCTCTCTTTTCTCTGAACTCATGGGTTTTCATTGTGATCCACATATCTTCCTGGTCTCCTGAACTTCCAAATGCTAATACTTGCTAGTATGCAATCATATATTTTAAATCTTCTGCTGACCAATCTGGATTCTTAGAGACAGGGCTAAGTATCTGTCTATCAACTATCTGAGCTTGCATTTTATCTGAACCTTTTAATGAGTTAGCGTATTTATTTATTTATTTATTTATTTATTTATTTATTGAGATTTATTAACTGCCTTTATGAAGAAATTCACCCAAGGTATAAGGTGTATAGCAGGTATAGTTTAACATAAAACTAATATTTTTACTAACATCATAAAAATTGTAAAATGACCAAATATAAACATAAATGAAGTAAACTTGGAAATAGCAATTTGAAACCTAATAATTCACACAATCAGCCACCCAATAAACCATGCTAAAAGCCTGGCTGAAATACAATTTGCTCTAACAGGAACTTCAGATACATCTTACAATCCTGGATGAATTCTGTTCTGAAAAGAATTTCCTATCTTTTTTTTAATTTATGGGAGCAGCATTGGCCAGCAACTAGTTCCCAAAAAACAAACAGACAAATGATCTGCAAGATCCAGAACAACAGAAAAGAAGAGCAGACCACATAATAAAATGATATTTATTTCCTAGTCATCAAAACAACAAACAATTTCCTTTAATTGCCCCAAATGGCCATGTTTCGCCCTACAGGGGCTAAACAAATAACAAAACATAACGTGAATCCCATTTGCACACTTAAAACCACTGCACATTTATTCATATATTGAAAACAAGAGGAAAAGACCTCATACTACTGTGGCTTTGCTCGGTTGCTTTCAACCAGAAAAATACTAATAGCGCACAGTTAAAAAGTAATCATAGGCAAAAAAACTCTTGTTAACTCTTGTGACAACGTGGTGTGATAAACAAAATCAAAAACCACTTACCTCTATCAGACAGCGTTCGGTCTGTGCTCCGCCGCTCCGTAAATATCTTCAAAGAGTGAGGACCCGATGGACCCATTTCGCTGCTGCTTTTTCAAGGGTCCTAACCGTCCGACCCTGGGAGCTGCAAATTCAAAATCCTGCGAAACTCCCAGGGTCGGTCGGTGAGGACTGTTCAAAGTGGAAGACCAGTCTTTAGAAATCAGTAGTAATAATGTAATGGCATCTGCATATATATAAAATGGTATTTTCAGCTGTTTCTGTCCCAGAGGTAGAAGCATAACATTAAAAAGGGAGGGGGATAATGCCGACCCCTGGAGAAACCCCACAACCTGGCATCCAACTCCATGATAAACAATTATGCCTTTTCATCATGTAACTTTGATAGCTAAAAAACATTTAAACCACAATAGTACAGCTCCTCCCAAACCCAAATCACTCAGTCGAAGAAGCAAAAGATCAAGCTCAATCAAATCAAGAAGCAAAAGATCATGATCAACCAAATCAAATGCTGAGGAAAGATCAAACTGAATAATATTAGCATTCTGTCCCTTGCTCAATAAAGATTTGCCATGAGCAATCAATGACCCCAAAACTGTTTCAGTGCTATGATTTCTTTCTAAACCTATACTGAGAATATGAAGAAAGTTAATAGAAAATTTAGAAAAAAAAAAAAAGAGCTGCGAAATAAAAGCTCATTTTCCAATAATCTGAAATGCTGCTTTTCTGGAATTTTCAGCCTTAAAAATAACTCTAAAAAGTAAAAAATGTTAAAAAGCAAAAGTGGTGCTCTGATTTAAAAACCAAAGGTAGCATATAAAAAAATAATGCGTATCAACCTAAGGACTGAAAGGAGAAGAAGCAGAAACCACAGGGAATGCAAATGAAACAAATACAAAAATTTAAATTATAAAACATTAATCAAATAAAAAGTTTCTAGAGCTGTATTAATGACTATTTAACTTTTGTTTTAGCATTTATCTTATGTATCTGAACTGCTGTAACTGCTGCTTGTAAAAGCAAATCTCTAGCTAGTTTTTAGTGCTGTATTGGTGAGTATTTAACTTTTGTTTTTTCATTCATTCAGTGCTGACCATGGAAATTCAGTGCCTGGCCATATCCAACATCCGGCATTGAATATCCAGTTTCAGTTTTGTCTACAACAACTTAACCGGTTAAGGGGTCCTTTTACTAAGGTGTGCTGAAAAATGGCCTGCGGTAGTGTAGGTGCAGGATTTGGGCACATGCAGAACCGTTTTTCAGCGCACCTGTAAAAAGGACTTTTTAAAATTTTTGCCGAAAATGGACGTGCAGCAAAATGAAAATTGGTGCGCGTCCATTTTAGGTCTGAGACCTTACTGCCAGCCATTGATCTAGCAGTAAAGTCTCACACAGTAACCGGGCGGTAATGACCTACCCACGCCAAATGACACTTGGCGCGCGTCTGATATGTGCGACAGAAAAAAAATTATTTTTCGGCTGCGTGTATCAGATGCACAACAAAAATGAAATTACTGCAAGAGCCATGCGGTAGCTGTGCGGTAACTCCATTTTGTTGTGTATTGAGCGCGTGTAGATGCTTACGCTGCTTAGTAAAAGGGCCCTTAAGCCAATAATCTGTGCTAACCAGTTAAGTGTCCCTTTTACTATGGTGCATAGGTGCCTACGAGCATCCAATGTGCACCAAATTGGAACTACTGTTTGACTACCGCATGTCCCGGGTGGTAATTCCATTTTTGATGTGCCCAAAACATGTAGTAGAAAACATTTTCTATTTTCTTCCGTGTGACACTTATCTGGCGGTAATCAGCAGTTTATGTACATTGGCCACTTACTACCCAGTTAGCGAGTGAGACTTTACCGCTAAGTCAATGGGTGGCAGTAAGGTTTCAGCCTGAAAATAGACATGCACTGGTTTTAATTCTGCTGCATGTCCATTTTCAGCCACAAAAAATGCCTTTTTTTTCCAGGAATGCTGAAAAAGTAACCTGTGCGCGTCCAAAACACGCGCATACACCAGCACAGGCCACTTTTCACTGCGCCTTAGTAAAAGGGCCCCTAAATGCATAGCAGTTAAAGATAGGCCACATCAATAGGAGGCCTATCTTAACCGCTAAACTTAGGGCCCTGTTTACTAAGTAGCGTTATAGGTGTGTTAAAGTTTTTAACGCGCATTAACCATATGCATCTGTTAATCATGTACATGCCTACAATATCCCTATAGGCGCCTACATGGTTAGCGCGCACGCTAAGTGTAGATGTGCTAAAAACATTAACCTGCTTATTTTCCAGCGTGCATATCGGAAGCACGTAAAAATTTTAATTACCACCCAGGGCACGTGATAGCCAGGCAGTAGTTCTAATTTGACGTGCATTGTACAAGCGTAGGTACCTACGCGTTTTAGTAAAAGGGCCCCTAAATTTTTAGGATTTAAATATTTTGTATTACTTGAAAAAAAAGTACTATAAAGGCATTTGTCTCATTTTTTGATATTTAACTTCCTTTTATGTTTTTGCAATAAACCACACTTCCCCAATTTGCCTTTTTTCACTCCAGGCACCAGGGTCATTGCAAACACTAATGTTTGGTCCAGTTTTGAGGTGGGGGACAAGATTATGCAACCCTACATGTGTATGTCTATCTCTGTGAATGTGTACATGTGAAAGAGTATAACCACTGTTCCCTCTAAGCAACTACATACTGCCAATGGGAGGTGGTGTTTCAATATTGTGTTTTCGATTCCTAAAGACAGTCAGGTTCCCTGGGGTCCTGCAGAGCTTACCTGTTCCTCACTATTGAAAATGTGATGGTGAAACACTCCTCACTGGTAGGCCTGTAGATGGAGGACTCCAGTTCAGCTTATAGGGACAATGAGCACGACTCAGATGAAGAAGGAGGTGTACCTCAGTTTTGTCTCCCATTGGGAGTAGATAGGCTGCTGCATGAGGTAGATGGGGAAAATAGAACCGAAAAAAAAAAATTCAGGGCCCAATCTTCAACCTGTGACAGTAAGCAGCTTGCAAACTGATCACAGTCACAGGCTGAATTAACCCCTGATATTCAATGCCAGGGCACTTCCGGCATCTAGCATTGACTGTCCGGGTTAGTGCAGCAACCCAGAAGTTAACCAGGCATTAGCCAATATTCAGACCAGCGCCTGTTTAACTTGGTAGATAAATTTTGGACAATGTGTTTTCCTGTCCTTACTTTATCCACTTAGCCGGTTAGCAGACTGAATATCACCATTAAGCACTAAGTAGCAGTTTCACTCCACTCCATCCCAGGAACTAGTTAGGGAATGGCTGGTTAAAGCTGATGTTCAGCAGTACCCCTTTGAATATTAATCCCTCAGTAATGGAGGAGAATTACAGGAAGGAAAAATATCAGCTTTTTCCAAAGAGACCTTTTCTAGGGGCCCTTTTACTAAGGTGCATTGGCGCCTAAGCGCATCCAACGTGCGTCAAATTGGAACTACCACCTGGCTACCACGTGTCCCAGGCAGTAACTCCATTTTTCGACGTGCGTCCAAAACATGCAGTAGAAAATATTTTCTATTTTACCATGTGGCACTTACCTGGTGTTAATTGGAAGTTAACACGTGAGATTTTACCGCTAAGTCAATGGGTGGTAGCAAGTTCTCAAGCCGAAAATGGACGTGCACTGGTTTTAATTTTGCTGCATGTCCGTTTTCGGCCACAGGTGCACTGAAAAAAATGGACTGCGCACATCCAAAATACGCGCCTATACCAGCGCAGGCCATGTTTTGGCGTGCCTTAGTAAAATAGTCTCTTAATTTGTACAATACTGGATATCAGAAATGTAAACACATGAAGTTGTATGTAACTGATATCTTTTTGCTTTGTGCTTGATCAGAAAAA
This sequence comes from Microcaecilia unicolor, assembly GCF_901765095.1. Taxonomy (NCBI): domain Eukaryota; kingdom Metazoa; phylum Chordata; class Amphibia; order Gymnophiona; family Siphonopidae; genus Microcaecilia; species Microcaecilia unicolor. The sequence goes on from NC_044032.1 coordinate 200,778,021, forward strand.
AAACCCCGTATCTAATGAGGAATCTAAGAAAATTCTGCTTTGCTTCACAGCAGTCCAATTTTGCACTCCCTTGATAAACTCTATGAAAGCTTTTTGTAGATGATTACATTTTCCAGTGTTGTAACTGTAATGACCTATAATTTTGAATAAACATGAGCAGTTAAATTAAATGATTGTTTTATGGAAATTGCTTTGGCTGTCGGCCAGCTTTTTTTTTTTTTTTTTTAGAGTACAGTTATTATGCAAATTTCAACAACTTTTAGCTAACAATTACATTAGACAACAATACCAATACTGTGATAGTACCTCATTGAATTAAACCAGAAATAATTAGCAGTGAATTAAATTAAAACTTAAGATGTATTTGACATTAAGTCCCATCACTGTAAGATGATATATTTCCACATATTTTGCCTACTACTCATTTTTGTTTGCTATTCTTTGGGAAATATTTAGGCTCATCATGGTAAAGAAGTAAAGAAAAACTGTTTTTCTCAGTAAATGAAGGAAAAACTAGTAGTTTTGCTTCATAGAAGGACCTATTTCACAACATATTTCCACTTATTATATTAGGCAGCATGTGTCATATATTTCTTTGACTTTGGGGCTCATTTTTGAAAGAGAAAAACGTCCAAAAAGTGGCATAAAGCAACAGATGGCTGTTTTTTCTAGCAAAAAGTCCAAATAGCTATTTTTGAAACCCATTTTTAGACATTTTTCTATGCTGTTCATCTGCAGTGCATCGAAATCACAAGGGGGAGTGTCAGGGGCGTGTTAAGGGTGGGATTTGGACGTTCCTAACACTGGACATTTTGGTCTATACCTGGTTTGATCATGACTAAGGCCCAGATGCACACAACTTAATGAGCTAGTAGCGTGATTTTTATACTTGTTCGGCGAGCATGGAGTTCAGCAAGCCATGCACAAAGGAGTTCTGTGGGCTCCTTTTCTGTCACAGGAGCAGCTAACGAGAACTATATGCAAAATTATTTTAATGAGCTAATTACTATTCAAATGTGCATTCCGAGTGATGCACAGCCATTTTCCTAGCAATCCACAGAAAGGACCGCCTACCTTTAGGATGACATTTTTATGGGTGATCAGGAACTGTCAGTACTGCTGTTTTCTTCCCATTACCACTGGTTCTGCCTGGATGACTGAGGAGAGCTGTGGCATCTCTAGAGCCTGCCCTCCCCACCGCTTGCCAAGCATGCATGCCCACAGCCTTTCAGTCTCTCCTTCACCTCACTCTCCCTTGCTTCCCTCCCTGCCTGCTTGCAGAGTTGACATGGCTCCCTGGCTGTTCTGCTGCTGAGGGGCAGATCAGGCAGATTTAGCTGCACACACAGGAAAGCGAGTGCTACTTACTTCAGAGGAGACAGCTGTGGTATCGATAAAAACAAAAGTTTGAAAACAAAAAAAGCTACACACTGCTTTCATACACCCAGCTTGTATGCGTGTATAAAAGATGCCTGTAGCATGTGTAGAGCAGCCACACTTAGCGATTTGCTGTTCTGCACATGCACGGGTGACCAACTGGCTTCCCCCCCCACCCTGCCAAGCTGCTCACTGTTTTTGCAAGCAGCTCATTTGCCTCCCGTTTCTTTTGAGCATCGCTTGCTATTTCCAACTCGATAATTTTTACTGAGGTGGAAATAGAGATTGGTTCTTTACAGGGACTTTGGTGCATCTGCCTCTAAGCCACAAAAAGTGCCCTAAATGACCAGATTACCACTGGAGGTAAAAAGGAATGATACCTCCTTACTCCCCCAGTGGTCACTGATCCCCTCCCACCCCCAAAGATGTGAAAGAAACAGTACATATCATCCTTTATGACAACTTCAGATGTTATGGCTAGTCCTATTAGAGCAGCAAGCAGGTCCCTGAAGTAGCCTAGTGGTGTGAGCAGTGCACTATAGAGAAGGGAACCCAGACCCATATCTCATTCTAACTGGTACACTTATGGTGTAAAGTGTGAGCCCTCCAAAAGCCACCAAAATCAACTGTACCCACATATAGTGACACCTGCAGCCATAAAGCCTATTGTAGTGGTGTACAGTTGAGTATAGTGGGTTTTTGGTAGCTTTTGGAGGGCTCACCATACAGTACAAGGGGGTAAGGGTGAGATGTGTACCTGGGATCTTTTATGTGAAGTCCACTGCAGTTCCCCCTAGGGTGCTGTCACGATTGTGACTATATTTCCTGTCGGACTTGCTTTGGGGGTTCCTCCACCCAAGCTAAGTCGGCATGTAAATCCTGAAGCCTGGGTGGAAATCCTGAAATCCGTTCCAGTCCAGGCTAGTCCATTCCGGGATCCTGTTCCAGTCAGGCTGTACTCTGCTCTTGTGTTGCTGAGCCCACCTGTAGTGCCTTTATTAAGCACCTGGGAACTTTCAGGCTTTGCCTTTGCATCGCTATAGGTCAGTTGGTGTGCTTCTGCACTTCTGCTTCTGTGTTCTGTTTGTGGGCTTTTGCCTTTGGCTTTAGTGGTTTGTCTGTGGGCTTTTGCCTTCTGCTTCTATGTTCTGTCTGTGGGCTTTTGCCTTCTGCTTCTGTGGTTTGTCTGTAGTGTGTCTGTTTGTGGGCTTTTGCCTAATGCCTTCGTGTCTTGGTTTGTGGGCTTCTGCCTCCTGTCTCAGTGTTCTGTCTATTTGTGGGCTTTCTGTTTTATTTCCCTGTGTGTTGGTGGCTGCCTGGTGTTCAGTCTTCTGTTGTATTCTGGTATTAGGTGGTAGTTGTAGCCCAGCTTTGGGTTTAGCCTTGTCTGTCTATCTTGTTTCCCTCTGCCTTTCCCTCCAGTCCTTGTTTGTGCAAGCTTGTTGCTGGGTCCTGTTACCTGGGGAGGTTTCCCCAGTCCTGTCTCCTGATTCCTGGCCCTGTTAGTCAAGCTTGCTCTTGAGTCCTTTCCCCCTGTGTGTGTTCCTGGATCCTGTAAGTCCTACCGGCCACCTGCACCTGGGGGCTCAACCCCTGGGGAATGGTGGTCAAGTATAGGTGAAGTCTGTTCCAGTCCTGTATCCCTGCCTGCTTATCTACATCTGCAGTTCCCTGCCATGTTGGTGTGTTGCCCAGTACTGGTTAGAGGGTTTGCCTGCCACTGTCGCTCTACGGCAGTGGCCCAAGGGCTCACAAATCCTGTTTCCCCTTGAGAGGCCTGACAGGTGCCCCACTGCTCTGCTGCCAGACTAGTAAGAATGCTGGCTCTTCCTACATCCCAATGGCTTGATTTTGTTCATTTTTCACTTGAACATTTTTGTTTTAATGGTCCAAAAAGATAGATGCACTATGCACAAAGGTCCCGCTATTCAGACTGTGTGAAATAGGTGGGCTGTCTCCTGCAGTCTGTGCTGAACCCGAATATTCAATGCAAGGCCATTTCCAGTGACTGACAATGAATATCCGGGGGGGGGGGGGGGGAGTTCCAGCCGGTTTGAAGATAACCTGCTATGTCAATATTCAGGCATAGCGGGTTATCTTTAACCAACCAAAGATATACCAGGCATGACATGGCCACATATGACCGCCAAACCCGTTATTTGTCAGCCACTAACTGCAGATATACAGTGGAGGATAGGCAGTTATCCCCCCCCCCCCCCCTGATAGTCAGCTAAATGCTATTTAACCAGTCAGCATCCATACTGATTTGGTAAATAGTGCTAAATATCAGGCAGCAAATGTGTAGAAAACGTCTAGGAAATAGTGTTTTCGAAACAAAAAGATAGACTTTTTCAGGTTGTATTTGTCTTCTTTTCCTTTTGCTGGGGTTGTAAGGACTTCTTATATGATTTTCTAATCAATTTTATACTGAGTGGGCATATGATTTTGCCATCTTTCAGTATTACACCAACATTGAAAGACAGCCATTGGAATACTCTTTATGAACGAATGCTTTCCTTTCTCACCAGCTGTTATGTGATCAGGTATGCCTTCTATGTTTACTAATATGTGGCTCTGCAAATTCATATTTGTTGAAGAATGGTGCTTTCAATTTTTTATGGGTTTACACATATTTAACCTAATCTATTAATAATGGTCATATTTGATAACTTAGGGGCCCTTTTACAAAGGCATGGGAAGCCCACTGTGGGCTTGCTGTGCACCAATTCCCCACTACCACCAGGCTACTGCAGGAGCCTGGTGGAAGTTCCCAACCCCACCGTGCGCCATTTCCAGCTCTGAAAAAAAAAAAAGCATTTAATTTTTTAGCATTGGGGGCTTACCCAGTGGTAATCATGCAGCCCACGTGCTGCCCAATTACCGCCAGGTTGGCACAGGAGCCCTTACTGCCTCCTAAATAAGTATCAGTAAGGGCTCCCCTGGGAAATGGCCATGTGGCAAGTTGGTTCACTTACTGAACAGCCATTTCCTTAAAAAATGCCTTTTACTTGCTGCGGTAAAAGGGGGCCTCAGTGTGTGTTAAACCCACACACCGACGCCATCGCAGGGGTCCTTTTACCACACAGCTTTCACCTTTTACCAGAGGTTCATATTTGCATTTTTGCATCAATTTTTTGTTTCTTGATTTATATTTTTACATGATTTTTAAGCAACGAACATTGTTTATTTTTATATTTTATATTTTTCTCTTTTCATACATTTTTAAAAACTGGATGTAGCTTTGTGTTGTATGTATTTAATTATTGATTTTTTATTTATTTATGCATTCACGCTACACTGCCCGATACACTCTGGTGTAGCGCCGAAAATGATGGCACGCTAGGGGTGGGAAGCACCACCAAGCTGCTGTGGTAGCCCAATGGAGTTTCCTGTTTAGCGAGTGGTAATCCTACATTGGGCTTACCGTCGCTTAGTAAAAGGAGCCCTCTGCTTTATAAATTAATGGTTACGCGTTAATTTTCCTATTAATGCATGGCCACTAGAGAATGAGCCACTACTGCCACCTATTTTGTAGGGGTAAGGGCTCACGCACTAACCACACAAGAATCAGTTAGTGCGTGGCTATGTAGCTGCGCTAACCAATTAGCGCAGAACACGTCTACTCTCTGCGTCTGACCCACCCCAGTGCTAAAAAATAAAATATATTTTTAGCAAGTGGGAAACAAGCTCCAAAGCCATAATTACTATGAGCACACCCTGTGGTAAGACATTTTAAGCTGCAGTAAGCACACGTTAGTGCTTACCACAGCTTGGTAAAAGGACTTCTTAGTATGCTAGCAGTGCCATAGTACAAATATCAAGAAAGTTTAATTTAAGCACTTGGGGCTACAGTCTGGTATATCACCTTTGGTCCTATGGGTGGAGCATCAAGCACCAGCACAGCCTAGCAATTAGAGATACTGGACATCAGGCTGTAAACAAAAAAAATGGCAAAAGCACATCAGGTACAGAGCATACAAACAAGGAGGAGAAGTGAACACTACCAAGAGAGTTTAATTTAAGCACTTGGGGGTTACATTCCAGTACATTCCTACTGGTCATGTGGGCAGAATGTGAGGGGGCACCAGCACAGTGTAGCAACTGGAGATACTAGACAGCAGGCTCTATTCATGTAGGTGGAGCATCAGTACAGCATAGCAATTGGAGGTGCTGGAAAGCAGCTGATCAGTGCTTCATACTTTTGCCTACCTAACTCTGATATCCAGAAAAATGATGGTTCAACTTTTTGCACAGATTTTCTTGTTTTTTTTAAATTATTATTTTGTAATAAAGACTACCAAATTCACAGGTAAACTAAAATTAAAAAAAAATAAAATAAAAAAGCTTTGTGTATAGTGCAGAGGAAGTGAGTGTATATCCTGAAGAGGAAGTTTAGAAGTAGAGTTAAACCATGCAACCTAGTACTATGCTGGTTTATCAGGTGTGTTTGTAATGGAGTCCTGAAAAGGCATAGGGCCCTTTTACTAAAGGATTGCCGCATGGCAACGCGCTTGCTGTGCAGCAACCAAGAACTACCGCCATCCCAACGCAGCTGCCAACAGTAGTTCCAGCTCTGTCAGAATTTTAAAATATTACCAAGGGGGGTTAACCACAGGGTTAGTGTGAGAACCCTTACCGCTACCTCAATGGGTGGCGGTAAGTGCTTCCCTCCCAAAATGGCCACACGGCAAGTGTGAACTTACCACATGGCCATCTCTTTTTCCACTTTTTTGCCCACTGCAGTAAAAGAGGACTCTGCGAACGGCAAAATCTCACTCTGCTACTAGCACAGGATGCCTTTTACCGCATCTTAGTAAGAGGGGCCCATAGCGATGTGTGGCTGTGATGTGTGTGTGTGCTTTACAATGCACTAGGTCCAGAAAACAGGGCCACCAAGAGGGGGCAGGAGGGGGAAAATTCCCTGGGCCCGGCTTCCAAGGGGGAGCCTGGGCCCGACTCCGTCAAGCTTCTTCTTCTGGGTCTGTCCTTCCCTGCTCCTGCATGCTGCTGAGGACCCGGATGATTGCATTAGTGTAATATCGGATTAATATAATCATCTGGGTCCTGACTCCAGGCACAGACAGGAGCATGAGGAGGACAGACCATAGGAGCATGCACACAGGAAGTGGCTTGCCGGGGCCAGGCCCGGGCCACTCCTTGGAGGCAAAGACAGAAAGGTAAGGGCGAGAGCAGCAGTGCGAGTGGGGGGGGGGGGGGGGGGGGTGGCTTGCAGTGGTCCAGTTATGCCCGGGCCTACTTATGTCTCTCAGTGACCCTGCCAGAGAATTCTGTGACATAGCCTTTGAGCTAGACTGTATGTAAGCATGTGTTTAACAGTATGCATGTATGTTTACAGTACATACAGTGCTAATATATGTGTATAAGTGTGAATGGAAGATGAAAACAGCAAATTAAAAAAGGGTTTGAAGGTAAAATCCATAAACTGTTTAATGTAGTCCCAATGAAAACCACTGCTTCTCTGTGGGGGAAGGGAGCATATAATCTTGCTACTTTTGGGGGAATCTTATGTTCTTTTGTTACCATGCATGTAAGGCAGGGGTGTTTGAGGTGTGCTAGTCTCTTTAGGATGTAGTAAATTGCTTGGAAAAATGATTAACAATGCAGTCTGCTGCAAAGAACATTTTACTGTTCGTTTAAAATCAACTTGCACCGTAAAATAGTGCTGCAGGTTATTTTTCAATCGCAGAAAGTTTTTTTTTTCTATCATATGACATGTAATAGTATAAAAAGGCATAGCTGATACAGTCAAGACAGGAAAAGAAATTAGAGAAACTTGCTCTCATAGATAGAGAGCTATATGACTATGACAATGGACCTCCCGTGAATACTTTTGCCTTGGCCAGTGGTTAATATATTTGGATCAGAGTTGAATCAAAACCAAATAGGTGGGTAGCTGTATAACGCCTTGTGAGTCATTTGCTAACAGCATGAGCTCACTATCAGTAAATGACCTCCCTTTTAAGCAAGATGAAGGGTATTTATTTAGCATTTATACTATTGCCAGATTTATTTGGAACTTAAAAAGAATATTTTCCCTTTCTTTTCATTCTTTCATTACTCCCTTTTTTACTTCTTATTTTACATTTTTATATTGTAACCCGCTCAGATGTTTGGTAATGAAAGATGGTATATAAAGTCCTGTATAGAGATATGCATAATGGTGAATCAAGTTTATTTTTATTAGTATCTCAGATATGGTAACATATTTTCTTCTGTGTTATTAGCTGATGTGTTCATAGGACAACAGCTGAAAAAGCAAACATCCTTTTTAGATGAGCTTGGGCATTGAGATGTTAGTAATAAAAAATTGCAGGCCTCATTAAAAAGAACTGTTCAGTACAACTGCTGTTTTGTACCCTAGGAAGGTACATTATGCAAACCTTTGCAAATAACTTACTTGATTTGCTATTCATTTAAATGGAAAATTGAAATTGCTAAGGAGTGAAAATATGACACAATTGTTTCTATTTTAGTAAAACAGTAATCATAACCAATTGTCTATAAAGTAAAATAAAATATTGTGGGGCATTTTTGATATAGCATCCAAATGGGGAAAAAAATAATTTATCGTAAAATGTGAAAAAAAAAATAAAGTCCATATTGGAAGAGGTAAATAAACATCTGGGAGCACTCAGGTCATTGTTTTGAGGCCTGTTACATCTGTCATTTTTAGGTGCCTTCATTCTCCCCCTTTCACCTTGGCCTGTCACCAACCAGTGACTATTCCTGCTTTTAATACATCTGTGGCCCTCTCACTGTACCCTCCAGACCATTCCCACTATCCTTTTTCCTTTACCCACCTGGTTGTGTGGCTGTCTGGCATCCTGACTTCTGAAGTACACAGTGCATCACACCCCTTGTATCCCTGCTCTGTGGTATGTGGAGGCATACGTTGTGTGGTGGCATTACAATGGCAATCCTCATCACCTGTGGTATACAAATGCACATAGAGGGATCTGTTCAGAAAGGGTGCAACAGACTAACAAGTTAGTTAATGCAACAGGCACATTTGTTCGACTTTTCGTGTGCAGGCGAGGACTTGAATTCTGAGGGAGAGGCTGGAACCAGCAGCTAGTGCAGGCACCTCAGCAGGAGGAGGGCAAGTCTGTGGCAGTAGAGGGCTCACAGGTGTGCACCGAGGCAGCTGAACAGCATACAGAAGACACCAGTCAGGAGCTGCCTTCAGTTTACATTAGGACACACCTCCCCCCCCCCCCCCCCCGGCCGGATTTGCCGGATGCCCTAGTAAAGGCTAAGGAGTAAGATGAGGAGCCACAGCTGGCTTGTAGGGGACCCTCCCTCCAGAGGCGGAAGGTTGTGCAACTGGCCACCAAACTGCTGGGCCAAAATGTGCAGCTGGCTGCTTACCTACAGCTGCCTTGTGACAGTGTACAACTTCAGCAGTAGAGGCTCTGAGCTCAAGAGGACTGCCTGCAGCATCATGCAGCAGGGGAGCCAGGCTGATGGACATAATATCTGGCAATAGCTTCTTGGTATCTGTTGAGATCTGTGTGATTACACTGAGGCCTTATCCAGCACACTATCCCACCCAGCAGATGCCTGACCCTCCCACTGGAACTGATGAGGCCACCATTCCACAAGTATCACACTCCACACCAGCTGCAAGTGGCCTCAGTACACACATCATCCAGCCCAGCTTCACAGCAACTGCCTCAACTGTGGACAATCAACCGGCATTCAATCAGGCATGGATGGGCTCATATGATCCCAGGCCAGTGGGTCAACCTTGAGGTCAGTTCCCTCAGGGGCAGTACACACTGCATTGCTGGATGCTGGGCCCAGAAGCAGCTCAGTCACATGGTCAACAAGGTGGCCAGATTTCCAAGAAGCAGCAGAAGTAGCTGTATGTACTGACAACTCTGAGGGCAGTGGGAACCCCACAGGGGAGGACTCCGATACTGTCTTCACTCCTGCAAGGCTAGTAGCTAGAGGAAAGGGTGGGAGAGGTGCCTCCACCCAGAGGGAGGGGGAGAGGAAGGATGAGGTAGAGTTCTGAGGCACCTAATTTCCATGCTGTGGTGGTGGTGTTTGTGGGGAGATGGTGGGAGTGTGCTGGGGGGGAGGTGAAGTGTGGGGGGGTACTGGGGAAGGGGGTAGGGTATGTGTAGGGGGGATGGATATAAAAGATATGATGAGCACAAATACATACTGCTCTTAACCGTACTAAATATTTCTCTGTATGAGTGTTTGCTTGGAGTAGACCCCTAGTTGGTGATGTCTCTGGTCAGATCTGTTGGCAGGGGAGGAGGGTCATCATTCTCTTAGTCTGGCTGCTGCATGACCTCTAGCATGGACTTTCTTCTTTGCTGTGCCAACTTGTCTAGCATACATCATTCCATTGAGGATCTTGGCAACCTTTTCTGGGCTGTACAACAGCTCATCTCTGGAATGGTTGGGACATCTAAATCTATTTTTGAGCTGGCCAAATGTCCTTTTGATAATGCTGTGGGTGTTCTTATAGATCTTAATGCATTGCTCATCTGCCCCATTTTGGAGGTAGATAATGGGAGTCAAGAGCCAGGTTTGTAGGGAATAGCCTCTGACATCTGTGGGATGAGTGGTGGAAGATGTAGGAATCATGGGTGGACTCCGGGTACCAAGTGTACACATTCACAATCACCCCCTGTGCATCACACGTGACCTATATGTTAATGAAGTGGTATGATTTTCTATTCCTATGTGTGCTCGTGTGCCTGGGGGGGGGGGGGGGGGGGGAAGGTTCTGAGTGCAATGTGTGTGCAGTCAGTGAGGTCTATGACTGAGGGGGTCTGTGGCATAGAACTGAGCCATGCTGTACTGGAGTGCCTAGGCTGTAATATGGTATGAGCTGTGGGTGAACATGACATTGAGGAACTGGTCATGACAGTTGAAGATGGCGTTGACTGCTAGCACTGACTGAAAAAGTGCCAATGGCAAGAAAGACGAGGGGGGCTGTGACCTTAAGATGATATGGCACTGGATTATTCCTGTGTGTCCTGGCCTGGAGGAGGTGTTGTATGGCAACCCTATCAAAGCAATAGTAAGGCATTCCTTGTCAGTGAGGTCCAGGAAACAGGTACTAGGCCTAAATACTCACATATAGGAGTATCTCCTCCTGGACCAAACTGTCATCCACATCCAGCAAATCATTAGCCACAATAGCATTCAGCATATCCATGACTGATGTACAGGTGTCCCTCCACAGGTGCAACTCACTAACCCCAGTAACAACACTGCACATACCTCCACCTACTGCACCTAGTGAGACCCAGCACCAGCACACAGCGCTCACTTTCCCACCACCAGCAAACAGTCCTCACACACACAGTAGCAGCACAAAGCACTCATTGTCCTAGCAACTGCACACAGCCCTCACACAAACAGCAGCAGCACACAGCACAGTGACAAACTGGGACTGGACAAACAGAACAACAATGAGAGACAGAAAACAAGCAAGTTGGGATGTAGGATGAGAGGTGTGGGGGTTTGGGGACAGTGAGGATTTGGTGGGGGATGGGGCCAGATACAGATCAAGGGGTGGGTGTGGCTGGGGGGTTATCAGGTGTGGGCAAGGACTTGAGGAGGTGTGACACAGACGATGCAAGGCAGAAAATCTGAGGGTCAAAAAGTTCAGACTGGGGCAAACAAACAAGGATAACAAACCACCCAGCAATTCTCCAATATTTTTCACAACAACCAATTTCACCTCTCTAAACTCATCAAATTCACAAATAGGTCCAAAGACAGGTTTGGCCTTGACCTAGATACTTTTAAAGTAGGTCTAAATCACAATGTTTTTCTTTCTGGCACCAGGAAGTCATTTTGCTGTTATTGCGAAAAAAAAAAAAAAACATCCATCACGTAATGCCACTCATCTCATGCCCATGAAACATCCCTTCTGATAACATTTGTTTTTGGAAAATATCAGACTTAAAAATTATTTTTTGGGCATGTTTGATTATATGATTAAAATATTTCGGTGTAAGAAAAACATCGCTCTGACACATGCCATTATTACTTTTAATTTTTTAATATAAATTTGAAAACTTTTTATAAATTTTTGCAATTTATCATAAGAAACCTTAAAACCAAGGACTTATCTTAATCATATGAGGAACCATCTAGCATGTTTCGAATCAGCTGTACCACAGGGGTTGGTCCTCAAACTTGTCATACCATCCAACTATCAATTTTATATTAAAAAAATAAAAGTAATAAAAGTCTATATAGACCAGTGAGGAGGCAAGGCAAGGCAAGCATTTTGCCCTTATAAAACGAGTCACCACTGAGGTCTGTGACTACGATTCATTATAAGAAATTTACCTTGTCTATGCAGTGTGAATGTTTTGAGACATTGGATTATTGTGTATTGTTGATGTTTATTACCCCCATCTATTGAACTCTGTGAAATCTGGCTTATTAATTAGATAGTTCCATCTAAAGTATGGTCCTCTTTTACTATGGTTCAGGAAAATGAAATTCAACTTAAATTAAAATCATTAGCAGGCAAATTTTGCCTCTTAGACAGTTGCACTTCATTTCTGTTAAGGGGTATTCCTGATGAGGTAGTAAGTTGGTTGACTGTTTTTGTTAACTCTTCATTTCAAGAAGGAAGTTTTCCTTCTTCTCTGGGAAAAATCATTTTAACACCCATTCCTAAATCTAAAGGGTCTGATTTGTCAATAGCTTCAAATTTCCACCCAGTGGCTAGTATATCATGGATAGCCAAACTGTTTGAATCCATAGTTGCTTCTCAAACTATGATTTTTCTAGATTCTTTTCAAAGTTTGCTTGATTCTCAGTACTAGGTCTTTACCCCTTATGCTGGAATCCAAGGGTAAATCTTTATTAAGCCCCTAAAATATCCTCTGTCCTTCTGCAATTTGATGTCTCTAGATTGTTTGATACAGTCGACCATGCATTACTTATAGAAAAGTTAATTGAACTTGGTCTTTCAGGACAGGTTTTAGAGTAGTTTAAGGACTTTCTCACTAAATGAAGCTATAGTATAAAGAAGAATGATATGTTTTCAAAATCTTGGTCTTCAAAATATGGAGTCCCCTAGGGATTTCCATTATCACCGATCCTTTTTAATATGTTTATGAGCTCTCTGGGTACCTTTATGGAATCTTCACAATGTCTGGTTCTATCTTATGCAGTTGATATTTTTATCTTGGTCCCAGTAGGTTTAGATTATAAAGTGGAATATCAGTTGGCTTTGGATAGCATTGAGAAAACCCAATTATGGGCTTCCACAAATTTATTAAAACTTAATACCATCAAAACTAAGTTGTTACATTTTGATGCCTTTATTTCAAATATCCCCAGGCCTCTTAAATTAAAATCGGGACAAGAACTTCCTTTTGAAACTTAATCTAGAGTTCTGGGGTTTGTTTTGGATTCCCAGCTGACTATGGGAAATAAAATAAATAGTTTAAGCAAGAACAGTTTTATAAACTGCGCCAATTAAGAACAATAAGATCTCTTTTTTTCCAGAGGATTTTTAAGTTCTGGTACAGACCTCGGTTCTGACTCAGATTGACTTTTGTAGTGTTCTATATGCAGGATTACAACTAAAAAAAATGTATATAAAATTCAACTTCTACAGAACACTATGGATAAATTAATCGACAGATGCAAAAAGTTTGATCAGGCATCTCCTTTATTGAGAGGCCTGCATTGGTTGCCAATGGAGGCTCGGGTGGAATTCAAAATAGCCCGTTGGGTATATACAATTATTTCAGGCTGCTGTCCACTATTTCTTGTTGATTTAGTAACCTTTACTTCTTTAAGACTGAGTTATCGTTTTAGCTCTACACTCAAACTGGTCTTTCCTTTGGTCAAGAATATTCAATTAAGACGTTTTCATGATATCCCTTTTTGTTATCTATCTGATATGATTTGGAACATGATGCCTTTGCAAATTCAGTTTATATCTAATTATGTTCATTTTGAAAAGTTTTGAACTTTCCTCTCTAGTAAATTGTAGAGTTTTAACCAGTGAAGTATATTATTTCTGTATTCTGGCTTTCATCTTAATGGTAAGTCAATTGCTTTTAGGGAATTAGTTTTGAGTTATCTGCTTTGATTCCATAGTTGATATAAGAGGGATACAACTGCCAGAGGATGTGGTAACTGGGTTTAAAAAAGGGTTTGACAAGTTCCCGGAGGAAAAGCCCATAGTCTGTTATTGAGATGGACATGGGGGAAGCCACTTGCCACGGGATTGGTAGCATGGAATGATGCTACTAATTGGGTTTCTGCCAAGTACTTGTGACCTGGATTGGCCATTGTTGGAAGCAGGATAATTGGATAGATGGACCATTGGTCTGACCTAGTATGGCTATTTTTTTGTTCTTACATTCTTTGAGAAAAGGCCAAACAGGCCAATGCTTTCCCCAGTATACCAGCCAACCAATTCTCTGAATGGACAAATAAAATAAATTGGACTATAACAGAAACCGGAACAGGAAAATGTCAAGACACACCACAGTGCTCCACAAAATATAAAAATCTCTAAAACCCAGCTAAATAAGTACTCCAAGTGTTTGGAGCCAAAGCTCTCTTCAAAAGCTCCCCACAGGCTCCAGGAAACTGGACCACAATTTCTCTGACATCAAAATGGGAATCCGATCCGCTGATGGTGCCAATGCTTGAAAATGCATCCACTGGAACGAGAGACAGCATCAGCGAGATCATTAGCTACTCCTGGAACATGCCTAGCAGAAATATAAATAATCAAATGCAGGCAATGTAAAATGATGATATGAAGCTTAGCAACTAGAAAACAGCATCTAGCAGTTAATGAATTGATTGCTTGAACAACTGACACATTGTCAGAGAAGAAAACATGTCCCACAATTGTTCACATCAAATAACTAATCTGACCCACACAGGGAAACAATTCCAGTAAAGCCACATTGGAACACCAACCATGCTCTCTCCACCAAAATGGCCATGTCTGAACATACCCTGCCCTGCTAAAATAGGCACCAAAACCGATGCCCCCAGACACACACAAGAAGTGTAGAAGATAGATTAGCACCATCCAAGGAGTCCATAATGCCCAACTGTATAGGCCTAACACCTGTGCCAGGCACTTCAGTAGCCCCCAGAAATATACCCCCTGAAGCAAGTAGCATCCTGAGCATACCACCTGAAGCCACCTCAGCAACCTTAGGAGCCTTCTTTCCCCTTCCCGTCTCTCGAACCAGGGGGTCACAGCACATCCAGACACTCCTGCACAGCCTTCCCAGTGTACCTATGCATAATTGCTCCTTGACTCACCACCCCCATAGGGACTGACAAATCAGTACTCAATGCTGTTTTTGAAGCTGTCCATCAGTATGGGTTAATGTACCCTCTTCACCTTCTGAGAGGGCTGTTCCTGTGCCACCTTTAGAGCCCATCTGAACAGCTTCCCATGGTCCCATATCGACAGAAATCAAACCGAACCGGCACTAGGACCTAGTGCACCGCAAATCTCCAGCCTCAGATAATAAAGATGCTATCAGTGAACAGCATCAACAGCTAACTCCAGCACAATGAGGACACCAGCCCTCATGAAAAATGTTCCCAGCAAAATAAGAGGGCAAATGCTGACTGCACACACAGAAATGGGACTTGATAAGAGATATTAAATACCTTCAACCGCCAAGCAAATAAATGCTAAGCAAAACTACACCCAAAAAACAAACCACCAGAAAAAAATTAGTACCAAAACCCCACATCCCCCCACCTCCAACCACTTCACAAAATTCCAGCAGGTACAACAACAAACCCCCTTCCCCCAACAAAAAACTCCATCCCTTACTCACCAATCCCCACCCTTCAACTATTCACCCTCTTCCTACAAACTTACCCAAGCACAAACTGGTTATCAATTTCAGCACAGCTCAGCTGCTGTTGTTAGCCCACAGCTGAAGGCTGTGAGCTCCCTAAACATAAGCATAAACACATATGCAACAGGGAAACCTAATGAGGGCTGTTATAAGACGAACAGAGATGGATATACCAATTATACTGCTACTCCAAATATAGATCTATTGATTTGATCTGTGTGTGAGACTGATTGGGAATTGCAGTTAAAACATAGTAATTTACCATGTGCTCTCAGTGACACAGAGAGCATGAAAGAACTTAGCACCTCCTAAATAAGAACAGTTACCCCCTGATATTCAGTGCTACTGGTCAGAAACAGCCACTGACCAGTTCAATTATGTTTTTGTGGCTATCTGCAAATATTCAGAGGGAGATAATTTATTTATTATTACATTTATATCCCACATTTTCCCCACTGAATGCAGGCTCAAAGTGGCTTATATAAACTGTAGAGGCTACAGTACAATAAGAACAATTATATAAATTGAGAATGAGATATAAAATAACAATTAAACAGCAAAAAAGGCAAGTGATAGGAACAAGTAACTATTGTCTTTCGATATTAATTTGTAGTACAAGTATAGTATAATTGGCTTAACCGACTATGTTGTGTGACTTATCTGGTTAAGTGTGGATATTCAGCACCTAACTGGATAAGTTTAGTGCTTAAGTTTGACCACATAAATAGCAATTCTATCTTTAACTGGTAACATCTTAACCAATCAGGGCTGAATATCAGCTTAACAAGTTAACTTTTTAGCAACAAAAAAAGTTAGATATTCAATGCCAGCAGCTGGATATGGCCTAGCATTGAATATCCAAGTTTATTGCTAGCAGTAGACAGCAAAAGTGCTGCCCACCATCGGCTGAATATCAGGCCTTGAGTGCATTAGATATATGCAGCCCATAAATTTTCATTTCAAATAATTTCCCATATCATTTACAATAATTTTTTATTGTTTTTTTCTCTTTTTTTCCCTATTTTGTCTTTATCGGAGCAATATTGTTACAAGTGTGCACTCTTTCAGAAAGAGCACCCACTCCTTTGGATAAGGTACATACTCTTCCAAAAGAGTGTACACCATTTGCGAAGAGTACTGTAAGTTGCACACATCCCTGATGCATTTCTGCTAGCTTTATGGATGGTGAAGTGCAGGTGCCCAAATCTTAGCACACCAATTCAGGGATTTTCTGGTTTTCTATAATGGAACCTGGACAACTAAGTTCTGCTGTAGAATAGACTCTGACTGCATGGCCTCAGGGCACCCAAATGGAGGCATCGAGTTATATAATTACTCTCTTAATGTGTAGTAAGTGCAACATTTTAATAAAAGGGCCCTATAGAATAGTCCCAAAATAGGCACCTACTTTGCCTTTCAGCTTATAAAATTACCTTCTACATGACCAAATTATACAATTTAATGTGGCATTGTATTGCTACTACTCTCTTTCTAGCATGTGTGTTGTGACAGGGAAAGTGTCAGGCACACTGAGAAACCCTTAGCTTCCCTTACAGATGCCTTACTTGTGCCAAAAAATTGCTTTCCAGAGCACTGTTCCCTTGTTGCACTCAGCATGGGATGGACGTTGGTTACCACGGTGAGGGGGAGGAAAGAAGCCCATTCCCTGAGCAGGCTGTCCGAAAGAGCTGGGGTAGATCTCCAGGAACCTCAGGGGCAGGGAAGCCCCAGTTAGTTTCTTTGGAAGCACGAGTCCTACATGCTCCGCCCCAGAGTTTGACTGTTTCCTGATTAAGAAGCAGATTTGCCAGGCCACAGTTTTCCCATGGAATTAGGTGGGTTTCCATGACCCCCTGTGGTCATTTTTTAAAATTCGCAGGTTGTGACTTTTTGAGCAGGTTTCACCGCCACGACCCGCGGGTTAGCTGGTGTTCCAGCACTCTGTCTACTCGCCCTCTTATTGTGAGGGCAAGGGAGGTGGAATCCAGCGCCTCAGTCATTTAAACTAAAGCTATGATTTGTCAGGCTTGGCAGCTTGTACTTTGCTCCGCTATGTTGCTGCTCATTTTGCTACCCAGGACCCAGAGAAGCGGAATGGAGACAGTCTGTGGAGTCTAGATCTGCGGCTCACCACAAAAGTAAGAAAAGTTCTGGTGGGAAAAAGTGTGATAAGACTTGGAGGAGTCCCCAAATTTCAATTTTTTCTCCCTGCTCCAAGTTTTCAGCCCTGTCCCTGTTGTTTAATTCTTGCAGAGCCTCACGATCATGAAAAGAAGGTGATGAGTTGATATTTCACTTTTAGTTGATACTGGTGGGTTTGGGGCTGTTGGGAAACCAGCACCTCCACTTTTCTCCTTTACTCTTCAGCGATTTGACCACAGCTTGCTTCTTTGCGTTCAGATTCTCCTAGTCCAGCCTGCTGGTATCTGTCCTAGGTAGTTGTGGAAGACCTTACTTTTGCATGGAGTTTTGTGCAGTTCAGATTTGATTCATGACTTTTATACAGTAACCGTACTATTTCTTTGTAGTTACTATACTTACACTTAGTTCTATACTGCTTTGTGTAATGGGATTATGTAGATGGACAAAGAAAATATTGCGGTATAGTTTTCAAGATCATATATATCCTTTAATCGTGTTTCAGGCTGTGTATGTTTTTGCTGTGTATGTTTTTATCATGAAATGGCTGAACTGAAATACTAAGTTACTACTACTACTACTTATCATTTCTATAGCGCTACTAGACGTACACAGCACTGTACACTTGAACATGAAGAGACAGTCCCTTCTCGACAGAGCTTACAATCTAATTAGGACAGACAAACAAGAGATAAGGGAATATTAAAGTGAGGATGATAAAATAAGGGTTCTGAACAAGTGAATAAGGGTTAGGGGTTAAAAGCAGCATGAAAAAGTGGGCTTTTAGCTTAGATTTGAAGACACCAAGAGATGGAGCTTGACGTACCAGCTCAGGAAGTCTATTTCAGGCATAAGGTGCAGCAAGATAAAAGGAACGGAGTCTGGAGTTAGTGGTGGAGGAGAAGGGTGCAGATAAGAGAGATTTACCCAATGAACGGGGTTCCCGGGGAGGAATGTAGGGAGAGATGAGAGTGGAGAGGTACTGAGGAGCTGCAGAGTGTATGCACTTATATAAGTCAATAAGTTGAAGAAAGATAGAGGGCCCAGGAGCAATACAGAGGTGAGACAGCCCAAGTCATGCCCAAAAGTAGTCCAACAATTTTAACACCAAAAATAACTATCCAGCTTATAATCGAAAGTGATCGCCGGCCATCTTCCGACACAAATCAGGAGATGGCCGGCGATTTCTTAAAAGCGGCGAAAACGGTATAATCAAAAGCGGCATTTTTGACAGCATCGCCGCTTTCCCGTCGCTTCGCCGTCGAAAGTTCAAGGGGGTGTGTCAGTAGATTAGCGAAGGTGGGACATGGGCGGGCACGGGCGTGGCTACCAGATGGCCGGCTTTCACCGATAATGGAAAAAAAGCGGCATTAAGCAGTAATTCACCGGCTTTACTTGGTCCTTTTTTTTTCACGACCAAGCCTCAAAAAGGTGCCCCAACTGACCAGATGACCACTGGAGGGAATGGGGGATGACCTCCCCATACTCCCCCAGTGGTCACCAATCCCCTTCCAAACTAAAAAAATAAAACTAAAAACCTTTTTTGCCAGCCTGTATGCCAGCCTCAAATGCCGTACCCACCTCCATGACAGCAGAATGTGTTGTATCCTCCGACAACCTTTCCCTGGTTACGATGTGGCTCTCGGGTGAGTGTGACACATTTTCTGTTAGGTGCCCTGCAGAGTCACATTAACAATGCATTGTGGTGGGTGTAGGGTACTGGGCTCTACTCCCATGGTGCTTTCCCCCCCTGCTAACTGGGTCAGAGTGTGCCCTGTTTTGTTTCCTGTTGTAGTCCATGCGGTAGTGGCCATTTTTGTAAGCCAGTTTTAGTTCCCTTTCCTGTGTTACCCACGTTAGAGAACATAGTTCTTACCTTGAATGGTGCTGAAAGAGGGCATTGTACACCACTGTGCCAGCTCTGACCTACTGCTAATCTTAGTCCCAGGGGACTCTTTGCCAGTGGGGCACAACCTCTGATCTGCAGTTAACTGTGAATAAACGTGGTTATTTCAAGAAAGGACTTTTTCAGAGAGATTAGTCTTCAGGTGTGAACTGGTGTGCCAAAGTTGTACAGCAGCAATAAGTCCTAGAGGCTGTATGCAGGTCCCTGGAGCAATTTTAGTGGGTTCAGTACATTTGTGGGTAGTGGGTTTTGGGGGGGGGGGGGTTGGGGGGCTCAGCTCCCAAAGTAAGGGAGCTATGCACGTGGGAGCTTTTCTGAAGTCCACCGCAGTGACCCCTAGGGTGGCTGGTTGGTGTCCTGGCATGTCAGGGGGGCCAGTGCACTAAAAATGCTGGCTCCTCCCATGGCCAAATGCCTTGAATTTGGCCGGGGTTTGAGAAGGCCGACATAACTTTCCATTATCGCTGAAAAACAAACCCGGCCAAATCCACAGCATTTGGCCGGGCTAAACCGTATTATCGAAAAAAAGATGGCCGGCCATCTTTTTTGATAATACAGTTCCGGCCAGCTGTAGCGCCGCCGCCAACATAGATCGCCGGCGACGTTCGATTATGCCCCTCCACATGAGGAGTGTGAAGAGGAGGCCTCCCTTCCTCGCTCTCAGCTATCATGTGGATCTGAGAGGAAGAGAGACCCTGTTTGTGGCTCTCTGAAAGCCAGCTGGGGGAAAAGGTCCATTCTTGAGCCTGCAAGAATTATCAGCTACCATTTGGGTCTGAGAGGCAGAAAGAGCAGGGCTAAGGCTCTCTAGGGACTAGTGAGAAAAAAGGCTGTGTTCCCTAGCCTGCTGAAATGAACAGTAGACAGTTTATTCCCTAGCCTTGGGAGTACTAAACCTGGGTAGCTGGAAGCTGCACCTTGACAGAAATGAACCAGAGGTGGGCTTTTAAATTAAAAGCTATTTATTCTGACTCATGCTTTATATGTAAGCAGCCTGGGAGTGCTGAGAATTCAGTTTGTTTTTGCAAGAAGATTTATGTTACTAGAGGGCTGCACTGACCATTCTTTGCCTGTTACTTAAAAAGCAGGGGAAGGAGGAAATGCCTCCCCTCTCCTGCCTGGACAGCTGTGTTTGGAACCTACATGGACTTTCATTTGGGAATTGTTTTCTTAATTTGTCAAAGCCAGTTTGAATTTCTAAGTCAACTCTTTATTTTCTCCAACCTGCTGATTTGTGGAGGAGAGTTTCTTTTTGTTGCTGTAACTGTTTTGTGAATACTGGTGAAGCTTTTGAACTAAAAGTCCTGTTATTTACCTTTTGTAGCCCTGAAGGCATGAGCAAATACAGTGCTTTCCCTGGGAAGAAAGGCACTGTTTAATTATCTGCTGTCTCTCTGTCTTCTGTCCTGAGTATTATAGTGTTAAACTGTCTGCTAACTACCTAGCTGTGTTTTGTGGGATTTGAGTGCACTTTTTAACCTGCAACTCTTTGGTCCCACCTGAGCAATGCCTTGGGCATGACAGTATTCAATTTGACAGCAGGTTTTGTAGAAATAATTTCCAAAAGATAACTTATCCTTTTAATGTTCATTCAATATTTTCAGCAATCACACTTGAACTCATAGCTCTACTGCAGATGTGCATGACTTCCAGTGGCGTAGCCACAGGTGGGCCTGAGTGGGCCCACCCAACAGTAGCACACATTTAGCGGTAGCTGGTAGAGATCCCAAGCTCTGCCAGCTGAAGACTTCCCCCTGATGGTAACAAAAATGCTACTCTCCACGATACTGGCACCTGTGCATGCTCAGTTTTCAGCGCATGACTGAAAGGTGGAAAGAAGCATTTTCCTGCCAGCTGAGATATCTTTTTGGTGGTGGTTTTGGGGTTGGGGTGGGGGGTGGGGAGAACATTTGGTGCCCACCCACTTCTTGCCTAGGCCCACCCAAAATCTGTTGTCTGGCTACGCCCCTGCTTTAGACAGCTTATCTTGTTTAAAGTTATGCATTCATTCATCAGTTGCTTACCAATCACATTATGGAAATTTGACTTACAAGTTCCAAAACTGGATTGGGTTGTTTCCAGTTCTGGTTTGCCCCAAAATACCTCAGAAATGACCTTTTATAATTATCCGTGCATCTTGTCATCCTACAAATGCTCAGGCCTATCATGTCCTTCATTTAAAAACAATTCTTAGAAAATTTCATTAGGCTGAGCTGTTCTCTGAGTGCAAGAAAAGAGTATAGAAAAGAAACAAACAGGGAGATGAGGTTAAAGGAAACAACCTGGAACATGTACATTTACAATGTGACATCATGATGCATTTCCCCTTCCTCTGTTAGCAAAGTCAGCCATATCTGTATGGGGGGATTGGTTGAAAGAGGTATGGTGAAGTTTATCTTGGTAGGTCAGTAGGGGATATGTGCATGGTACAGCACATATGTCTCTATGGAGAAAGTTTAGACATTTGTGTGTATCTGGGAGTATGTATCTGTGGGGTTCACGGTTGGATTTGGGGCACAAGGGCTAGTCTCAGGGACACACCCTTTCCTTGATCCCATTCACCTCACTGAAGGTTCTCTCAGCCCCTACCTTTTTTCACCCTCCATGTCCCCTCCCTGCTCTCCCATGCTCACATTTTAAAATGTCTGTTCAGGCTAGATCTGATCATGGTAGACATTCTCCTTATCTCTGTAAGTACTGTCCCAGCACATCCCAATCTTCCTCATCTCACAGCTGGAATGAGAGTAAGAGAATCATTTAAGTGCACATCATCTCCTGCTGCTGTGAGGCCAACCTTGCTGTGGGAGCTGCAAGATTATAAGAAATTATCCTCTGCATGTCTTTCAAAGAGACATCTACATTTAAGTACCTAGAGGACACCTATATGGAGCCTATCCCTTAAAGGAAAGTTAATGCCTTCTTTCCTTTATAGAATGTTAGCATAGCCAGGAATATAAGTGCTTATGCAGTCAGGCAAAAGCACTTATGCCAGTCATAAAGATGATGTAAATCAGTATTTCCAAAGTCGATCCTGGAGTACCTCCTTGCCAGTCAGGTTTTCAGGATATTCACAATGAATATGTATGATATCAATTTGCATACACTGCCCCCATTATATGCAAATTGATCTCATGCATATTCTTTGTGGATATCCTGAAACCCTGATGACAAGGAGGTACTCCAGGACTGACTTGGGAAACACTGATGTGAAATGCTCATGTCTAGATTCCAGAAACATATGTGTGTGTGTGAACCCCATCCATGCTCCACCTATATTGTACTCATGTGAACGCCCACCTGCAAACTACACTCTATCGATTATATGTGCATAGTTAGAGAATAGTGCATAGCCAGATTATGAACATTTACAGGAATACATTTAAGGGTCATTTTACTAGGCTTGCTGAAAAATGAGCAGCAGTAGTGTAGGCGCGTGTTTTGGGTGCGCGCAGAATCATTTTTCAACACACCTGTAAAAAAATGTGTTTTTGTTTTTTGAGCAGAAAATTGGTGCATGTCCATTTTGGGTCTGAGACCTTACCACCAGCCATTGACTTAGCGGTAAAGTCTCACGCGTTAACTGGACGGTAATGGTCAATGCTCGTCCAAATGCCAATTAACACTTGCCCACCAGAAAAGAAAAATATTTTCTGATGCACGTAACGACACACGTCAAAAATGAAATTACCCGCCCGGGCCACACGGTAGCCGGGTGGTAACTCAGAATTGGCGCATGCTGGGTGCGCATAGGCACTTACACGGCTTAGTAAAAGGGCCCCTTAAACAGATACTTTATCCTTTTAAAGTTCAGGCAGCATTTTCAGCATATACACCAGTATTTTGGTCATTTATACATGTAGTCAGTGTCTAAATACTGGCACCCACTTTATGGATTTAACCTTTTGCAGTGGTAGTCGCTTTGCGGTAGCAGGAGATGATATGCACTAAGCACTTCTCTTGCTACAATTCAGGGTATGAGACGAGGAGGAAGATCGAAAGGCAATGAGACAAAACTAAAAGCAACTGCTTTGCTCTGCTGTGCTCATCCCTAGTGAGCAATGATATTTATGACAGATTTCACAATGATTGCATTGGCCCTCAAGGTATTTGGTAAAGTCATTTAGCGGACCTTATATAAAGCAGCGGTAAGCACTAATGCGTGCTTACTGCATGCTAAAAAAAGCACCTCCATGGACCATGCTCAGGTATCCACAGTAGTTCTGGGATCAGTATGGGGGTGTGTTTGGAAGCAGAGAGTAGGCGTGCCCTGCATTAATAGGGTACCATGGGTAAATTGCTGCGCACTGCTGGACTAGCAAGAGAACCCCTACCGCATATAAAATAGGTGACAGTAAGGGCTCCCACACTAATGACCGCATGCTGATTGGGAAATTAGTGTGTGACCATTAATAGAAAAAAAAAGAAATTGCAGCCATTTTACTGCCATGCTAAAAGTGGCCTCAGCGAGTGGGGCTTAGTAAAAAGGCCCCTTAATTTTCTCCATTACATTTTTCAACTACTTTCAAACCTGAAAAAATAAACTAAACTTAAAAAAAAAAGTTGATTTGAAACCAGTTTCCAGTGTGTTCTTGAGAAAAGGAAATAGCAACACTATTCAAGAACACTATTCTTGAATATTTTACTCATTGTACATTTGTGGGGTGGAACGGGTTAATAAGGGATGACAGAACAACTTAAATGTGTGCGTATGTACACATAAATACATATATGTATGTTTGTATCCCATTTCCTTTAAGTTTATCCTGATCCACTGCAACTTAGAATTCTGATGGTATATTTATTATTTATTTATTAATTATTATTTATTTATGGCATTTATACCCCGCTCTTTCCCGCTCGATAGCAGGCTCAGTGCGGCTTACAGCATACTAGACTTTGAGCCCGTAAAAACGGGCTATTATAGGAAGGGGGGGGGGGTTGAAAGGCCCGCCCCCACCGCCGAGTTCGCCGCTGCCCCTCCCCCTCCGAGTTCGAGCCCCCCCCCCACCGAGCCGTCACCACCCACCTTCCACCCGGCCGGGCCCTCGCTCCGCTATTGAAACAGCGAGGGTCCGGGAACGCAGCACTGAGCTCTGCTGAGCTGCCGACGTCGGCCTTCGTTCTTCTTCTCTGCCTGCAGCTGCCTGTCCCGCCCTCGTGTGACGTAACGTCGTCGAGGGCGGGACAGAGGCAGAGAAGAAGAAGGAAGGGCGATGTCGGCAGCTCAGCACAGCTCAGTGCTGCGTTCCCGGACCCTCGCTATTTCAATAGTGGAGCGAGGGCCCAACCGGGTAGAAGGTGGGTGGCGGCGGCGACTCGGGTGGAGGGAGCGTTAGACGGCGGTGTCCCTCCCTCAGCAATGCGCAGTACAGACCCTCTGTGTTCCGTCCCCCGTCATCACGTATTGACGTGGGGGTGGGGCAGAGAAGGTCTCTACTGCGCATTTGCGAGTGAGTACGGTCACTCGCCGTTTATATGTTTGATGGTACATTATGAGCGACAACATTGTTAATCCCACTCTTGCATATTGTGACTTGTTTTTCCATGAGTTGCTCTATAATGATAATATTTTTTCTTAAATGCCATATCATGATAACATTTAGATTTCAACACATTAAAAATATGAGCCATTCAACCATAAGTTTCATGTTTTAAATGCATTCAGTCAGCAGTCTATTGTTCTTGCTTTGCTTTAATGTTTATAAAATATATCAGTGCAATATAAATGGATCACCATCTGGTACCTGTGAATGAATTTTAAGACATTGCTAAATGACATAAAGCAAAGTTGCAGAGGATCAGCAAAAGTCTACAGCAAAGTGGAACTGCTGGCTTTACTATTTGCTTATGCAGAGATTATTGTGTTTATTCAAGAGGCATCCTGGCATCATATTCGGTAAAAGACAACATATTCTGCATATGTTTCATTTCTGATGCAAGCAAAGTGTACTTTTTAGATTATATCTGATCTTTGGGAGATGAAAGTGAAGGGCAGGATTTGATTGTAGAAGACTTTTATAGGATAAGCTGTGTGACAATAGTTGATTGAAAGATACTTATGCCTCCCCATCTTCAAGGATCGAGATATTTTTGTATGCATTTCATCATGACAGTGAAAGTGGGCATATTATGTGATTACTCATTTGCACATTCTTTCCAAAAGAGTGCTTTCTCCTTGCAAATAGCGTATGCTCTTTTGAAAAAGTGGGTACTCAATGACCTTGCCCTCTGTGATGACAAAATGGCCACGTGAAAGACAGTGAATAAAATGAGCATTCCTGGAAATGGCACGGGAAATGACATGATACAAAACTTTTCTGTACGCCTATCCCTACTGCTTATTGACCCTTAATAAAAGAGCTACCTAGTTGTTTTAGGAGATTTCAGTTTGCATGCTACTATTCTTATGTCATGCAGGCTAATAAGGGCCCAGTACTCAAAGGATTTATGCTCCTAACTTTGGGGTACTTTTACCAAGCTGCGGAAAAAAGGGCGCTGGGCTAGCGGCGGGGGCCATTTTTGCCACGTGCTGAGGCCCTTTTTACCACAGCCGATAAGAAATGCTGAAAATAGCCATAGCCATGCGTTAAGATCGCTGGATCACTTTCCGTCACCCACTGAGGTGGTAGTAAGGGCTCCCATGCTAACCCGGCGGTAACCAGGTAATGAGCAGTGCCACTGGGTTAGCGACATGCTAAAATATACAGGCCAATTTCCTCTAGCATGGGAAATGGCATGTACCAGGGCTAGAACTAGCACCAGCACCCGTGTTGGGCCGGCGGTAGCTCCAGATTACTGTGCGATAAGCCTGCGTTGGGCTTACCGCCACTTTGTAAAAGTGCCCCATTGAGAGTTATGTTCATAAATCAGCCTCATTGAAAATTTACTAGGGCTGAGTGCATACATTTTAACTCTAAATTTCACTCAACTCTTAAATTTAAGAACATAGAAAATGGGTGGCAACAGGGGCAGATTTAGGGAGGGGAAAAGAAGTTAGGAGTTTAGCACTGATTTTTTAGTACTAAGCTCATAAATTAGCCTCACAAATGTGAGTTATATGAATGGTAGGCCTAAATGTATGAAAAGTTATGCTCATAAGTTTGGCTCAAAAGAGGGCACAAATTTAGGTGGCTAACTTAGGAACTTAAATTTAAGAGCTCAGCTTTTCCGGAATATTGGGCCTTATGTTTTTGGCAACATGTAAATGATAGATTTAAAATAGGGCTTATCCATGAGAATGAACACAAATTGGATTTCATATTTCAGTTAGCTGTATGCAATTGCAGTTGAAACATGAAAAGTGTTTTCTAAGGTAAAGTTGTCCTGTTATGATCATTATCGCTTAAGAAGGCTTCTTTCTTGTCCTGCAGTCTCTCTGGTCAATAAATCACTTTCAATTAAAAAAAAAAAGTTCTGTTAAGATAGCTACTACTGAATCACTTTATAGATTTTTTTCTGATTTGAATTTGTAGCCATTGGAAAACTTGTTAATATGTTTGTTCATACTTAAGCACTAAAGATGGCGACCTGATCGGACGCCAAGACGGGACCTCTGCGGAGGATCGCTGGGATCTAATGGAGATCACGATCGAAGTAAACCCGCTGCACACGGGGAGGTGGAATACCTCCATGGACGGGATCGCCTGCTCGGGAGCAGCGAAGGAGGATCGGAAGGCACGAGCCGAGAGCCGAGAACGAAACGGGACGGTGACTCACAGCGACCTGAGATCTTAGGCCACGAGGCAATCAACTGCCCGACTCTGGGGATCGGCACTCCAGCCGAGCATCCAACCGAGTCAGAGGCCCTGAGCTGCGGCGATCAAACGGAGAACGGCCGAGAAGTAGGGGCCAAGCGCAGCCACTCACCCATCTTGGGGCCTGACTCTGATCCGAAACCAGAGAGAAGTCCAGTGGCTGGACGGAAGTCCAGCCGCGCCAAGACCGCACCGGATCGGTAGACTGGGCGACCAGAGACTGACGGAAGCTGTCTGAGCGATGTGCCCGCGACCCGAGGAGAGACGCCGACCGCATGACCTGAGGAGACGAGGAGGCCTCCATCGCAGGATCGCCACCGGACCGCTCGACGACACGAGGGGCGGCGACCGGCCGAGACACGGAACCGCAGTGCACCCAGGCACTCACCAGAGCATCGAGCCACAGGTTATCCAGGCGCATCGGAAACAACAGCAGCCCATGGATCCCTAAACCGGAGGCACTGCCGAGGGTGATGAGGCCAGGCTGGGTGAGATCCTGTTGACTGAATGTGTGCACTGGAGACCTGATGAGAATGGCTCTCACAGCTACTAGGCCGCCCTTGACTTGCCTGCTTTGCCTGCTTGCTTCTGATTTATGATACAGCCTTTGCCTGCTTGCTTTTAATTTTTGCAAGGAACGCATCACTTTCAAAGTATGCACATTAGTTCACAAAATCATTCACGGCGAAGCCCCAGCCTACATGTCTGAGCTAATAGATTTACCACCCAGGAACGGCAAAAGATCATCTCGAACTTTCCTCGACCTTCACTTCCCCAACTGCAAGGGCCTGAAATATAAGACGCTACACGCGTCGACCTTCTCTCACAGAAGCACGCAGTTTTGGAATACACTGCCGCGCAACTTAAGAACGATCCACGAACAAGCTTCCTTCCACAAATTATTGAAGACCCATCTTTTTGAAAAAATATACGGAAAGAGCCAAAACACATAAAGTCCATACTCACTGTTCATTAATTCATCATACATCCAACTCTGCAATCTCATCCCCGTAATCTCACATCATTCATACCTCCAATCAGAGAAATATGTATACCATGTGTCTTCATGCCTTAATATTGCCCTTTAAGCCTCTCATTGTCCCCTTCCAAGGTTTCAATGTCTGTGTTCCATTGTTATATTCCATAACGTTACTTCGATTGTCTCACTTAACTCTACACAATGTAATCCATAACCAAGTTGTAACAAATTGTATTTCCTTCACTTATATCATATTGTAAGCCACACTGAACCCGCAAAAAGGTGGGAAAATGTGGGATACAAATGCAATAAATAAATAAATAAATAAAAATGATATAGTATAGATAGTGAAAGCATAGGAGCCAACTTTTTTGAAGGAATTCTCTCAAAATTGGAGGTGCTCAAGCACCCACAGCACCCACAGAACCGGCTCTTATGAGTCAAAGTGTTTCATAAACAGTCTGTGGTTTACTATTAGACTAAATGGCTGGCTGAGAAAGGCTGGCAGGTTCAGGCCAGCATCCAAATTGAGATGAACACGCATGCCTTTATTTCAAGGAAATCTTGAAACTGAAAAAGTTATACTTTATAAGGAAAGTAAAAGTTCTATCAAGGAAGCCTTAAACACTTTACAAAATATTATGGTCAATGATAGTGTCTTCCTTAGAGAACTGTCAATTGTTCACATTATTATGACAATTATTGGTATTAGAGCAACAGTAGATACACAGCTGTCAGTTTTTTTAATTTTCCTACAATTACATAGGTTCTGGAAAATTCTTTGTCTTTTAGAATGGTAGAGGAGAAGGTTTTTTTAAAATATCTTTTTATCTGTGAATGCTCCTATATTCTGGGCCTTGTTCCATAATAGCTAATGAAAGTCTTCAGGCCATGAACATAAGAGTAGCCATACTGGATCAGACCAATGGTCCATCCAATCCATGGACTACTGAATATTTCTCTATTGTGAACTGTTCTCGTAGGGGTCCTTTAACTAAACTGCATTAGGTGCTAATGTGCACCTAACACAAAGAAAAAAAACCAACCAACCAACTAAAAAACCACCAACAACAAAAATTGCCTAACAAGGAACACACTAATGTGTCTGAATGTGCATGTGCTAACTGCTCTGCCCCCTGGCAACCTTACACTAGTTTTATAGTGTAGCCCTAAAATGTGTTTTAATTCTTTGACTAGTATTTTCACTTCTAAGGATTTTCACTGCTGCACTCACTGCAAAGATATATGAGCAATTTTTTTGTGTGAAATATAGTCTCACATGTATCACAGCCACTCCTGCTTATTTGTAAAAAGTTTGTTACTAGTGGTCAATTCTCCTGCAAAGTCTTCCTTCTCTTCTCAGCCAAGCTTTGTTCCTTTATTTACCTATGGTCATTTCCTGATTATTCCTACTACCTCTGTCCTGATGGGTCAGCTAGAATATGACCTTTCTCTCCAATTGAGGACTGCCCTGTAGGAGCACGTTTGCTACCTGGTCTCAAGTTCTGTCCCTTTTGGTCCCTTTATCTCATCCTCCCTGGGCTTGTGTGTGTCTTTTCTTGACCTCTCTGTCTCCATGTGTCAGATATTCTCTATCTCATCCAAATGCACATGTTATTACCCCCATGAAGAGAACTTGTCTTTTTACCTTGTTAAATCTTTCTCTCAATATATCACACAAGCCCACCACTGGTTTCATCTACCTGACCACTCTTTTACCTCTGCAATAAAGCTTCCTTTCTTCAGATTTTCATCTCCACCCACCAATACAGCTCTCAGAATTACAAAGTCTCTTGCCTTGAGGCAATAACTTCTGAGAATCTACTAACTGTGAGTAAATTAGTTACATCTATTCAATAAAGTAAATTTCAGAAAATAAAAGGTCTTCAGGTGTGTGCTGGTGTGTGGAGGTTATATTTCTTGGATATTAAAGCTTTAAGGACACTACACTTTAAGAGGCCTTGACACTGACCACATGCTAAAACTAGTGAGATGGGAACATAATTATTTGGAATTCCAGAAATCCTTAAAAACCTTTCTTTTTAAGAAATTGTTTACTGACTGCAAAGTGTCCATTTCCATTCTTTTTCACTTTATAATGTTATTATTTCAAATTAATTATCACATTCTATTTAATCATTGTTTAATTTAACCCTACGTCTTTTATACTGATGTATTCATTGATTAATTTGTATTGTTAGTATAATAATGTTAGCCACATTGAACCCAATTTGATTGGGAAAATGTGGGATATAAATGACATGGAATAAATAAATAAATAAATCTATCTTTTTTTTTCTATTTATTTTTTGAGGGGGGTGCCTGACTTGGTGGAGATTAGGCATTCCTGGACTTCTCTACTTTGGCACTTCATTTGTCAGCACTTTAGATGCTGCATCTTTGGAGGTTTTTTCTCTCACGTTTGTATTTTGTCATCTGTGGCTGAAATAATTTGACTCCTGAAGCAGATACACATGGCACCTAAACACAGGACTGCATCAAATCATTTTATTGTTTTTATTTATTGCATTTGTATCCCACATTTTCCCACCTATTTGCAGGCTCAATGTGGCTTACGTGGTAACCATGATGGCGATCACCAATTCTGGTGTAACAGATACATAGGGACATTTACATCAGGGAATAAAGAGGAGGGGTTGAGATGTGACCAGATCAAGTGTTAGTTTCGTTGTGTTGCAGGATCGAGGCATTTAGGTTGGGTCATTAGGGTATGCCTTTTTGAATAAATAAGTTTTTAGTGATCTCTGAAAGTTTGATAGATCGTGGGTTGTTTTCAGGGCATTTGGTAGTGCGTTGCATAGTTGCGTGCTTATAAAGGAGAAGCTGGATGCATACATTGATTTATATTTGAGTCCTTTGCAGCTTGGGTGATGGAGGTTGAGGTAGGTGCGTGTAGATCTTGTAATGTTTCTGGCTGGTAGGTCAATGAGGTTGGTCATGTATCATGGGGCCTCGCCGTAGATGATTTTATGCACTAGTGAGCAGATTTTGAAGGCAATTCAATCTTTGATCAGGAGCCAATGTAGTTTTTCACATAGAGGTTTGGCACTTTCGTATCTTGTTTTTCCAAAAATGAGTCTGGCTGCGGTGTTTTGAACATTTTGGAGTTTCTTTATGATTTGTTCTTCGCATCCCGCATAGATTGCATTACAATAGTCTAGGTGGCTTAGAGTCATTGATTGTACCAGGTTGCGGAATATTGCCATCAGAAAGAAAGGTTTTATTCGTTTGAGTTTCCACACTGATTGGAACATTTTCTTTGTTGTATTTTTCTTTAATAAACCAACTATTTTGGGCCCACACTGGTCTGCCCTCTTCTTCTCGTTGTTAGGGGGACACTTCTGCTGTTCTTTGACTTTGTGTTCTTTTCGCTGACGTAGACAATGTCATTACAACAGCGGAATGTCTGAATTGGTTGCTGCAGGATTCTCTGGGCAGAGAAGATGAAGAAGAAGAGCCCCACAACTTAGAGGACACATTACTTCAGAAATTGACTGAGGCAAATACGATTAAGAATAATGTGATATGCAACTAATTACACTTTTCTGCCATTATTCAGTACATTTGTGCAAAAAACAAATCCCTCATGGGGTATAAATTTCTTAAGCTCCAACTATGTACCTTGACAATCAAGAGTTCCTCAATCATTGGTGTACAATTTTGAACACATTCTTGCTTAGTGTTTTCAGCTACCTAGATCATTAGGTCGAGAGAAGTGTTCTCTCGACCTAATGATCTTGGTAGCTGAAAATGCTAAGCAAAAATGTGAGGAATTGCATGCTAATTATAATGAGAAAATAGATGCACTTAGGAATATGGA
Organism: Microcaecilia unicolor; assembly: GCF_901765095.1. Classification (NCBI taxonomy): domain Eukaryota; kingdom Metazoa; phylum Chordata; class Amphibia; order Gymnophiona; family Siphonopidae; genus Microcaecilia; species Microcaecilia unicolor. The sequence goes on from NC_044032.1 coordinate 200,809,879, forward strand.
TAAAGACTTCAATTATATATTACATGATGTAAATAAATGTTTAGATATATTCTGGAAAGAAATTAGGAAAACCAAAAGTGATAAATTTAAAGAAATGAACAAAACTATTGTAGAGGTATCATTTACCTGTGGTCTAAAGCAAGACCATATAAGAGATCCAGGATTGTTGGTGATCATCCACAGGTCACTGTTGGTGACAGCACAAACAATGAGAAAGGCCTGAATCATCATAATAATATACTCCCCAAGGGTAGAAGCAAAAAAAGAATATGTGGAGGGGCATAATCGAAAGGGACGTCCAAGTTTTGTTGAGGACGTCCTCGCAAAATGTCCCGATGGAGGGGCGGGGAAACCCGTATTATAGAAACAAGCTGGACATCCATCTTTCGTTTCGATAATACGGTCAGGGTCGTCCAAATCTTGAAAATTTGGTCGTCCTTAGAGATGGTTGTCCCTAGACTTGGTCGTTTCTGATTTTCAGCGATAATGGAAACCAAGGACGCCCATCTCAGAATCAACCAAATGCAAGCCCTTTGGTCATGGTAGGAGCCAGCATTTGTAGTGCACTGGTCCCCCTGACATGCCAGGACACTAATTGAGCATCCTAGGGCGCACTGCAGTGGACTTTATAAATTGCTCCCAGGAACATAGCTCCCTTACCTTGTGTGCTGAGCCCCCCAACCCCCCCCCCAAAAAAAAACCCACTACCCACAACTGTACACCACTACCATAGCCCTTACAGGTGAAGGGGGCACCTAGATGTGGGTACAGTGGGTTTCTGGTGGGTTTTGGAGGGCTCGCTGTTTTCTCCACAAACATAACAGGTAGAGGGGTATAGGCCTGGGTCCGCCTGCCTGAAGTGCACTGCACCCACTAAAACTGCTCCAGGGCCCTGCATACTGCTGTGATGGACCTGAGTATGACATCTGAGGCAGTCATACAGGCTGGCAAAAAAATATTTTGAAAGATATTTTTTGAGGGTGGGAGGGGGTTAGTGACCACTGGCCATTCCCGATTCTCTCCGGTGGTCATCTGGTCATTTCGGGCACCTTTTTGTGCCTTGGTTGTAAAAAAAGCATGACCAGGTAAAGTCATCCAAGTGCTCATCAGGGACGTCTTTTTTTTTTCCATTATGTCCATGTGTTAGGCAAGCCAATGTCCTGCCTTCGCTACGCCTCCAATACACCCCCTTGAAGTTCGGCTGTCCCTGTGATGGAAAGCAGTTGGGGACATCCAAAATCGGCTTTTGATTATACCGATTTGTACTACCCTGGGAGAAGGATGTCCATCTTCTGATTTGTGTTGAAAGATGGGTGTCCTTCTCTTTCGAAAATGAGCCCAATAGTGATTCTGAGGAGCTGTATATTTCTCCCCCTACTAGTCCAGTCTCTACACTACTTGCTCCCCTATCATAGGCATTATCACCAAACCTGGCAAGATCACCAGCTAATGAACAATTATTACCACAGGTAGGGGTTCCCCCTGCTAACTCTTTTTTTTTTTTACAATACAGATAGGGTAAAAATTATTGCTATAGAGTTGTAACATTTACATCAAACATATTCAAAATAACAACTATAACTGATTATAAATCTTTATTATATCAAAGCTTTCCTCTACAAAATTAATAAAAACTGCAAACCTTCTACACATTGTTGCTCATAATACAAACACATATTCACACAACATCACACCCATACCATCATTGAACCAACACATAAGTCTTCTTCCTCAATGTGGAACAAATGTTGGAGTTTAAAAGTCTCTGTACTTATCTTAAGCATCCTCCATCTCTGTGTCCCACTGTCAAATATGTGTCCATGTTATTTTATCACCAAGATCTTGGAAAATTGAAAATAAGAAAATTACGGGTATTATATACTTTTTTCCTAATGCATAATGTGAACTTTCAGTTTTGCAAAAAGGCCTTTCATTTGTTCCCACTTCTCATTACAACGTATTTCAGACACATATTTATCTATTCAAATTTTTCTGAACATTAGCGAATGGCCATTAATATTCAGAAAAAATTGAAAATGATTCGCTTATATGCATGGTTTAAGACCGCTCCTCTGCAGAAAAGACTCTGCATAAGCACGCACATGGAATACGGAAGTCGATTGGCGCATGACAACCAATGAGATTTCAAATTTACCGTCCCTTTAACTGCCACAGGCAGAATAAGCAAAAGAATGTTGTTAGAGTGTACACTGGAGTTGTCGTCGTTGTGCAACTGTAAGAACGAATAGAAGTTCTTTAAAAATTAGAAAACAAACAAAGTCAAGCATCTATTGCTAAAGAATATGGTGTCAATCCCAGTCAAATTTCACGTATCTTGAAGCAGAAAGACCAGCTTCTGGAAGACTGGCAAAACAATACAAATTCACACCAGAAACGAAAACGGGTGGGAAAAGCTGAGGAGGTAGCAGATGCTCTTCGGTGGTTTTCTCAAGTCAGGAGCAGACAGTTTCCTGTCAGTGGTCCACTGCTTATGGATAAAGCTAGCTGAAAGTCTTGGACTAACTGAATTCAAAGCCACTGTTGGATGGTTGGAAAGATGGAAGGAGAGGAACAACATAACATTCAAGAAACAGCATGGTGAAAACAAGATGCTGATGACTTTGGTGCTGAAACTTGGGTTGTTTCAGTTCTTCCTACCATCTTGAATGAGTTTGCACCTTGTGACATTTTCAATGCTGATGAAAACGGTCTCTACTTGCGACCAATTCCCATAGGCACCCCGTATAAGAGGACACTGCCCCACCGCCGCCGCCCACCGTACCTTTAAATATTATATTTTTGGTGGAGTCGCGGGCAGCGCCGGCATTGAAGGCATCAGCAGGCTCATCGCGGTTCCAGCAGCCTTCCCTCGCAAGTTGGATGATGGCTCCGCCCTCTTCTGATGTATTTCCTGTTTCTAGGAGGTAAAACGTTGAAGGACCGACTAACGATCCTCCTTTGCTGCAATATGGATGGGAGTGAGAAGTTGGAACCCCTCGTCATTGGAAAGAGCAAACAGCCCTGTTGCTTCAAGAATGTTAAGCGACTTCCTGTGTCATACGAGGCTAACACAAATTCATGGATGACTGGGGAAATTTGGAGCAGTGGCTAAAGAAGTTAGACACTAGAATGCGGGCACAAAAGTGTCAGATTTTGTTGCTTTATGATAATTGTGCTGCACACAGTGATGATTTTTTTTATTTAGATTTTGCTCAAGGTGAGTTACATTCAGGTGTATTGGATATTTCTCTGTCCCAGGAGGGCTCACAGTCTAAATTTGTACCTGAGGCAATGGAGAGTTACTTGACTTGCCCAAGATCTCATGGAGCAGTAGTGGGATTTGAACCAGCCACCTCTGGCTTGCAAGACTGGTGCTTTAACCACTAGGCCGCTCCTCCACTCAGGCTGTTTAATGTCAAGGTGGTCTTCCTGCCACCAAACACTACCTCTGTGATCCAACCTATGGATCAGGGCATAATAGCTAATTTCAAACAACATTATTGAACTCTTGTGCTATGTCTTCTGATGAGCATTATGGATGACCAGACTGGCAAGAATAAACATGCTGTTGAACTGGCTCATAATCTATCACTGTTGGATTCCCTACATATGCAGAAAGAAGCCTGGAATCATGTTACACAGCAACCATTATGAACTACTACAAGTGGGCAAGCTTTGTTAGGGATGTGGAGAGGGACGAAACAGATGCAGCTGTTGCAAACGCGTCAGATGATCAGGTTATTGACATCCCAGCTGGTGTTACTGAAGAGGAGTTTCATCACTACTTAGCTGTTGATTACGATCTACAAATAGCTGACAGCAGCACTGATGTCCAGATATGTGCCTAAACGCAGGCAACGACTGATGATGAAACAGATGATGAAATGAGCAGCGAGGCACATGCTGATGAAATTCAACAACCTTCTGTCACTTTTTCAAGAGCGCTGGAGAGTCTCAACACCGTGCGGGCCTATCTGGAGGCCACTGGATGTCAGTGCTATGACTTTTTTTTCCCCCCAGAAATTTTATTAAGGTTTTCAGATAACAAAAATAGTAATAACAACAGTAGAGTGGAACAATAAAGATAGGACATAGTCTATGGAACTCACAGACACAAGATTGTACAGAGGGCTATGACTGATTACTTCAAGTAAGCCTAACGTCAGTAAACGGAGACTGTATACTGTACATATAATAAACAGTACTGTATATATGTTTATCACATATCAAGCTTCTTTGAGTCACAATGGTTAAGTGCACGCTCCAGTTAACTGCATGTATTTCTTTGGTCCCACACACACACATATATATCCAGTAACACACACACACAGTATACTATATAGTATTTTGTGTGTGTGTGTATGTGTGTTACTAGATATATCTTTTCTCTTACACACAGACAACCAGGGTTATGAGATCGGCTTATTTTTCATCTTTCAATGATTTGCCATTTAACACTTTTTTTTAATGCTCCTAGCTTGGATTATTCATTCATTCAATTGTTATCTCATGATTGCACTACTGCAATGTGCCGCTACATGAGAGTTTATCTGCTAAACTGCAGTATTTTCAGGTAGTTCACAATACTGGCACTTCCTTACAAGATCTATCAGAGGCTCATCCAAATTCAGTCCTTCAGGGCTACAAGCAGGCCAGGTTTTCAGGATATCCCTGATGAAGATGCATGAGAGAGATTTACTTGCCTAAATTTAAGAACTTATGGGGCCCTTTTACTAAGCTGCAGCAAAAATTGGCCTTTGGCAGTGCGAGCGTGTTTTTTGGCATCCGCCGGGACAGTTTTTGCCGTGTGCTGGAAAAAGGGCTTTTTTAAGGGGACGGAAAATGTACGTGCAGCAAAATAAAAACTAGTGCATACCCATTTGTGATCTGAGACCTTACCACCAGCCATTGACTTAGTGATAAGGTCTCACATGCTACCTGGGCAGTAGGCATGCAGCGTACGTACAGTGCTGTTTATTGCCGGGTAAGTACCACGCGGTAGAAAATAGAAACTATTTTCTACCATGTGTTTTTGACACACGCTAAAATCAGAATTACCGCCAGAGGCATGCGGTAGCTGGGCAGTAATGCTGATTTGGCATATGCTGAACACGTGTAGGATCTTGTTTGTTTTTTTTTTAAAGGGAACCTATGTTCGGCCTATAAAACAAAGAATAGTTTGCAACATGTTTCTCTTCAGGACTGGTTATAGTCTTGAGTTTCCAAGAACCCTGTTTGTTATGACTTCCACCAGTGAAGGACTTTGATTTGTATCATGCAAGAGATGAAATCTTTTGTTTGTATTGTGCATCAATTACCTAATTTCTGGAGAAATGTGAGCTGAGACATTTGGCTCTCTTTTCATTTTAACCTTAAGAACTGCTTTTCCTGTTCAGACTTTCAGATCTGAATAATTGCTTTACTTGAGTTTTTGCCTGATTTGTTATTGAATAATATTAGTTGTGAAAACCTGATTTTGCATAAGTCATGTAGGTAAAGGGATGTCTAGATGTTCAAAATTTAGAGAGCATTTTACATGTTGAAAAAAGAGCTTTTTGTAAAATCCCTATAAGGCGCATGGAGAATACATATGCTTTTGGTGTACAGCAAAAAGAGCCATTTTACAATGAAACACATTTTAAAAAGTTGCATAACTTGAGGCTCTCTATTGGGCTCATTTTCAAGAGAGAAGGACATGTCCCTTCATGGGGACATGCTGCGAGGACACCCTTAGGAAAACTTGGGCGCCCCGTTCGATTATGCCCCTCTATGTGTAAATTTTAGCACTTACAAAAGTGGTAGATTTTGCAGCCTGCATATATAAGTACCAGTAACAGATTTCACACAAATGCATATTCAAGTGGAGCCAATCAAGGAGACAGGCTCAAAAACAATGTTTTGGATTTTTGAGGTGGTTTTACGTATCAGAGTGAAGCACAATTACCTCCTTAATTACTCATCCAAACCCCAGGACCCAATGATTTATTAGCTTATCTTTATGCTTACCTGGAAGCAGATGAAAATGCTGATGTTTAAGTTTTTGAAAGCAGACATATATTTCTGTGGCAAATCTCCATTGCATGCAAAATCTATCTCACGATTCCTTGTGGATATTCTGACACCTGACTGGCTAGAGAGCCCCCAGGACAGGTTTGGGAACCACTGCTTTAAATTGTACTCTAAATTTGACCTGAAGCCAATTATATTTAAACAATAATGATGTTACCTAGCCAAATTTATGAACACGGTTCAGATGTATAGCAGTGTTTTGTAACATCTGTAATCTCTTAAAATTACTTTTGAGAAATACCAAGATAGATAACATTACAATAATCCAGCCTAGAAATTAAGAAGACATGCAAAAAGGAATGAAGGACATTTATCCTATATAATAATTCTCACCTCTAACAGGATGTGCTTGGGACCGTTCCTGCCAGAAGTGGTCTGCTAGGCAGGCACGCACTGACCTCAGTGACAGACAATTTGGCAAAGCAAAACAATCTGAGTGCTGGCCATTAGGACACAGGGTTGATAGGAGAGTTTTAAAAGACTGAAGGAACTGAAAGTGTTAAATGGGGGGAGGGGGGAGTTCTGAAGGACTGAAAGACATGAACATTTTGGACAGGAAAACAATCTCAATGCTGGCCATTAGCACACAGGGTACATAGGAGAGTTTTAAAAGACTGAAGAAACCAAAAGTGTTCGGGGGGGGGGGGGGGGGGGGCAAGTTCTGAATGAATGAAAAATGAAAATTTACGAGAGGAACACAATCTGAATGCCGGGCATTTGTACACAGGGTAGATAGGACACTTTTTTTAAAAAAATGAAGGATGTGAAAGTATTACATCTTGGGGGAGGGGTGAGGAGGAAAGCGGTGGGGTATCTGGATACTGGGCGTTAGGGCCACGGGGGTACATAGACTTTTGAAAGCCTTAAGGAACCCAAAGTGTGGGAAGGAGGAGGAAAAAGAGGGGAGGGAACAGGGTGAGGGGCATTAGGAACAGGGGAGGGGGCCCTGTCACACACTCATTCTCACACACACACACTGTCACACAGTCTCACTCTGTCACACACCCGCACATTCACTTTGGCTCTCTCTCTCAAACATACACACTCCCAGGAAAACCTTGCTAGCGCCCGTTTCATTCGTTCCAGAAACGGGCCTTTTTTTTTTATAATTTCAAAATTTTACATTACAAGATAATCTTGTTTCAGAAAAACAGACAAGAAAATATTTTGTAGAATTACATCTTCCACTTAAATACAGTAATACAAGATTACAATAATTGTCTTTTTTATATCACAAAAAAACTTTGAAGAGGGGGCATGCATAAGGATAATGGGGTTAAATCTAAAAAAAAAGAAAAGAAAAGTTATAACAAATAGATAGGCTTAGCATGATCTTTCCATCCATCGATTCTTTAACTCAATCAGTTAGGGGATAACCATAGGAATTTATACTTTCCTAGAATCAAGAAAAACTCTTAACTGCTCTGGCTGAAAGAAAATGTATTTTAAACCTTGATATTTAATAGTACATTTACTAGGATAATTCAAAAAAAGGAGGCACCCAATTCTTGTGTCTCCTTTCTCATGCTCAAAAACAACTTTCTAATTTCTTGTGTCTGTTTTGTAACATCTTGAAAAATGCGTACAGTTTTACCACAGAATAATTCATTCATTTTATGAAAGTATATTCTTTTAACAGCATCCACATCCTGCTGAAAAACAAATTGAACCACTAAAATCATTCTTTCTGATTGTTCGGATAAAGTAGTTTCAAGCAGGTCGGATACATTTAGAGCTGTTTGTGCCTCATTGGTTGTAGATATAGCAGAAGGTTTATTTCTTATATAGTAGATTTTTTTTATTGGAGGTAACAGGTCTGAGGAAAATTGTAAAACTTCAACCAAGTATTTTTTAAATGCATCCAAAGGTGGAATTCCATTTTCCCTCGGAAAATTCAATATGCGCAAATTTAATCTCTGGTTGTAATTTTCAATTTGGTTAATCTTTCTAGTTATTATAGTTTTATCTTTTATTAACTCTGAGGATAAATCTTGTAGCTTCTTCACGTCCTGATTAAGCTTCGTTGTTTGGGTAGTAAATTCCTTTTTAATATCAGCCAAAGACACAGAAAAATTGTTCATAGTACTCACTAGGGAGGAAAGTTCCTTTGTGGATTTCTCAACGGTAACCGCCAACTGTTGGAGAACTATCCAGACATTTTCCAATGACACCGTCCCAGGAGCAGTTCTTATTTGCTTCCAGTCAATGCTCGGGCCCACTGGCCTTTGCATCTCGTCAGGTTGCGCCTTACCAGCGCCTTCAAACAAGGCCCCCGCAATAACCACTTTGGTCTCCAGGGGTCCTTTCTGGCTTTGGCGTCCTTCCGGATGGGGCGGTGGATCGAGTGCCGGAGGAGATAGCGTGACATCTAAGCCCAAATCCTCCAGGATTTCCCCCTTCCTGGAGGATTGCCGGGCTCCTCTCGGTGTTTTGGATGGAAGTTCGCGAGATGAACCGCTCTATCGAGGCCTGATGCAGTGAGGAACTCCAGGTTGTCGAGGCTTGCCCCCGGACTATACCCTTTCTTTTAGTATGTGGCATAACTTAGAAGATACACTTTTTTCCAAGCGCCGATTTCCGAGTGGTGCAGAGCTCGCTCAGCTACGTGTCGCCATCTTGACATGCCCCCACCGTCGAAACGGGCCTTTTTTACTAGTATCAAAATAACTCCTGATGGACTATAGCTGACACAGGATTAAAAAAAAAATAAATAAAAATAAACAAAATAAACCCACACAATTCTAGGAGCTGGGAAGTTGTGAACGATGTTGAGGAATAATGCTCTGGGAAGGACAAGTAGGAAAATAATCCTTGCCAGGAAAGGTGGGGCTAAAAAATTAGAGATGTAAGATGAATCTGCTTAGGAGGTATGAGGGTTGGGTGACCCTAACCTGCAGAGTAGGGACACTGATCAAGGCAAAGTGAGGGAACCTAATGGGGGGGGGGGGGGATGAGACCATGTTAGGAGTAAGCGGTGAGCAGAGAAGTGTAGAATGGGGGGTGGGCATTAAGCACCCTACCCTAAAACAAAAGTCAAACTATGCATTGGAAGAAAGAAGTGAGGGAAAAACAAAATAAATTGTGAGGAGGAAGAAGACATTAAGACGGTGAGGGGTTGAGAAAGAACTGGGAACAGTCTGAGGGAAGAAAAGTGAATGGTGTGTGTACAGATTAGATAGGGAAGCGGAACTGTTGAGGACTGATTGGGAGGGGGAGAATGTGGATTATATAGATGGGCCCAGGTGGACTGGAAGGCATAGCATGAGTATGGTGTAGATGGGCTGGGAGTAGGATAGTAAACTGTGGTGATGAGTTGAAGTTGTGGAGAAAGAGACTGGTGGAACATGTAGTACTACCCTTAGCATTTCTTTTTACCCCAAGTCCTCCCTGTGTGTGCATCACGTGTGTGCAACACGTGGGAAAGATTGAAACCATGGTAATTTAACCACAGTGGAAATCAGAGAAGCCCAAAGTGGGGGGGGGGGGCACATTTTGCCCTGCTGCTATCTGCCCCCCGCCGCAACCCCACATACCTGGGCTGGTGGGGGGTCCCCAAGCCCCTCCAGCAGAAGTCTTCATCCAGTGCTGTTTGCTGCCACACCACCTGCCCTGCTTCCCTCCTCAGCGTGCATTCTCAGTTTTAATGAAACCGAGCAAGTGCGAAGCTTTGCGCATGCTCAATTTCACTAAAACTGAGCATGCACATGGGAGATGGGGAACCAAGGCAACATGACAGCAAACAGTCTTGGAGGAAGGCTTCTGCTGGTGGGGACTGGGGAGCCCCACCAGCCAAACCATCAGACCTTGGGGAGGAGGCCCAAATCCAATTTTGAGGGGCCCAGGCCACCAAGGCCCCCTCGTGGCTATGCCACTGGTACAAATGCAGCAAGAATGTGCACAATTTGCAGCATTCTGTAAGTTACATGCCTAAGTGGGAGCCCTGCTCATGTCCCATCCATGCTCTGCCTTTTGTTTATACCCCTTCCTGGCACTTTTACATATAGGTGTACACTTACAACTGCAAGTACTAGTCCTCTATTAATTTACACATACAAGGAGCATGTAAATGTGTACACCTAGCTTATAGAATTCTCCTTCACATCGGTAGCAGCTTGTAGTGAGCAGCAAATACATACATTTAGTGCTGCTTATAATGTATATAGTGGCATTGAATGTAAATATTGTTTTATTCTCCACAGATGGTGGATGGTGTTTAAAAATCATTCTGTGGCACATGTCCCTCCCCAAAAGAACTCAGAATCTAAGTGGGTATTTAAGGCAATGGGAGATAAACGGACCCTTTTTACAAAGCTGTGGTAAGCACTAATGCTTACTTACCGCAGCAAAACAATGGCGCATTGTGGGGCATATGAGGCATCCCATGGTCATTTCGGGATGTGTGCATCCTACCCACGTGATAAAAAAATTAATTTTATATTTTTGCGTAGCGGGCATATCTGGGGGCAGAATGTGAGCGTGGTCTACATTGCCATGTGCTAACTGATTAGTGTGTGTTTAGCGCATGAGACCTTACTACCTACATAATAGTTGGCAGTAAGAGCTCACACACTAGTCTGTTTTAATGGCCAAGTGCTAATGGCAAAATTAGTGCGTGACCATTAACACAACAAAGAGGAAATTCGGCCATTTTACCCTAGTGGTATAAATGGTCTTAGCACATGGGAAAGACCCGCCTAAGGGTGCACAAAGGCTACTTTTTATCTCTGTTTGGTAAAAGGGCCCCTACAGTGATTTAGCCAATATCACAAAGGGTATCTATCAAGTGCAGAACTGAAAATTGAACATTGCCTCCCCTGATTCTCATTTTGTTTCTGCTATAACAGACAGAAAAAAAATCTCCCAGAAAATGAAGACAAGATTTTAAGGGGCCCTTTTACTAAACCGTGTATGATCATACGCGCACCTAATGCATGCCAATTCTGAGTTACCACCCAGCTACCACATGGCCCTTGCGGTAATTTCATTTTTGGTGTGAATCCACTATGCGCGTCCAAAAATATATTTTTTTTATTTTCTGGGGCACATCAGCTATGTGTGTCAAGTGGCATTTGACATACGTAGGTCATTACCGCCTGGTTACCATGTGAGACTTTACTGGTAGGTCAATGGCTGGCAGTAAAGTCTCAGACCCAAAATGGACGTGCGACAATTTTCATTTTGCCACATGTCCATTTTCAGCAAAAATTTGTAAAAAAGCATTTTTTACAGGTGCGCTAAAAAATGTTTCTGCGCACACCCAAAACACGCGTCTGTACTACTACAGGCCATTTTTCAGCGCACCTTAATAAAAGGACCCCTAAGGTACCTATCAATGTGGTCATATAGTTCATTCTCCCAGCTCCAAGCTGGATCTGCAGAACCTATAACCATGCCAGAGAGATGTTTATCCACTAGTCTAAACATAAAACCTGCAGGGGCAGAAATTTCACCACTTACCAAGTGTTGGTGTTTAAAAATTCATAGAGTTAAATATTTATTTAATGTCTTACACAATTATATTCTTCTGTAATTTAAACCCATTATTTTGTCCATTCACTAAGGAAAGGGCAAGACATAATGAGATTAAATTGCAGCAGGAGATATTTTGATTAGATATTGGGAAGAAGTTAGTGTATATTATTTTACATCCAGCAGGCGCCTTCTATTTCCCCTGCCTATTAAAGAGGAATCTCACTGTGCATATGTCTAGAAAAGTAAAAGCTGACATTTCTAATTGTGCTCATGATCCTCAGTTTAATTTGTGGTTAGTGGGCTATCTAGAAAATTGCAAATATCATAAAAGTTACCCCCCCACACACACAGCCCGTTCACTTTGAAAGGACTGTGTTAGCATTACTACACCGGCAGCCGCTATCATAGCTTTCTAAAAGGGGGGGGGGGGGGGGGTAGATGCCTAGCTCACAGTATTTTATTTTCAGACGAGATTATGATGAGCTACTTTTTCTCCTTTCTATAGTGAAATGCATCAGATAGATAAAGCATGTGTTGGGTAATATTATAAAGTTAAGCCTAGTTAACATGCATCTAATTTTATAAAGTTAAGCCTAGTTAACATACATTTTCATGAGCAAGGGCTGGTGGGAATGTTAGGCTGTACTTTAAACATGTAAATTAAGGAATTTTATAATCCCTTGCCCAAACTTCACCCTTGTGAACACCCATAATGAAAGTATACACCATGAAACCTACAGAAAGCATGCACTTTCACACTAGTTTCTATTTTAGATGAGGTCATTTAGAAATGTAAATGGCCACTTATGTGTGTAAATGACTAAGAGAAGTAGTTATTAAGGGATGCTAAAGATGTACTATGAATGTGTTTAATCACTCTTGTGGTACAAGAATTATACTCTTTATGATTGTCACGACTTGGGATGAGCCCTTGAGCTACAGCCGAGTTGACGCTATCTAGCCAACTCGAGGGCTGGCTAGGCCTTGATTAGGTGTGGCAAAGACACCTGGGCAAGGCCGGAGCTTGTAGACAGGACTGGAGCTGGAAGACAGGTTTGAGCAACGCAGGCAGGGCCGTGCCTAGGGTCTCCGGTGCCCCCCTGCAGTTGGCCCCGCCCCACCCCCCTGAAAACGATCGCTACACTACCTGCCCTCTTCTCCCCAGATCCTTTTCCTTTTCTTTTTTGTTTAAATTTACCTCTGTCCGGTGGCAGCGTAGCGTTAGTGAGAAGGAGGTGGCGCTCCCCCGCCACGACGTGTCAGTCTTCCCTTCGTTCAGTGTCCCGCCTTCTTCTGACGTCATTTCTGATGTCAGAAGAAGGCGGAACTGAGCGAAGGGAAGACTGACACGTCGGGGCGGGGGAGCGCCGCCTCCTTCTCACTAACGCTACGCTGCCGCCGGACAGAGGTAAATTTAAACAAAAAAAAAGGAAAAGGATCTGGGGAGAAGAGGGCGAGGTAAGCATGGTGCGGCGGGGCGCCCCCCAGAGGATGGCGCCCCCCTGCCATGCTTACTTTGCTTACCGTGTTGGCACGGCCCTGAACGCAGGAACATGGCTGGAACACGGAGTAGGGCTAGAGCAAGAGACAGGCAGGAACAGGAGACAAAGTGGAACAAGGCTGCAACACACACTGGACAACTCTAGGAGACCTACTGCAAAGGCACTGGCTGGGAGACAGGATCTTCCTTAAATACAATATCAGGAAGTAATAACATCAGCCAGTGCCCTCTAGCAGAGCTATAAATGAAGTGCTGGGTTTCCTTGAGGTAAACAGATTCTTCTTGGCATGGAATGCTGCTGTAGACCATAGAGAACAGTTGAGGGGCATGACAGTACCCCTCCCTGAAGCCCCCTACCCGGTCCTGTGGGTTTGGGTTTGAGGGAATAAAGATGTTGACGATGTCTCATAAGCAGTGCGTTTTTTCTAGTGAAAAAAGGTGCCGGTACTCAAATGCCAGGCCACCCTTCAGGGGTGGGGTGATCACTGAGGGACCCACCCCACAATAGCCTGACCCCCTGCAACCAGTCACAGAATCTATGACAAGGCAGAATTAGTGTGTAGAGCCTGAGCTCTTTCACTGTCAATTTTAGCAGACAATGGAAAAGGTGCCGGTACTTAGTACCCCCCCAAGAACCCCCTCAAAAAAAGCCCTGCTCATAAGTGTAGGGGCATGAACACTGATAGTAGGTTTCCACGTATTATCCTCCTTATCTTTCTGACATCTAGAATATCCTGAGTATCCTGTAGACTTGAAGCTGTATGTCCCATGTAAGGTCCGCTTTCTTGAACACTTAGGGTCTGGATTTCTCAGCTCTCAGCAATAAGAAGCACCCTAAGTGACAGTAGATGCTTTGTCATCTCAGATTGTAACTGCCCGTACTATCTGAGGCATTCTGAGCTCTCACCTACCTTTTTGCCTATAAATGAATCAATGCCTCAGTTTAGTTTAGTTGATATACTGCCTTTCAATTGCATAGCAGCAAGGCAGTTTACAATAAAAATAAAAGTCAGAGATGAGAAAAAGTGAAACATGCCTCTGGTTCCTGAAATCCAATAAAATGCAGTGCTTCCCAAAGGCTAGGGTGAATAAGATCATTTTTTGACCTGCTTTAAAGTGGAACAAAATGGCCTTGTTTATAGGGGGGAGGGGGAATGCATGCCAGAATCACACACATAGAGCACAGACAGGGTAGAATAGAAGGAAGGGAACAATATACAAATGGAGGGGAGGGGAAGGGACAGCAAAGTATAGGGCAGCAGAGTAAAGGACAATGGCAGACAGCCTTGAGGCTTCTCCCTGGTTGGCCCAAATGCTTGGACAAAAAACCCAGGCCTCCACTCCAGCTTTAAATTTTTAAAATGAAAGTTCTGCTTGAAGATGTAGGGGGAAGGAATTCCAAAATGAAAAAGAATGCACAATGCCTAGTCGGTTCCAGTTAGGTACATTTAGGACCAGGAAGGGTTAGCTGATGGTCATTTAAAGAACAAAGGAGGCAGGCTGGGGAATACAAGATAGTAAGAGTGGATGGATATTGTGGATGACCAAGTCTGTGGGTTTTAAATGTAAGTGTTAACTGTTAATAGTTTAAAAACTATGCACTGCTGAATAGGGAGCCAATGATATTTCAGTAGTAATGGTGTGACGCGATCATGTCGTTGGGCGAGGCATAGTAACTGGATGGCCATGCTCTGTAGGGTTTGCAGTCATTTGATGTTAGCCTGTGTGCAACTTAGGTAAACTATATTAAAATAGTCTAACCTTGTCGAAAGTAGCGAGAGGATTAAAGAATGAAAGATGTTGGGATTAAAATAATGGTGAATAGCTCTAAGCTGACGAAGGATAAAGAAGCTGGTTTTACGGACAGAAATTTGAGGGATAAATAAAAGGTGCATGTCAAGGTTAACTCCCAAGTAATGGAATGAGTCAGCTGGTTGAAAAGATGAACCAAAGAAATCCAGGGGTGATGCTGGCACTGAAAGACCTCCTGTAAACCAGCACATTAGACATAGACTACTGCAATCTGCTTCTTTCTGGCCTCCCACTTAGTCACCTCTCCCCTCTCCAGTCGGTTCAAAACTCTGCTGCCCGTCTCATCTTCCGCCAGGGTCGCTTTACTCATACTACCCCTCTCCTCAAGACCCTTCACTGGCTCCCTATCCATTTTCGCATCCTGTTCAAACTTCTTCTACTAACCTATAAATGTATTCACTCTGCTGCTCCCCAGTATCTCTCCACACTCATCCTTCCCTACATCCCTTCCCGTGCACTCCGCTCCATGGATAAATCCTTCTTATCTGTTCCCTTCTCCACTACTGCCAACTCCAGACTTCGCGCCTTCTGTCTCGCTGCACCCTACGCCTGGAATAAACTTCCTGAGCCCCTACGTCTTGCCCCATCCTTGGCCACCTTTAAATCTAGACTGAAAGCCCACCTCTTTAACATTGCTTTTGACTCGTAACCACTTGTAACCACTTGCCTCCACCTACCCTCCTCTCTTCCTTCCCGTTCACATTAATTGATTTGATTTGCTTACTTTATTTATTTTTTGTCTATTAGATTGTAAGCTCTTTGAGCAGGGACTGTCTTTCTTCTATGTTTGTGCAGCGCTGCGTATGCCTTGTAGCGCTATAGAAATGCTAAATAGTAGTAGTAGTAGTAGTAGTAGTAGTAATTATGGTTTGTCCTTATTTAATACCAGCGTATGTGCAGCAAGCCAGTATGAAATGAGCCTTAAGCAATCTTTGAGAGGGCCAAGGGAAGGACTGTAAGAGTTTGTAGGAAAGAGTAACAAGATATCATCTGCATAAAAGTATAATGACACACCAGTAGACTGAATTAAGGTGGCAAGTGGATTAAGGAATAAGTTAAAAAGGAGTGGTGACAGCACAGAGCCCTGAGGGACGCCACATGTCAATGCTTATGGGGAGGCACGGGAAGAGGCAGTAATTAACATATAACAGTGATTGGCGAGGAAAGAGGAAAACCAGGAAAGCACAGACCCTGAGAGGTGAGACAGCAAGACAGAGTGGTCAACAAGATCAAAAGCAGCAGGAAGATCAAAAGAGACAGCCAAGGCAAAATTGTGCCTACCCCAGTACATGTAGATTTCATTGAGAACTGCAGTGATGACAGTTTCTGTACTAAAATGTGTGCTAAAACCGGATTGTTTAGGATGAAGGGTGAGTGACTTTTCAACAAATAAAGATAACTGTGAGAAAATGACCCTTTCTAAAACCTTTGAGAGAAAGCATAGATTGGAAACTGGCTGATAGTGAACAGGAAGATATGGACCAAGGGTAGATTTCTTGAGGATAGGCCTGACTACAGAGGATTTCCAACAGGATAGGCCTGTCCTGAAGAAAGGCTAGTATTGAGCACAAGCAGACTTTGAGGAAAAAGATTCAAGCAAAATACACTTGATTAAGCAATATCAGATGCCACTGGAAAAATAGTAAAGAAGAAGAGCTCTTTTACAATAAATCAATAATGGAGGAGTAAGAGAACAAATGAAAAGAAAAAAAAAAAATCATAAACCAAAGAAGTACTCCTAGAGTTAGACAATAATAAATCTTAAGGCAAGTCTAAGGTATTCTCCGAGGACAGCAGGATTCACAGTCTCACAATCCCGCCCACCTCCCCTTGGAGTTGTCTTTTCTTTTCTTCATATTTTATTTCGTATTTTGCTTTTGTATTAAACTGAAAGGCATGGCCGCACTGCGGGAGGGGAGACACATGCGCGTTGGAGCTCTGCTCATGCTCCAGAAAGCTCTCGTTCTTTTTCTATGGCATTTTGCTGACCTGGGTGATGTGGGAAGCATCTATCCACTTGTGAGAATATGAAGCCTGCTGTCTTTGGAGAATACCTGCTACAGGTAAGTATCTTCGCTATATATCGTCAGTTTAAGTAGTGAGGCTGCGGTTTTTATTTGGTTTCATTTAGGAGGTGGGAATAAAGAACGGAGGCTTAAGGCTTTTAACATTTCTGTGCATGACTCTTTTGCTGGTGTAAAACCTGATTCGGATACTTTTCCCCATGGATGTATAGATTGTTGCCCTATGTAACTTACTGGAAGCCCATTGTAGTGACAATGGAGAGGAGTAACCTAGTAGTTAGTGCAGCAAGATTTGATACTGGTGAACTGAGTTTGATTCCCACTGCAGCTCCTTGTGGAGCTGGGCAAGTCACTTCAGGGTCCTTTTACTAAGCTGTGGCAAAGGGGGGTTTTGATGTACGCTGAGGCCCCCTTTTACCACAGCGTGTAAAAGGCAGGTTTGAAAAAAAAAAAAGAAATGGCCATGCATTGAGTGAAGTACTTGCTGCACAGCCATTTTGGGGGAAGCACTTATTGCACTGCCCAATTACTGCCAGGTAAACACCGGTGCTACAAAAATAAACATGTTTTGTAGCACCAGAAATGGCATATGCTGGGGGTGAGAACTACTGCTGGGCTGCTGCGGCAGTTCGGCGGTACTTACGGTTTAGTAAATGGTAAGCCCATATTGGGCTTACCACTCTTAAAAGACCCAATTAACCCTCCATTGCCCCAGGTACAAAATAAGTACCTGTATATAATATGCTTATTACTGATATTAGAATTGGCTACCACCCTGAAGATAACAGGGAATTTTAATAAATGGATGAATTGAGACATAAAGTGGATAGAAGCATATTTTCTGTTTTTTTTTTATAGCATATCTGGACTTGCAGCAACTGGCCAATTTCCCCACACTTAGGGGAAGCCATAGACTGCCAGATAGATTAGAGACAGATTAAAACTGTTTTTTTTTTACTGTCCTAACCACCCAGTTTATGAGGTCACCAGCGCTGAATATTGCAGGTACCTGCATAACTACCGGTTCTCCCAGAGTCCACCCACAGACCATACTGGCACTAATCACACAGTGTTTCAGAGGTCAGGGAGGTTCCCTGCCCACTTCAACTCCTATCATTATACTCCAACATTTTTGAGGCAGTGTGTGCCATCAACATTGGCGGGTGAATCTGTCCTTTGAAAAAAAGATTACAGCATAGAATCTTTGGATAACACTGTCCCAAAGAAGCTAACTGTGTTACAACCTTGGTGGCTGCAGCTGAAAATAATACAGATATTTAGTGTGAGTATCTAGATAATGCCAGACATTGAATATCTAGATGCTACAGTCGTTGTGGCATTTGTTAACAGTGATGTTTAGCACTGCTATCCTGATAACTATCTGCATAACTTAGAATGGTCTTTTTGCTACAGCTCTTTTTCAGAGGGGTCTTCTCAGGCTTGTTACCACCCTGCTTTAGAAGCTCCACCTCCACTAATAACATAATCAGCTGAGAATGTTTGGAACACAATTAAAATAAGCTTCTCCTGCTGCATAGCTACATGGGGGAAAGTCTATAAATGATACTTAAAATTCAGCACTGAAAAAAATCAGCACTGAGCTGTATTTAATAACGGGTGTTTCGGGACTGGCGTCTTTTATTGAATAGTATGTAGCACCAGGATCTGCATTTAACTTTGGGTGCAAGGAGTTATACCAACTGAAACCAGAAGTTAATCCCGGAATGTAAAGTGGGCGTGAATGTCCCAAATTCTATTACATTGTGCACATGTTAAGAGAATGTCTCTTTCTCACCCATGTTGCACCCATGGCCACACCCTTTTTGTAGAACACTTAAATGCTATTCTGTAAATAGGCACATAAGTGTATTTTCACATGGATATGCCATTTCTGTCCCATTTCAGAGCCTTGCATCTGTTACAACGTTTTTCTACAACACAAATTCAGTGTAGAAGTAGTGCCTATTTGGCGCCATATATGGGATTTTCCCCAAAGTGTCTGGTTGTAGGCATGTGTCCAAATGTTCATGGTCAAAGGGGCTGGACTTGTCCCTTTAGGGACCCTTTAGAGACATTAAGTGCTTGGAAGTTCTTTTACTTCTGGTCCTAATGTGGCTTCCCAATGGGAAAGAGAAAGGGGGTAAATGGGTTGTTCCATCTAGAAATCAGAGCTTCAGTGCCTTACGGACCATCAGGTGAGTGTTCTGCAGACTCCACCAGTGATTATTGTAGCTCCACTGGTAGTGAATTATTATTTTGTTTCTTATGTTTCATTATCTTTGGATGGAAGAACTCCACCTACTTATTCCACAGAGGAACTGAAAGAAATCTATGTGAACCTGGAAGATGCACTGAGCCAAATTGACAAATTAAATAGTAAATCACCTGTACCAGATAATATATACTCCAGGATACTGAAAGAACGTAATTTTAAATTACAGACCTGCAGTTAGTGATCTGTAACCTGATGTCACACTGGTCAGGAAAAGTGATCCCTTGGACCACTACCGATAACTGACAGCAGCAGGAGAACCACCCAAACAGGCAGCAAGGCGGACCACAGACAGACGGGCACAGGCCGGACTGGAGCAGCTGGACTGGAACAGAAGCAATAAGTAGTAAGCAGGAGAATAGTCCACGAATCAAACAGTGTCTTACTGACAGGCAGCAAAGCAGAATAAACCAGGAAACGAGCAGAGTCTTGAGTAGGCAGCAAACAGTAGAATAAACCAGGAAACAAGCAGGGTCTTGGGCAGGCAGCGAGCAGTAGAATAAACCAGGAAACAAGCAGGGTCTAGCTGAAACTGAAAGTAGCAAGGTTAGCACTGCAACAAACTCTCACAAATGAAAACTCTTCTGAGGACCTCTGTTGCAAAGGTCCTCAGAAACTAGAAAGTTTCCAGGTGGTTAATAAAGGCAAAATACCAGGGAGGTCACCAGGTAAGGGTGCTGCTTAGTTCCAAAAATCCCAAGACAGTCTGGAAGGCTGGAAGATCCAAACCGGACCGGAATGATTTCTGGAACATGGGAAACAACAAGCAGATAGGTGGCGAAATGAATGAGAGCATGAAACATGGGCACAATCGTGACACCTGACATCAAAATCATCTGTATATCTGAACATTTGAGGGTAGTCAATGTAATGCCTATTTTTTCTTAAAAAGGGATCCGGGAAGATCCAGGAAATTACAGACCGGTAAACCTAACATCAGTGCTGCACAAAATAGTGGAAACTATTATAAAGAATAAAGTCACTGAATACAGAAAAACATGGTTTAATAGGACTGAGTCAGCATGAATTCAGCCAAGGGAAGTCTTGCCACATCAATGTCCTTCATTTCTTTAAATGCGTGAATACACATGTGGATAAAGATGAGCCAGTTGATGTGGAGGGGCATAATTGAACGGAAACGCCTATCTCCATGGGTGTTTATCTCCGAGAACGGGTCCGTGAAGGGGCGGGCCGAACTGTATTTTCGAAAAAATGGACGTTTTTGAGCTGGGCGTTTGTTTTTTTTAGCGATAATGGAAACTAAAAATGCCCAGCTCAAAAACGTCCTAATCCGAGCCATTTGGTCGTGGGAGGGGCCACGATTCGTAGTACACTCGCCCCCCTGACATGCCAGGACACCAACTGGGCACCCTAGAGGTCAGTGCGGTGGACTTCAGACAACGCTCCCACATGCATAGCTCCCTTACAACGGGTGCTGAGCCACCAACCCCCCTCCCCCAAAACCCACTACCCACAAATGTACAACACTACCATAGCTCTTACGGGTGAAGGGGGCACCTACATGTGGGTACAGTGGGTTTTGGAGGCCTCCAATTTACCAGCACAAGTGTTACAGGTAGGGGGGATGGGCCTGGGTCCACCTGGTTGAAGTGCACTGCGGTACCCACTAAAAGTGCTCCAGGGACCTGCATACACGCAGGCCTCTAGGACTTGTTGCTGCTGTATAACATTGGAACACCAGTTGACACCTGAAGACTAATCTCTCCGAAAACGCCCTTTATTGGAATAACTGCGTTTACTCACAGTTAACTGCAGATCAGAGGTTGTGCCCCACTGGTAACAAGTCTCCCTGGTACTGAGATGAGCAGTAGGTCCGAGCTGGCAGAATGCTGTAAAATGCCCTCTTTCAGTCACATTCAAGGGAAGAACTAAGTTGTCTAACGTGGCTAACACATGAAAGGGAACTAAAACTGGCTTACAAAAATGGCCACTACCTCATGGACTACAACAGGAAACACAACAGGGCACACTCTGACCCAGTAGGCAGGGGGAAAAGCACCATGGGAGAAGAGCCTACCAACTACCAACATCGTGAGACTGTAACACAAGCTAATGAAATCACGGAGCCCAATACCCTACACCCACCACAATGCAATGCTGATGTGACCCTGTACTGCACCTGAGAGCCACATCTGACCCAGGGAAAAGCTGTGAGAGGATCGAACACATTCTGCTGTCATGGAGGTGGGTACGGTATTTGAGGCTGGCATAGAGGCTGGAAAAAAAGTTTTTAAAGTGGGTTTTTTTTGGTGGGAGGGGGTTAGTGACCACTGGGGGAGTCCGGGGAGGTCATCCCCGATTCCCTCCAGTGGTCATCTGGGCAGTTGGGGCACTTTGTTGAAATCGCGGTAAAAACGCCTTTTTTTTCAATTATCAGCTAAAGACGCCCCAATTCCGCCTCCACCACGCCTCTGACACGCCCCCCCCCCCCCCGTCAACTTTATTCATTTCCGTGACGGAGTGCAGTTGGAAACGTCCAAAATCGGCTTTCAATTATACCGATTTTGGGCACCTTTGCGAGATAAACATCTATCTCCTGATTTAGGTCGCACTATAGGCGTTTTTCTCTTTCGAAAATAAGCTGGCTAGTGTATCTAGATCTTCAGAAGACAATTTTGTGGATTATGAATTGGTTGATGGATAGAAAATGGTGGGTAGAGTTAAACGGCCAATTCTTTCAGTGGAAGAGGGTGAATAGTGGAATGCCCCAGGAATCTGAACTGGGACTAGTGCTGTTTAACATATTTATTAATGAACTGGAAATGGGAATAAAGAATGAAGTGATTAAATTTGCAGACAATAGAAAGCTATTCAAAGTTGTTAAAACACATGTGGATTGTGAAAAACTGCAGTAAGCAAGGTTCACCCTAGGAGTCGGCACTCTAGAAAAAGATCTAGTTGTCATGGTGGCGATGGCCAAAAAAGCAAACAGAATGCTAAGAATTATTAGTAAAGGTATAGAAAATAAGACAATATTATAATGCCTATGTATCACTTTGATGTGCAACCACACCTTGAGTATTATGTGCAATTCTGGTCACCGTATCTTAAAAAAAGGTTTTCAGAATTAAAAAAGGTTCAAAGAAGGATGGTCAAAATTATTAAGGGGACTGAACTACTCTCACATGAGGAAATGCTTAAGAGGTTAAGACATTTCATCTTGGAAAATACATGGCTGAGGGGAGATATGATAGAGGTCTTCAAAATACTGAGTGGTGTAGACGGGTAAATGTAAGTCGATTTTATACTCTTCCAAAAACTACAAAGACTAGGGAAAACTCAAGTAGGTTACATGGTACTACTTTTAAAATGAACAGGAATAAATATATTTTTCATTCAATGAATAGGTAAGCTCTAGAGCTCATTGTCAGAGGATGTAGTATCAGTGGATAGTGTGTCTGAGTTTAAAAAATGTTTGGACACGTTTCTGGAGGAAACATCAATAGTCTACTATTGAGATAGATATGGGGAAAGCCATTGCTTCTCCCTGGGATCAGTAGCTTGAATTTAGCTACTATTTCAAATTCTGTCAGGTACTTGTCACCTGAATTGGCTACAGTTGGAAGCAGGATACTGGGCTAGGTGAACCATTGGGCTGACCCAGTATGGCTATTCTTATGTTCTTATGAGTTTGGGAAGCTCCTCAGTTGTTTCCACTGCACCATCTTCTGGAATATTTATGCTTGACCCAGTTCCTTTTCCTAAAACTATTTTCCTTGTGGTGGGGGTTGCTTCTGGACAGGGGGTATCACAGGACATTTTGTTTGCTGATATATGAAGAGTAGAAATCAGAACTGAAGCATTGCTTGGTACATTAGGAGATCATTTCTGTTTTTGTTTTCTCTAAGGATATGGTACGTATGCTACAAGATGACAAGCAATTTCCTATTATTGAATCTCATTTTGGAAAATAGAATCACAGTATTGTTTAGTACAAACAAGCAATGTTGCTGCTGTTAAAGATAGCTTAATTATCTTCCATAAACTAGAAGCTATTGAAAATATTGCTAGATCAAAGAATTTGAAGTTTTTGAATTTTCCAGTTTTTTACATTGTTATCCCCTCTGGAATTCTTGTGCATGTAGTTTTGTAATGAACTGAAAAGTACTAATAGATAGTTTTTAAATTATATTACAGTATATTCTACCTAATTCTTGCATTTCAAGCTCTAGTGAAGGTGACTTTGATGTGGTGGCTCTTGTGTACAGTTTAGCGCAGTGCTTCCCAAGTTTGTCCTGAAGTACCCCCTTTCTAGTCAAGTTTTCTGGAGATCCACAATGAATATGCATGAAAGAGAATTTCACATAATGGAGACATTGTATGCAAATCAAGTCCATGCATATTCATTGTGGATATCCTTAAAACCTGACTGCCAAGGGGGTACTCCTAGACTGACTTGGGAAGCACTGCTCTAAACTGTACACAAGGGCCACTACATCAAAGACACCTTCATTAGAGCTTATAATGCAAAAATTAGAAAGATTTAGAGTTGTCCGGTTTCCTTATATCTTCTGATAATAATATTTCCACAAGGAGCATACATCTAGCCACATTCCCACAAGAACTTGATAAAGATAATCAGGTCAATATTTAGACTGATTTAAGCAGGTGGAAAGGCTCCTGCCCTGTTAAATTGCTCTGCTCTTCCTCGTTGCTGATATTCAGCAGTACTTAATTGGAAAGTGCTGCTGAATATCACTGCAGACTGCCACAGCATTCACAGCTTATTTCCAGGGTGGCCCAAGACAGAGTTGGGGTGGATCCAGAAATTATCCTGGCATCTCTGATATTCAGTGCTATCTATGGCTCAATATTTATCTGGGTGCCAGCACTGAATATCTGTCAGCACCTGGACTTAGATATTCAGCGATGGTGCCTGGATATGACCTGATATTGAATATCTGGGTCTAAATAAAGCCATTATGTTTAGCATTTTTTAAAATGCTGACTGCTACGGGCTGAATTTCTACCTCAAGTTCTTAATGAGTATGTGAAATTTCTTTAACTTTTTGTGGACAAAAAATTCAGTTTTTCTTGATAATATGTAGAGCCAATCAACATTGTTGGAAAAATGTCTTGTTCTTGAAAGCTAAGATGATAGAGATAAGTGCAACTTTTCTTTACGGTTCTCATATAAAAGGGCAATCAAAAATTCCTTAAGCACTATTGGTCATGTTTTTTGTCAGTTCTGCCCAACCTTCCGGCTGAGTTGTCCTGCGAAGTTCTACCTGCCCCTCTCATGCCCATGTCCAATGTCAACACCCCATTTGAAAGAGTAGGACTAGACTTCGTAGAACCTCTAGAACACACCACCCATGGCAACAGATATATCCTGGTTATTTTGGACTATACCAATTATTATCCAGAGGCCATTGCCCTGCATAATATGAAAACTACCCTGGTGGCTAATGCACTGTGAGAAGTCTTTTCCTGAATGGGGATCTCTTCTGAAATACTGACTGATATGCAGACAGATGGTCTAGTGGAATGCTTCAACAAGACAGTCAAGCAGATGCTGAAGAAATTTGTGGCTGAAGATGAGAAAAACTAAGATTCTTTACTCTTGTATGTACTATTTGCCATCTGGGAGGTACCTCAAAGTTTGACAGGATTCTCTCCATTTGAGCTTCTGTATGGAAGGAGACCTAGAAGAATCTTGGATGTGGTTTGGGAAGCTTGGCAAGAGAAACCAGCCTGTGAAGGAACATGGCTGAATATGTGCTTACCATGCAGGAGAGGCTGAAGAAAGCCAGTGAGGCAGCCAAGCTGTGCCTGGAGAAGTCTCAAGCAGGTTAAGCCTGAGCCTACAATCAGATAGCAGCATGGAGAAACTTCCAGCCACGGGGTAGAGTCTTAGTCCTCTTACTCTCCTCAAAGTAAACTATTATTCAAGTGGCAAGGATCTTATGAAGTTGTGGAAAAGACGGGACCTGTCAATTATAAAGTGGCCCAACCAGACAAGAGGGACAAGGCAAAGGTCTTTCACATTAATTTGTTAAAGAAATGGGTCCCCTTGACTGCAGCACTGATCCAAAGAAGCGTCTTTCGTCCAGAGGTCCAACAGAGGCCAGACGCTTGCAAGTTCCATTTGGTGACCAGCTCTCCATCTCACAGAATGTAGACCTAGAGTAGTTGGTATGCCAGAATCAAGATGTATTCTCTGGATTGTTAGGCCGGATACACATTGCAACTTATGACATTCTCACCAAGCTGGGAGTGGTAGTCCAGTAATACCTTTATTGGATTCCAGACGTCCGGCAGCAGGCCATAGCAAAGGAGGTTGCTGAAATGCTAGAATTGGCTGTCATTGAGGAATCAACCAGTAACTGGTCATCTCCCATTGTGCTGGTGCCAAAGTCTGATGGGAGTATCCATTTGCGGAAGGTGAACACTATCTCCAAACTAGAGGTCTATCCAATGCTGAGGGTAGACAAACTCATCGAGTGACTAAGAGGAGCCCAATTTATCTTGACCTTTGACCTGACCAAGGGATATTGGCAGGTACCCTTCACCTCAGCTGCCAAGGAGAAGACAGCATTTTCCATATGCCAGGGTTTGTTTCAGTTCACGGTGTTGCCATTTGGCCTTCATAGGGCTCCAGCTACCTCAAGGGCTTCATGGACTGACTACTTAAAGCACATGGAGACTATGCAGCTACTTACGTAGATAACATTGTCATCTATGGTAAGGTTTTGAGGGCTCATCTCATCCAGGTAGAAGCAGTACTGGATAGTCTACAGACTGCTGGGCTAACAACAAAACCTAAAAAATGCTTCTTGGGAGGACAAGAAGTCCAGTATCTGGGGTATTTGGTTGGGAAAGGACAAGTGAGACCCCAGATCCAGAAAGCAGAGACAATCACCAGGATGCCAGTATGCCAGATGAATAAACAAGTATAAGCCTTCCTCAGCTCCATTGGTTATTACCACCGGTTTAGTCCAGGGTTTGCTAAGAAAGCAGAACTGCCTCCTATAGAAGAAGGCTCCAGAAAGAATACAATGAACTAAAAAGCTAGATGTTGCCTTCCAAACCCTGAAAAGGGATATTTGCTCAGAGCCAGTGCTGGTCAGCCCAGACTTCAACTGGCCTTTCATCGTGCATACCAATATGTCAGAGTTGGTTCTGGGACCATTTTGGCTCTGAAAGTGGACAAGGAAAAACACTCAGAGGCATACATTAGCTGGAAGCCGTTCCTGAGAGCAGTGATTAAGAAAGAGGCCCTACCTGTCATGTGGACCATGGAAATGTTCCAATATTATTTATTGGGGTGACACTTCCTGCTGGTTATTGACCATCAACCTCTTCAGTGGATGGCCTGACAAAGACTGAAATGCACTCAGAACCCACCCCCTCCTTTGAATTCCCTGAGCCTACCTGCCCAATCCCTGGTGGTCTAGCAGAGAGCAGGCAGGAGGAAAGCCTACTCACTGCTGCTCATCGAGGCTACCCTTTCAAAATGGTTGATACAACTTATAGCGTCAACCTAAGTGCTTCAGTGTCATATATGTGTGTGGGGGGGGGGGGGGGAGGGTGAGTTCCCAGATGAATATCAGTTGGAATCTGAATAAGATCCATGCTGAATTAGCCACAGATATTTAATGTTCATACCTGGAATTGAATAGGGCTAATTCTTCCCACGGTGTTCAGTATTTAAAATAAAAAAAACACTGATTGCCACAGGCTGAATATTAATCGGTGTATGTACACACTAGCAGTTACTGACTAATGTAACTGCAGGTTCCTAAATGTTAGGCATGCTGATGGTAGCTTACAATACTATTTTATTACAGCATCTTGGTGCACAGATGCTGATATGGCATATGTACTTACTGTGTGCTACTGGAATGCCTTACAGGAGGTGCCCAGTTATAGAATTACCCCCTAAGTGTGTGATCTCATATAAATGGAATGAATTTATATTTTATGATTCTTTTTTAATTCCCTTTTTTATTAAAGTTATTCGGAAACTATACATCCCAGCATCAGAAAACTCCACCACCAACAAAACCATCGAAAGGGGAAACAAAAACAATAGATACCAGAACATTTCCCTATAGTACAGAAGTGGTCAAAGTGCCTGTAACATAAAACATAAATAAATACTCATCATGTCCCTTGATAAGGCCAGAAAAAGGGGGAAACAAACAGATAAAAATCAGGGGGTCTCTCAAAGCAGAATAATCATACAGCAGTTGCCCCCTCTTTTTTGAATCCATGTAACTCTCAGCAGATTTTACTACAGCCAACAAATATGAAGTTGTAAGATACACAGGGGCTCATATTCAAAACAGAAAAACATCCATGGCACAAATTGGCAGATGAACTGTTTTCCCAAAATGTCTACATTGCTATTTTTGAAACCCATTTTTAAGACCTTTTCTATGCAGTTCATCTTCATTGTGTTAAAATCACAAGGGACATGTTAGGGGCATGTTGAGGGTGGGATTTAGACATTCCCAGAACTTGAAGGTTTTTCTAACATAATGGAACAAAGCAAAAATGTCCATGGCTAAAAGTTGGACGTTATGGTCTAGACCTGTTTCAATCACAACTCAGTCACAAAAAGGTACCCTAAATGGCCAGATGACCATTGGTGGGATTAAGGCATGATCCCCCCCTTACTCCTCCAGTGGTCACTGGCCCCCTCTCACCCTCCAAATATGTGAAAGAAACGATACATACCATCTTCTATGACAGCCTAAAATATTATGGCCAATCCTATTAGAGCAACAAGTAGGTCCTTGGAGTAGCCTAGAGGTCAGTTCAGTGCACTGTAGAGAAGGGGACTCAGGCCCATATCTCACTCTTAACTGTTACACTTGTGGTGAAAGTGTGAGCCCTCCAAACACACAAAAAACCTATAGTACCCATATATAGGTGACACCTGCAGCCATAAGGGCTATTGCAGTGGTATATAGTTGGGTTAAGTAGGCTTTTGGTGCATTTGGAGGGCTCACCATACAATACAAGGGGGTAACTTTGAGATGTGTAGTTTAGGACCTTTTCTGTGAAGTCCACTGCAGTGTTCCAGTGCTCTGCTGAGATGTCTGTGTGGTCAGTCTACTAAGAATGCACCCCCCCCCCCCCCCCCCCCCATATATCCCAATGGCTTGATTTTGTGCATTTTTCCCTTGGACTATTTTTTCCCCAAAAATGGTCACAAAAGATAAACGTACTGAACACAAAATGTCTATAACATGTCTAGGAAATGGACATTTTTGAAACAAAAAGACATTTTTCTAGTTTGAAAATGGTCACTTGATTTTTGGACATTTTCAGTAAAACGTCCAAAATCAGATTTAGATCATTTTGAAAATGCCCCTCATATTATTCTACCACCAATTAAAACTTTTCAGATCTCCCCACTTTCAATTTTGAAATATTATATTTAAAACAAGGGCCATAAGAATAGAAACAGAAAAATATAGGCAGGTAAAGACCAATGGCCTATCCAGTCTGCTCATCCATGCCATCTACTCTCCCTATCACTCCCTTAGATTTTCCTCTGTGTATACTGAAATCTGGGAAAAAAAAACATTTTCATAGAGCAAGTTATCTTTAAGACTGAGGAAAGGATCTATTTGGGGGCAATAGGAAAACATATGTAATATTGTTCCTACATCCCTCTAGTTGAATAAAAATCAATAAACATTGATTTGATAAGTCCTCCATTCTATGGATATGGATGAGCATCCATACTACCTTAGGTATAATCCTATATAATAAAAAGCACCTCCAACATTCTGAAGCTGACTCCGTGGCACTGTGGCAGTGTAGGGTTCGTAAGTCTGTAGTTCAACGTTTCATTGGCTCTCACTGTCCCCGCCCTCACGTCGAGGAAACGAAACACTGCATAGTTGCCAAGCAAACAAACACGACATCACAGGAATGAAGAACCAATCAGACAGAATGGAAATTGGCAGAGGGAAGTGGAGTGGATTGAATCTCTAACAAACAATCATATACAGGGAGGTACAAACATCAGTGGAGGCAAGTGCACAGAACTGAAGGGAAAACATTTAATCACTTTGTCACTCACACATCAAACACACACACACACACACACACACACACACACACTCAATCACTCTGTGTATCTCTCTCTTACACTGTCTGTAAAACACACTGTCACTCTCAGTCTCTCACATGGGCAACTGTATGTTGCCTTCTCACGAGTAAGGAGCTCTTCTGATGTGATTGTTAAACTGATTGAAGGGCCTGAACAAGGAAAACGTTTACCACATTGTAACACAGTTTACACAAAAACTATTGTGTATGAAGAAATCTTACACATGTAAACAACAATTTTATTCAGAATACAACCGTGGAAACATTAATGGCAGGAACTCATTACATTGCTAGTGCCCGTTTCATTGCGTTAAGAAATGGGCCTTTTTTACTAGTAAAATATAAAGATCAGTGCTCCCTGTTTCAGTAATTTCTATTGGACACACATATCAAAGATTGTTGCATAGTTTATCTATAGCTGGATGCAGTAGATTTGCTAGAAACTGTCAAATGTCTGTCTGTGATGCACAACACTGAATAAAACTCCACAAAAGCTTCTTTTATATCTTAAGTAATCAACAAGAGCTCTGCTGGATCACTTGCATATAAATTTCTCTGCACTGGGTCTTTAAACAACATGCTAATGTGCTGGACCTTTAAATAATTTGCTAATAGTCATCCCCACCTTATTTTCCCCATGATAGTACCTGTCATTATAAGAAAAATACTTTGTTCAGATTGCTGGGAAAGTAATGAATTATACTGAAATTTCAATTTACTGAGGCGAGCAGCCAACTCTTTTTGTGCTGACTTTCCAATAATATTATCTCAGTTTATACACATTCTACCTGTAGGGCATTTTGTTTTCTTTTATCTGCAGTAAAGTTGATGATAATCCCTCTCAAATAAGCCTTAAATTCATCCCATAGTACCTCGAAGCAAATATCTCACTGATCATTTATTTCAAAATATTTCTAAATAGAACATTGAATTAACTCTAGATCAGATACAATTTCAGATTTAAGTATCCTGCCAGGGTGTGAGTCCAGGTCTGCTATAGTATTTATATTTAGGCTGTCAAATGCATTATTAGAGAGAATAGGCATAATGCTAGTGTCTTTCGCTTCAAGGAGGAGGGACTTAGAAATTAAAACATAGTCTATTTTGGAGCAGACCCTGTAGGTAATGAGGAAAAAGTATAGTATAGAACTCCAATAAGTGACCTATGGGCATAGAACACAAAACCACCAAATTTTAGTAACTATAAAACTATAAATCAAACAGCATTCTTGATTTATTAGGAAAAGGGGGAGAGTTAGATATCTTTATTAAAATAATTAAAACAAGAAGATCCTCCCCCACTCCATTTATCTAGAAGCAGTAAATAGTACCCAGGTTGTTCCAACCACAGATCCTGTGTGGCAGAAGAAAAAAAATGAAAAGAAACATACCTTCTTAACACTGTCATGCTTACACATCAACTATTCTGTCAACCATCCTGCTAAGTGCAAAGATACACACACACACAAAAAAAAAATATCCCACAAACACACTGCATATAAAACAAAAAAAAAAAGAAATGCACTGAAATACCCAAGGTTACATCACAATTATATTGGCATGGGCCACTTTGGAACATATAAAGGGCAAATCTATAATCTATGCACCTGCATTTAGAAGACCCTTGTAACCCTAAATATGTAGAATTCATGAGTACATGTATAACACTTACCCACAAAAGTGCCAGCAAGGCTTTAAGTCCTATTCTGCAAATACCCACCTAACTAAGGGAAGTCTTTCTTTCCTGCAGAAAATGGCCATGCAGCAAGTAAAACACTTGCTGCACAGTCATTTCAGGGGGAGCCCTCACTGGCACCCATTGAGGTGGCATTAGGGGCTCTCGCTCTAACCCAGTGGTAATCGGGCAACGTATGGCACTGCCTGATTACCGCTAGGTACACTCCATCACTACAAAAATAAATATATATTTTTGTAGCGCCAGATATGACGGCACACTAGGGTAGGAAGTAACACCGGGCTGCTTCGGTAGCCTGGTGGTACTTCCTGTTTAGCGAGTGGTAAGCCCACATTGGGCTTACCGCCGCTTAGTAAAAGGGGCCCTAACTTAGGGTATATACATGGGTAGATCATGGATGTGACGTGGACAAGGTTCCCACTTACTCATGTAACTTACAAATTACAGTAAATACTGCACATTCCCACCACATTTAGGCATCCAGACAAACCAGCTCTAGGGCTGCTGTAATTGCAGGCACCTAAATGTTAGGTGCACTAATACCAGGTGATGCTAGTATTTT
Organism: Microcaecilia unicolor; assembly: GCF_901765095.1. Lineage (NCBI taxonomy): Eukaryota > Metazoa > Chordata > Amphibia > Gymnophiona > Siphonopidae > Microcaecilia > Microcaecilia unicolor. The sequence goes on from NC_044032.1 coordinate 200,841,376, forward strand.
ATAATGCAGAGGTCCTCAACCCAGCCTGGGTCCTTGAGGTACACATGGTTTTCAGGATTTTTACAATGAATATGTATGAGATTTGTTTGCATTCACTGATTCCATTGCATGCAAATAGTTATCAAGCAACTGAAATCTAGGCTGGGTTGTGGTCCTGGAGGATTTGAGGACCCTTGTTATAATAGAATTTGGGTGACCTGGTGCAGTTATAGAATAGGGCCCTTCCATGCATCCTTGGGGTACATAAATAGAGGTTCCCAGTTATAGATGTGCCCCCGTAGATTTCCCTTGAGCAGTACAATATCTAATGAGTCCAAAATAGGGCTAATGCCCTTCTCCAGATGCCTGCTAATAAAATGAGGACGTTAAATTAGTTTCACAGAACTCTGCTGATATGGTGGAAAACAAAGAGAGAAACACAAGGTTGGAAATTCAGCTGAAACTCCTTCAAGAATCAGTTCCAGTAACATGCCAGCTCTGAACAAAAGGATAATCTCAGTCATCAGGTAGAGAAAATAGCACCTTGCACAAGTTAAAAAAAATCATCACCTTCCATATTTATGTTCCAGGAGTATATTATTTCATAGGAGCAGTGCATGTACTACATACATACATAAAAGAGCTTATTAGCTGAATAGTAAACCATCTACTTGAAGAGTTAAATAATGATACATGGTCATGTTTTGGCTAATGCATTCATCAGGGGCACAAAACCTTTACTAAAAAATTAAAACAAAGATGGGGGACAAGATGGTGATTTGAGAGGGAGTGCATTGTGTGAGCTCTTGCATTGTTTCTCAATTTAGTTTCTTCATAATGCCTAAGAGGAGAGGGAAGCCACGGGTGTTTCCTGTTGCATCTGCTGTTCCTGCGACAGGCCTGATGGATCACTTCTCTGTTCCATCAACCATGTCTGGAGCGATTGCTTTGCCTGTGGAGTGAGCATTCAGAGGGGAATGGCTCTCCCCACTAGAGGCTGATATCACTTTCAGCCCAGAGATTTGGAGCCTGCCCCCGATGCCAGCTTCGCTTAGAGTTGAGCAGAGAGTGCTCTTTCCACCTGGTCAGGTTGCTGAGGGCTGTTTGGTGGGACCTACTGTATGAACTGGGATTACGGCCCTGGCTGCATCTTCTACTGGCAACCAGGAACTCAGATGTATTTTGGCTGGAGGTATGACAATTCTTATACTAGAACCAGATGGAGGTCTCTCACAACTGCAGGCAGCCTTCAGTAAGTCCAGTTTTCCCCAGAAGCCATCAGATATTACACTTAATTTGCTGTGAGATGCTATGGCAAGGATAGAGGCTTCTTTTTCTCAGAAGCTTTTGCTTTTTTTCTCAGACTTTTGCTGGAGGATTAACTCAAGTTAAAGCTTTGGAAAATAAGGTAGGAATAGTGAAGAAATTGCTTTCCACCTTACAAGCTATAGTGGATGATTATTATGCTGCATTGATGAAAGGTAACACATTACTGCACCGTAAGGTTGACATTTTGGATAATATAAGATGTAGAACTTTGAGATTTATTATTTTTCCAAACATTTCCACCAAAGCTCCTTTGGATACCTTTAAAAAATATCTTGCTGAAGTATTTAAGATTCCACAGAACTGTTATCCTCCAATTTCAAGGATATATTATCTTCCACCTTTTGTGAGAAAAGTATCAGATTAGCCAGTGGAGGAAGTGACCAGCGTAGATGCTTCTTTTGATTTGTTGAACTTACATAGTAACATAGTAAGTGACAGCAGATAAAAACCTGAATGGTCCATCCAGTCTACCCAAGATTCACATTCATTCTCAGTTCAAGATTAAATCAGTAATGAACATAATATTATATACTTGCTCATGGTCTTTCTTTGCTGTTTCTGGAACATAGCCCGTAGAAGTCCACCCAGCTCAGTCCTTATGTTTCAGCTACTGGAGTTACCATCAAAGCCCACTCCAGCCTATCCGAATCTTTCTTGTTAATTGCAGTACACAGACCGTAAAGTCTGCCAGGCATTGTCCTCGTGTTCCAAATTACTGGGGTTTCCATTGATGCTCTCTGCAGCCCATCCTAAACCAGATTGCCAGGTCATACAGTCAGATACTAATACTGTAATACCAGCTACCTTGATTGTGACATTTGTATTCAATCCAGAACATGACTGGGTTTTAAGGCTTTTTTTTCTGCCATTGTGACTCATTTTTTCTTGGATGTAAAGTGAAAGCTTTTCAGGATGTACCATAAGTGACGCAGAAGCGCCACCAGCAATTTTTTTCTCTAAGACTGCAGGTGTAGCAGTTGGGAGTGCTGTTCTGGCTTAACTATCTGTGTAAATGTGTTGTTAAATTGAACTCTGTTAAGTATGTATTTTTTGACCCAGAGCACTTGAAATCTTTTTGAAATCTAAGGGGAGTGTTTATTAAGGTGCGCTATAGGCACGCTAGTGTTTTTAACGCACATTAATGGTTGACACACATTAAATGCTATTGCACCCATAGAAATGTATTGGTGCATTAGCATTTAATGTACCTTAACTTTAAAGGCACGTCAAAAACGCTAACACACCTTAATAAACACACCCCTAAATCTTTTCTTAAGTTTACTGTTCCCCCTCTTACCTTATCTACATTGACTCTCTCTATATTTATATTGGATAATTTCCCTCTTTTTCTTTTTTTTTCCTACTAGTTATATTACATGACATATTATCTTGTTGCCTCTTCTTTTGTGGACAAGATTGGTGAATCAGTGGTGTATTTTCCTTTATTTTTCATTTTGTATGGTATAATTTATAATTTTATTGTACTATTATCTTTAATGTATTGAGTGCCTGTTTTCTGTTACAAGATTGTATCTTGAAATTATATAAAATAATTTATAAAAATAAAAACAATATAAGTACATAGAAATAAAAAAGATCGTAAACAATAGACCAGTAATAAAGGGGCCCTTTTACTAAGCTGTGCTAAGAAATGGGCTTAGCGCGTCCTTACACAAGACTTTCCTGTGTGCTAGGCCTATTATTAGCACAGCCATCAAAAAGGGGGTTTCTCCATTTGTGGAATACATGGCATTGTGCTAATCTTAACATTAGCACATGGCCATTGCAAAAATAAATCACTGTGGGAGCACTTACTGCCTCCTATTTAGAAGGTGCTAAGGTCTAACGCTTATGAATGCGCTAACCAGTTAGTGTGGCGGTGATATCAGCACCCTAGCTGATTAGCACATCATTTTCAGGGAGGATGGCAACTGCATAGGGATTATAGGGGTGACCTCCAATTCTCTCTAGTGAAGCACTGCTCAATCTGAGCACCTTTTCATGGTCTGGATATTCTAGGGAGTAGGTCTAAATACCAATGTCCATGTTTGAGTACATGGATGCTCCTTCTCCTTCTGAAATAAAGAATAACTGGGTCATAAACGTTGAAGTGTCAGTCACTCCCTAGTCATGCCCAAAATACACCTCCTTGCCATATGGATGTTCTACAGGTTTGGAAAGCTGTAACCAGCACTGTAAAACCGGCATTTGGATGTACATGCACTATGGACAACCAAACACTGATTTGGGGACATCTAAATGCAAAAAAAAAAAAAAAAAAAAACTCTTCTAGAATAGTCACCATACTGTTAATATATTGTGATATAGGATAGTTGGGTTAAGGCAGTTTCAGTCTGAAATACAAGTCCCAGAAGGCATTGCAGGCAAGGAGCCAGAGGGGGAGATGAAGAACTCGGACTGAACTCCTAGCTACAATCAGGGAAGACATGGGTGTAGGCTGGCAGGTTGTGTGGCGTGGCTGCCACTGGGTGGAAAGAGAGTTAGGAAACCCTGTGTGCAGGAGCTCATCATTAGTCTCATTAGTCTAATGCTTAACTCAGCTGGTTTGGGTGTGAGGAAGCTAATGGAAGGAGAATGATTGGTGGTGGTAGCTGAAGCCAGGGATTGATTAGGCAGGTGGGAAGGAGTCCCAGCAGTGGAGTTCAGTTCAGGAGAGAGGAGCTGAAGGAGAGAAGCAGTTGCAGGCTGAAAACCCTTGGGCAGGGAGGTCCCTAAAGTACTGAAGCAGGCTGAGATTCCTTGGGTGAGAGGAAGTCCCAAAAGTATTGAATTCACTGTGAAGCTGATGCAGGGGAAAACCCTTGGGTAGAAGGAGTCCCTAAAATATTGAACTCTCCTGAAGGTAAAGAGGATAGAAGGTAGAAAATGCTGCTTGGTGACTGAACTGTGATGATGAACTGAAAGAACTGTTTGTCTTGGGACCTGAATTGCTGTTTATTGTGCACTGGATAAAAGAGCCCAGACTGGAGCCTGTAAGCCTGTATTGAATCCTGGTATGTGCTATGCGAACTGTGTACTAGAAACCTGCATGGAATAAAAGTCCTTAAGATTGAAGTTACTGGTGGACATCTATTTCTTCATTGTACCGGGAGCCTGTGGCTGGAGGAGATTGTTCTATCCTTGGCTGCACAATAGAGGTACCTGGTTACAATATGTGAGAATGCGTTTATTAAATAAAATTCTTGTTAAATACTGGATTGAATACTGAACAATATCAGTATCATCTGTGAGCAGGATCCTTTTATTTTTAATATGAATAGTGGCACATCGACAACCCTCTCTTTTAGGAAATATATTGCACTAATATCACCAGCAGCTCTTCAATAATAGACCCACTTTTCATCACTCACACTACATCACTGTGAATATCAGTGCATGTTCTAGGTCATAATTTGATATACTTGGATTTGTGGAGAAATAAACAGAATCTGCTGTGCAGCAAGCCACAAAAAGGAAACCTGGATTGGCAGATGTTACTGCAAATACCTGTATACTCACAGCAAATCCAGATAATTTATCAAGCCTGCCTTGGAAGCTGCATTGTGTTAAAGGTTTAGAGCTAGGCCAATATATGAAATCAGGGATGCAACAAAGTATGTAATGACAATCTGAAGAAATATTAATAAAAATGTGCTAATGTGCTAGCTGTAAAGTCTACCTGAGTAATGCAGAGTTGGGGGAGGGTAATTTTATAACTGTACATATTAGTAGAAGAATGTATATACTTTTCACTTATGTGACTCCTACTCGATTTTCAAAGTAAACATGCCTGTATATTTTGCTTTGTAAATTATACCAGGAACGTTGTTTGTCATGCATTTATAACAAATGTTTATTGAGAATAAATTTTGGAAGTAATATACAGGTAACAAAAGGGAGGATTCAATGGTACACAAACACCAAAAGAAAAAAAAAGTGCATAAGGGCCTTCAAGACTCTGGATTGTTTCCAGCCTTAAAGGTCCTTGTGTACTTTTTTTCTTTTGATGGAAATAATTTACACAACATGTTTTTGAAACTCTAAATGTATGCTTCCAAGTGGGAAAAAAAAAACAAAAAACAAACCTATCCTCGAGGATCAAGTTCTGAGTGGAGGAGTGGCCTAGTGGTTAAAGCACAAATTTTGACATCCAGAGGTGGCCAGTTGAAATCCTACTGCTGTTCCTTGTGATCTTGGGCAAGTCACTTATGGGTCCTTTTACTAGGGTATACTGAAAAATGGCCTGCGGTAGTGTAGGTGTGGAGTTTGGGCACGCACAGATCCATTTTTCAGCATGCTTGTTAAAACAAGTGCCTTTTTTGTGCCGAAAATGGATGAAAATTGTCACGCATCCATTTTGGGTCTGAGACCTTAACACCTGCCATTGACTTAGCAGTAAAGTCTCACGTGTTAACTAGACAGTAACGGTCAATGCGTGTCAGAATGCTGATTACTGCCAGTGCGCCTATACTACCGCAGGCTATTTTTCAGCGTACCTTAGGAAAAGGACACCTAAGTGACTTACCCAGGGTCAAAAAGTGCTGCAGTGGGACTCAAATCCAGTTCCCTGGGTTTTCAGGCCACTACACTAACCATTAGGCTACTTCTCCATATACAACATATGGGAGGATAATTTTGTAAGAGGTTGCCAGTCTCCAAGCAGCAAAAAAATTCTTTTTTTCTAAAAACATCAGAAATACCTATGGGGTCCTTTCACTAAGATGTGGTAAGAATTGATCTTAGCATACCTTGGGGGTTATTCCCATACACTAAGGCCATTTTTACCATGGTCATAAAAAAAAAAACATCACTACTTAGCATGTTGCTGAGCATTTCCCAGCCTCTTTTGCTAGAGAGAGAGCTGGTTGAGAACAGACTTCTAGTTTGCAAGGCAAAACTCTTGCCCAGCAATCTGAACTGTAAGTTATTTTTCCTTGTTTAATCACTACATTAAAGAACATTTTGGTTGAAGAGTTCAGAGTCTTCTCATAGTGGTGTTCTATACTTTGGTTTAAACTGAATGTCAAGCCTAGTATAAGTACTATTGCCTAGTATAATACCAGTATGATACTTTGCAAGGACAGAATAGAAATAGATTTCCGTATTGTTTTCTTCCTTATGTATTGTTCCTGTATTTCCTATCAAGTGTTATACTTGTTAAAATAGACAACATTTCTTAAATATAAAAATAAAATATATGTGCACACTTAAAAAAAAATCAGAAAGCATGTGTGTTATTGTAAACCCTTCTACAACTGTAGTACCAGGAATGATTTTGCTCACCGTGGGTTCATTTAGATGCAAAAAAGGCAAATTCTGTAACATAGGTGCTAGCATTTACATACCAATTATGTGCATAAATACTTAGAATAATGGCATTTGCATGCATATGTGTGCACATCTCTATATATAAAAGGCACCACCAACGTTCTAAATGAAGCCTCCAGCCGGAAGTGTGAAGGGGGAAAGATATCTGGTTTCCCCATGAGTGTCTGCCCTACCCTCGCTCTCTCTGTAACACAAACAGTGAAGGAAAACACAGCAAAGCACGGAATCAAATCGCTCTCTCTGTAACAGTGAAGGACTCAGAGGGGGGAGGGGAGAGAGGGCAGAAGCCCTCACTATCTCTGTAACATAAACACAGCACAGCAGGAAACTTAACACAGAAGGACTTGACTCCGAGGGGGGAGGGGACAGAGAGGACAGACAGCACAGGGAAAGGGAGAGAGGACAGAGGGCAGGGACACACACACTCCCACATGCACACAGCCCTACCCTCGCTCTCTCTGTAACACAAACAGTGAAGGAAAACACAGCAAGGCCCTGTCCTCTCCTGGTTATCCTCTTATCTCTCCCACCGCACCTTCAGGGTACACTCCCATGGATCTTCCTCCACTCCCATCCCACTATCTATTGGAGTTCCACAGGGATCTGTCCTTGGACCCCTTCCCTTCTCAATCTACACCTCTTCCCTGGGCTCGATGATCTCGTCTCATGGTTTTCAGTATCATCTTTATGCTGATGACACCCAGCTGTACCTCTCCACACCTGACATCACCGCAGTGACCCAGGCCAAGGTATCGGCCTGTTTATCCGACATCGCAGCATGGATGTCCAACTGCCACCTGAAGCTGAACATGTCCAAGACCGAGCTCCTCGTCTTTCCTCCCAAACCCACTTCTTCTCTTCCTCCACTCTCTATCTCTGTTGATAACACCCTCATCCTCCCCGTCCCATCTGCCTGCAACCTCGGAGTCATCTTCGACTCCTCCCTCTCCTTCTCTGCGCATATCCAACAGACTGCCAAGACCTGTCGCTTCTTCCTCTTCAACATCAGCAAAGTTCGCCCTTTCCTCTCTGAGCACACCACCAGAACTCTGGTCCACGCTCTCATTACCTCTCGCCTTGATTACTGCAACTTACTCCTCACCGGCCTCCCACTCAGCCATCTATCCCCCCTTCAATAAGTTCAGAACGCTGCGGCACGTCTTATATTCCGCCAAAACCGATATACTCATAACACCCCTCTCCTCAAATCACTTCATTGGCTTCCGATCAGATATCGCATACAATTCAAGCTCCTCCTCCTTACCTACAAGTGCACTCAGTCTGCGGCTCCTCACTACCTCTCCACCCTCATCTCCCCCTATGTTCCCGCCCGTAACCTCCGCTCACAGGACAAAGCCCTTCTCTCAGTACCCTTCTCCACCACTGCCAACTCCAGGCTCCGCTCATTCTGCCTTGCTTCACCCTATGCCTGGAACAATCTTCCTTCGCCCATACGCCATGCCCCCTCCCTACCCATCTTCAAATCTCTGCTTAAAACTCACCTCTTCAATGCTGCCTTCGGTGCCTACCGCTTGAGATAGATAGAATGCCCCAATCTATCCACCCTATCAGATTAACTGTTCACTCGTCCTCTAGATTGTTCACTTGTCTTTAGATTGTTCTCTTGTCTTTTAGATTGTAAGCTCTTTGAGCAGGGACCATCCTTCTATGTTTAAATTGTACAGCGCTGCGTAACCCTAGTAGCGCTTTAGAAATGCTAGTTAGTAGTAGTAGTAGTAGTAGCCGGAAGTGTGAAGGGGGAAAGATATCTGGTTTCCCCATAAGTGTCTGCCCTACCCTCGCTCTCTCTGTAACACAAACAGTGAAGGAAAACACAGCAAAGCACGGAATCAAATCGCTCTCTGTAACAGTGAAGGACTCAGAGGGGGGAGGGGAGAGAGGGCAGAAGCCCTCACTATCTCTGTAACATAAACACAGCACAGCAGGAAACTTAACACTGAAGGACTTGACTCCGAGGGGGGAGGGAACAGAGAGGACAGACAGCACAGGGAAAGGGAGAGAGGACAGAGGGCAGGGACACACACACTCCCACATGCACACAGAAGAAAACCTTGCTAGCCCCCATTTCATTTGCATCAGAAACGGGGCTGTTTTACTAGTATTCACATAACTGCCAAAATTCCACGTAAGCATATTCTATAAATAAGTGCTTTACCTACATATTTGCATATATGAGCAGAGATTGGGCAGAGTATGAGGAAGACTCATACATTCATAACTTACAAATGTTACTCAGGTATTCTACATCTGCAGCATTTAGATGCCAAAGCTTACATCAGCTCTGTGGCTGGTGTAAATGCTTGCACCTAACTTTTAAGCACATCTATAAAACAGCCCATTCTAGGTATTTAATTGCCCTCTATGGACCAGATACTATATATAGCACCAAAAAATTGTTGCCCCCCCCAAAAAAAAAGTGCTTAGTACTGTTCTATAAACCTTGCCTAAAGTTAGGTGCGGTTTATAGAATACGTGTGGCACCCATTCACGTGACTAACGTTTAGGCATGAGCATTTATGCCAACTAAAACCTGGGGTAAATGCCTACACCTAACTTAGGTGTGGCGTGGGCATATTCTATAACAATACATATAATTTTTAGGAACGCCCATGACACACCTATACACCTCCCATGGTCACATCTCCTTTTGAGATCCGCTCATAAGAATTTACAGAATACATTTAGATAGTTACATGTGTAAATAGTGTCAATAATTGCTTGTTAGTGGCCAATTATCGGTGCTGATTGGATGTTAATTAAGTTGCATGCACAATTTGGCTGCATTGCCAAATTATGTGTGTAGCTAAAGCACCATATATAGAATCTGGGGTTATGTGCATGCTTTTACCCATGTGTGAAGGTAGAGTTCAGAAACAAATATATAGAAATTGGAATCAAGATGTCTGGATCAGGACATGTCAAATCCTGGTAGTATTTTAGAAAAGAAACTGCTGACATAGATTATTTTCTAAAATATATAGGAGGAATGGACATATATGCAGGACTTAATTTATTCTGGAACGAAGCGGAATGGCGTTCCAACACTTCTTTGGGCTCAGGAAGTGACATCACCACCCATGACTTCCTCCCCCCGCTCCATGGTCAGTCTTCTCTACCTTTTGCTCTCTCTCTAATGCCTGATGGCATCCCTCCCTCCCTCCCTCCTTCTCCACACCCCACCCCCCATACCTTTACAAAGCTGTCTTTCTGTTTTAGAGGTAGCCACCAGCAAGCAGCGATTCACAATGCACTGCTCATGCTGACATCGGAGCCTCCTGTCTAACACAACTTCTTGATTTTGTATAGGTGGCAAGGTTAGATAGAAGGTTCCACTATCAGCATAAGCAGCGTGTTGAAAATCATTGCCAGCAACCTCTAAAAAAAGAAGGGAGGGAGGGATGCCATCAGACATTAAAGAAGGAGCAAAAGGGAGAGAAGCTTGATTGCAGGGGGGGGAGAGAGAGAGAGAAATGCAAGACTGGTGGTGGATGGGGTGGGGGAAAGGAGAAACGTTAGAACAAAGGTGGGTGGATGGGGTGTGGAGGAGAAAAACTGGATCAATGGTAGGGGGAGGGGCTGACTGAAGGGAAGGAGAAGGAGAAATTCTGGCCAAATGGTGGGTAACTGGGTAGGTAGATAGAGGATAGAGAAGAAGAAAATCTGGACAGACGAATAGTGGGTGAGGTGGGGGAAGAAAGAGAAAACCTAAACCAGTTGTGGGGGGGGGGGGTGGAAAGAGGGGGCAAAGGTGGACTGTTGATTGGTTTGCAGGGGGAGGTAAAGAAGGAGTAAAAACTGAATCAGTAGTGGGTAGGTGTGGGGGAGGGAAATAAGGAGAAAAGCTGGACGAGTGGTTGGTTGGTTGGGGGGGATAAGGAGAACAGCTGGACCAATGTATGGGGTGGGGTGGGGAGGAGGAGAAGGATAAATATTGGACCACTGGTTGGGGGGAGGAGAAATGTTGGACAGGGAGAGGGCATAATGGGGACAAAGGGAGGGAAGAGACAGCAGAATTCTAGATATGAAGTGGGAAAGAGTGGGGAGAGGATAAAATGGGAGAGAGGGGGAAGGAGATAGAGTAGAGAGGGAGAAATGCTGACTATGAGGGGAAGGAGAAGAAAATGATAGAGAGAGGGATGCTGACTGTGCGGGGAAGGAGAGAGAAAAAAGGAGAAGCTACATTGTTGGCCAGAAAAGAGAGAAGCTGCACTGTTGGAGTAGGGAATGAACAGGGGACATGGAGATGATAGGCTACAAACCTTTTTTTTTTGAGGGGGGAGAGGAGGGAAGCGGAGAGAAGGGAGGATGTTGAGCTATAATAGTATGGGATTGAAAGAAGGAGAGAGAGACTAGCTGCTGAGCTACAAAGGTAGAGGGTGGAGAAATGCTGATCAGCAAATGGGAGAGGCCATGAGGGGTTGTCAAGGAGATGAATGAGAGGCGAGTGGCAAGTATAGAGAGCAAAAATGTAGTAATAGCGTAAAAGGAGGGGATAGGAGAATGAGGAAGGAGTGAAATCAGAAATGGAAGAGTTAGAGACAGCATGAGATGGCAAACTGATAGGTATGTGAAAAGTAAAAAGAAGGTTTTGGAAACTAGAGGGTGAGTCTGTCTGTCACTGTGTTTTGCCTGTGACTGAGGTGTGGTATGTTGTTTTCATGTAGTTGGTATAGATATGTATAGAAATTCCACGTGATCTGTTTGACCAGTAGTAGGTGTATTGGTGTTCTATGGCTCCAGTGTGATATTTGTAGTGTTGCCTATTCATAGGTAGGGTTGTTGCTATTTAAATCTTAGGAATTAGTGCTACTGTTGTATGTCAGGTTTGCTACATATATGGTGAGTTGGAATTTTTTTAGGTTTTGTATTTTATAGTGTGCCTGGTAGTGGAGAGATTTATGTTGCTGTTGCTCGGATGACATGAGAATCAGAATATTTTTTGTATGATAACTTCCAAGGAGACATGTTGTACCTGTTTTTAGGAAGAGGTTTGATTTTGGTGTATACAGTGCATGATTATATTTAACTCATAAGAACATCTATACTGTGCCAAACCAAAGAATGCTTAAATTTCCGAAGGTCTTCAGAAATTTAAGCATTCTTCTGCCCCAACACAGCTACTCTGTCCTGTAATGGCAAAAGGAAGCAAGTGCTTCAGGAAAAATAGTCATATGCTTCCTTTTGCCATTGCAGGGCAGTGCTTCTTCATGCCACCCGGCTGCCAAAATTTCTGAAAGCATTATAGTATCAAATCTGTAAATGTTGAGAAACACACTGATTAGTCCAATATTTTGTTGATAAGGTTGCAAATTTGTACTTCTGTGGGTGATATTCCCTAATAACATTTTTAAAATTAAATATATGAATTTTAAAAGTATGTGTACATACTAGCTCCCTTTTAATCCACAAATGAAGTATTGTGTATGTAGGGGTAAGTTCACTTCTTATCATGGCCCCACCTACTTCTGGTCTTGGCCCCACCCTGCCCCACCTCCAATTCCACTTCCTTTTTCTGTACAAATTAAGCTCTGTATACATGTGTTGGCTAGGTATGGTGGCAGCACCCATTTTGCAAATATCAATGTCTACAATATCAATGGAGACAATTTAACAACATGCACATTTACATATTGGCACATGTGAGAGTTGGCATTTCAGAACATACACATGTAAATGACAATAGATAGACACATATGTCTGTCATTTTAGAAACCCACTTGTTTATATTTTCCCAATTAGTTACTGAGCCTGCAATCATACCAACAGTATTGATTTGGGGAAGGGGGGGGGGGGCACAGCCTCTCCTGTGCAGCATTACTCAAAATAAGCACTTATACAAAACCTAGAAGTCTTCAGAAGCAGGTGCATTTTTTTGGCCTTGCTCTACTCCAACACATGCCCAGACCATGCCCCTTCCTCTATGTATGTATATTGGAGTTGCACATGCAAATCCATGCTTTCTATAATCAGCTTTTCAAGATTTATTTGACATAGATGCTGGTATTTGCACATTTAAATCATGAATAGGGCTTCTAAAACAACCTCCTTATTCTGAACATTTTTTTTCTGCATAAACTATACTTTTAAGCAATAAATATCTTCAAAATAATCTCTAAGCATTCTAAGATGCACTTTAAAAATGCCAGTATTCAGTCTTGCAGAAGGTAATATTATAAAAGGTTGCCTAAGTGCTAAGACTAAGTAGGTACCCGATTAAAGCCTATTTTTGTTGTTCACATTTCTTTATAAAGTACCATAGGCAGTGTCACAGAAATTGTATCCAGATGGAAAGGCAAGCATTTCTGCTTGCTCTGGAGCATATTTAAATGTTCACTTGTACCATGAAGCATGCACATACATTTTTTAAATAAATAATGCACATAAATCATAACTCTGCCTATACTTTGCCTGTCCTTTAAGAAGTTTATATATGGGTCCGCATATACTTTTCCATTGCAAACCCTTGGGTAATTTTATAAAATCCCTTTTGGGTGCTGAAAAAAAATCCACATGGAGCTGTTTTCTATAAACTGCAATCTTTGTTGGGGTGTCTTTATAAAACAGCGCTTAGATTCTATTTCCACGCCAAACTTTAGGTGCAAGGGTTTACTCCAACTGAAACCTGGTGTAAATCCTGGTTCATACATTTGGTGCGGATCCCTGGTATTCAGTAATACTGCACACATCTTTAGTGAATGCCCCGACCCTCCATGCACCTCCCATGGCCATGCCACTTTCAGTTGCACACTTAGGGGTCCTTTAACTAAAGGGTTGCTGCGTGGCAACCCAGAACTACTGCTGGCCCAATGTGGCCTCCGGCGGTAGTTCCACTTTGAGCACATGCCATTTTCGGTGCAACAAAACATTTTTACCGCGGTGCTAGCACTGCCCGATTACTGCTGGAATACAGTGGGAACCCTTACCGCCAACTCAGTGAGTGGTGATAAGTGACCCCACCGCATGGCACGTGGTAAGAGTAATCTTACTACATGGACATTTTTTTTAGAGGATTTTTACCCACTGTGGGAAAAAGGACCCTGGCACATGGGAAAATGGCCCCCACCACTACGCAGAGCCCTTTTTTCCCACAGCTTGGTAAAAGGATCCCTGAAAGATCTGCGTGCTCATCTTTATAGAATACTGGTTATCAAGATGCAAGTGCAAATTCTAATTGGAGAAAATTAACTGCAATAATTGGTTGTTAGCACCCAATTATTGCTAGTTAATGGCTCGTTACTCAATGAAGATATGTGTACAACTTGGGCTCCTGCCCAATTTTGGGCACCAAACCTGGATTCTATAAACTACATGTGGCTGATTTGCGCATGCAATTGCTTAGCAAGCCAATCAGCACCCATAACTGGTTGCTAACAGCCAATTGTTGGCATTAATTGGCCTTAATCAGGATGTATATGCAGATCGTATTCTATAACAATCCTTGCATACATCCTAATGAATGTAAATTTTGAGGGGCATGGCTTGGGGCGTATAGGAGGTGTTCCAAGGGCATTCCAAAATGTTACGTGTGTAAATACAGAATGCGGTTGAACAACTCCTAATTTAGGCACCAACATTTATATAAGCCTCATTGAGCCTGCAAATAGGTGGGAAAATGTGGGATACAAATGCAATAAATAAATAAATAAATACCAGCTCTTAGAAGGCATAATTGTCGGTGCCTAAAGTTAGGCACAGTTTATGACCTAAGCGTTATTCTATAAAGAACGTGGACCCTTTATAGAATAACGCTCAGCATTTAAAATTTTCAGTGACAATTTTTAGGCACCGCATATAGAATTTACCCCCACATGTAGAATCTGGAGGTGTATTTGTGAAAAACCCTTCATAAAATGACTCCCCTTCATTTCTCTTTCCTTCACTCTACTGAGTCAATGCAATTTCCTTTATTGACCTAACCATGATATTTTTTTTCTCTGACAGATAATTGTGATGATCACTTGGTATCCAGCTTGCCTCAGTCATCATTCAGCAGCTCATCAGAGTTCTCAAGCAGTCATGGTCCTGGATTTGCCAGGCTTAATAGAAGAGATGGTAAGACCTACATTATGATGTATTTCTTCAAATCCTACATATGGTTTTATTTTGAAACAAGTCAAGAGACACATTACAATTTTACTGCTATTTATACTGAACGTCGAAACAGGAAATAAGAAGTTACAATTATACCATATTTCTTTTCCCAAAAGCAGTACGGACTTCATTCTGACAAGTTCAAGGATCTGCAAAACAGTTGTACAAAATGCTATATAAAGTTACATTCTGCTTTCAACAATACTGCTAGAATGTTACTGCATAATTCATCAGAAGAATGTAACAAGTTTGCGTGGTATGACAGATTAGCACCCACCACTGATCACTGAATAATTATTGGCACACTTTAATATTTCCTTCCCTTTATTTGGATATACATCTTCCCAGCTGAGGTGAGCAGCAAGGGAGAGAAAGTAGATGTCACAATGCATGTTACAACAGCTTATTTTGTTGGAAATATATTTAAGGATATTTGCTGGGCTGTGTTGATTCGTACTGAACCATTTTGAACTATTGGGGCTGTATATGAGAAGGTTTCCTAATTTACTTCCTGTTGGTTTTTCTTAAACAGCCTTGTTAATGAAAGGTCAGTAGTTTTCTACTGCTTCTGAAAAGAAGAAACTGGTTTATTTGTAGGAGTATTAAAAAAAATATATTAGTCCATTTTCTTTTTAGGGGCTTTATACCACTGTGGTAAAAAGGGCCTTGGTGAGCAGGAAAAACAGCTCCTGCTGCTACTGCAGGGCTATTTTTCTCACATAAATGGGCTATAGGTCCAGGTAATTCAGCTAAAAAGGCTGCACTGGTTCCCTATTGAACAGAGAGTACAGTTTAAGATCATCTGTACTGTCTTTAAAATAAGCATGGGTCAGAGATTAAAGGTTTTAGCTGCAAAGTTTTACATAAACCAATCCATGAGGCAGGGGCGTAGCCACGGGTGGGCCTGGGTGGGCCTGGGCCCACCCATTTTCATCTCAGGCCCACCCAGTATAAAACAAAACGAGCCACTATCAGTCCATCCTACCATTGAAGCTTCAGCAGCGACGTTATGCTCCCAGCTGTACACGTCACGCCAGCACAGCAGACAACGAATCGGCAGCATCCGAAGATCAAGCTGGGGGAGATGTCATCCATTCCTCAGACTGCAGTGCAGGACCAGCCACATGCCCGCTAACAGCTCTGCGCAGCATTCCGACTCCGAGTCCCGCCCCTTACGACACAAACGTCCTGTTTCCGACACAGAAACGGGAAGTTTGTATCCTAAGGGGTGGGACTCGGAGTCGGAACGCTGCGCAGAGCTGTTAGTGGGCATATGGCTGGTCCTGCACTGCAGTCTGAGGAATGGATGACATCTCCCCACGAATCTTCGGTGATCCAGAGGCAAGCACCAATGAAGGTCAGGTCCAGCAGGATTGCAGCGGAAAGGAGCTGCTGCAGTGAGTGAACAGGTCAGGAAGATCATAAGATTAAGAGAGCTGAAGGGAAAGAGGTGGGCGGGGGATGGCTAGATCATGTAAGGGCACCAGAGTTGGGGAATAAAGACATCGGAGGGTGGAGAGAAATAAAGAGGAGATGCTAGATTTGGGGGGGGGGGGGGGAGAAAAAGCTTATAGAAAAGGAATGTTAGACTTGAAGAAAGGAATGAGAGAGGATTCTAATCTACACACAGGGAGAGACTGGACAGAGAGAGGGCATGCTCGTAGGGGTGGGGGTAGAATTCTGGCCACAGGGAGGGGCAGGTCACAGAGAGGGAGTGCTGGGTATGAGAGAAGGAATGGAAGAGATCCTTGCCATGGGGAGGGACAGGTCACATAAAGGGTGTGCTGGGCATGAGGGAAGGAGTGGGGGAAATCCTGGCCACACTGGATCACAGGAGAGGGGGGCAAGACGAAAGAGAGAAGTGACAGGAAGATGCTGGGAGGGGGTGAAGGGTGGGGAGCAGAGAGGGAACAGATGCTGGGCTAGAAGGGTGGAGGGAGAGAGACACTGGGAAAGGTGGAACCATGTGGCAAGGGGGTGGCAAGGAAATAAACGCGAGGAGGATGGTGATTACAGGGGAAAGAAATATGGTAATGGGGAATAGATTGAAGAAGGAAGGGAATGGATGGCTGGGGAAGTAGAGAGATGGGGGATAGGAGAATTAGTGTGTGAAAAGGAAATGGAAATCTGACAGGTATCTGAAAAGTAAAACAAAGGAAAAGGGGTTAGGATAAAATTTGGGTGGAAAGAGAAAAGAAAAGAAAAGAAAAAAAAGGAAGGAAAGAGCTAAAATGGAAAGGTCAATATGTCAGAGGCAAGTGAAGTGAGGGAATGGAACAAGAGAGGAGAAAAAGACAAATGGACAGCAGCTGCTTGAAGGAGAAATAGCAGAAAGATTGGAAAGTTCAAAAGAGAAACTGGATCAACCTGATGGAAAAAGAAAATGACCAGACAACAAAGGTAGAAAAGGCATTTTATTTTGAATCTTAACTGAAATATGATAGCTTGAGAAATGTGCATGGCGGATGTCACTTTCCTCATGAGCTAAAGTGTTTCTGTTTCTATTTTGAGTTGGGAGGTGCTGGGGGAGAGGTGGAGAATAGGGGGAGGAAGGGGGCGGGGCAGAGAGAAAATTTTGGGCCCACCCACTTTGGGCTCAGGCCCACCCAAAATTGGCTGTCTGGCTACGCCACTGCCTTGCGGTCACTGAGATCAGCTGAACAACTCATTCTGGATGTGCCATCATTTCGTGTGATAAACTCAAAAGAGTTTAGGAAGTCAGGGGGTCTTTTAGTAAAGCTGACTGGGAAAGAACAGCAGACGCAAGGAAGGGCATTGTCACACAAATAATATTGGATGGATAGCTGGAAAGCCATACATCTGAGTATTATTATTATTATTATTATTTATTGCATTTGTATCCCACCTTATCCCATCTATTTGCAGGCTCAAAGTGGCTTACGTAATTTTGTTATACACAGTTAATCCTGGATGTCAGGTAAAATTATTGTTGTGCAGAGATTAATTAAGGGAAGAAGTAGAGAGAAGAAGGAAGGAATTTAGTAGGAATATTAAACGATTGGTTTTCTTAGACAATGGGTTTTCAGTGGTGGATTAGTACAGTTCTGGGTTTTCATTGTAAGCTTGTTGAAGAAATATGTCTTGAGGGATTTGCTAGGCCAAGGGTTAAGTCTTGAAGGGATCTTGATGAGAGAAGTATCTTTGAGCAGCCTTCAGGGGGGAAACAGAAGGGGGAGGGGGACACATTCTATTTAGTAGCAGTTGTGGCCCATTTTAAGATGGTGCATCATTCTGTGGGTTAGCAGCCTGATACACTTGGGGAAAATCCACTGCTATTTCTGGGATAAACGGCATAAAATGTATTGAACTTTTTCGGATCTTGCCAGGTATTTGTGACCTAGATTGGCCACTGTTGGAAACAGGATGCTGGCCTTGATGTACCTTTGGCCTGTCCCAGTACCTGTCACAGTACCTCTCACCTTGACTACTGCAACCTACTCCTCACTGGCCTCCCACTTAGCCATCTATCCCCCTTCAGTCCATCCAGAGCTCTGCTGCCCATCTTATCTTCCGCCTCAACCGATATACTCATATAACCCCTCTCCTCAAGTCACTTCACTGGCTTCCGATCAGGTACCGCACACAGTTCAAGCTTCTCCTACTAGCCTACAAATGCACTCGATCTGCAGCCCCTCCTTACCTCTCTACCCTCATCTCCCCTTACGTCCCTACCCGTAACCTCCGCTCCCAAGACAAATCCCTCCTTTCAGTACCCTTCTCCACCACTGCCAACTCCAGGCTCCGCCCTTTCTGCCTCGCCTCACCCCATGCTTGGAACAAACTCCCTGAGCCCATACGCCAGGCCCCCTCCCTGCCCATCTTCAAGTCCTTGCTCAAAGCACACCTCTTCAATGTCGCTTTCGGCATCTAACCACTACATCTCTACTCAGGGAATTTAGACTGCCCCAACTTGACATTTCATCCTTTAGATTGTAAGCTCCTTTGAGCAGGGACCGTCCTTTTTTGTTAATTTGTACAGCGCTGCGTAACCCTAGTAGCGCTCTAGAAATGTTAAGTAGTAGTAGTAGTAGTACAGCAATACATACTTATGAGTAGGGAAGAGATGAATGATTCAGCAGGTGCAGAGCAGGGAGGGCATAGTCAAGGCAGGATAAAACCCTCAGCACTGATCACTCAGGGAGGCACAGAGGAGGGAAGAGAAGTCCTCCACCCGATGTCTCCAGTGCAGAAATATAAGCTGTAGACGCTCTACTCAGGTAGGAAAGTTTGGCTTGGAACCCTGCTGAAATTGTAACTTTTAAACTGAGGGCTAAGCCTGGCCAAGTGTGATACCTCTTTGGAAAGACAGAACTGTAATACCGGGACTCCAGGCTCAAAACAAGCTGGTTTTGCTGCCTTTAGAGAAAGAGAGATTATACACACCATGGCCTTGTCAGAACAAGCCACAGGAGAGAACCTTTTAAAGACTAAGACTGATTTTTGTGTTTGTTTTTCTCCTGACCTGTGAAAGGAACAGGTCACCATTTCCCTGCATTAAAAGTAAAGGAATGGTGGCTTTTTTACATTTAAACTTCAGTGTAGATGTGGTTTTTCAAGGCTCCAGGCCCACCCTAGCTCACGCTAATACAAAGTCATACTTTATATTACATTTAATTTGCTGCAGCAACTTAAACTAACATGTATTATGGTAATATAATGCATGATACTTCCATTTAGTAAGCATTAAAGGCCTTATTCTATAACGGTTATGCTCCTAAATTTATGCTCCTAAATTAGGAACATAATCTATTTTGGAGCACAGAGTATGATCCTAATTTAGGAGCATAAATTATAATCCTAAATTAGGAGCATAAATTATGCTCCTAAATTAGGAGCATACATTTTACATGAATAAATTTAGGAACATAACATTTATAGAATAAGGTCCTAAGGGGCAAATATTTTATATTATTCCTTTAATTCACATTTGTAACTACCCTTTTTTTTCCTCTCCACTATGACCTTGTCATTCTTGAGTGTCCCTTTTAATCCATGATGACTTAATGGTCCATATTCTTCCTTTTTATAATGTATCTAAAAAAAATGTTATTATGAGTTTTTGCTTTTACAGCAAGCATAGGAGCCAACTTTTCAAAAGGATTGGGTGTGTGTAATTGTGTAAGCCAAGCTGGGGAGAAGTATTTAATAAATACGGTCAGACAAGGAGAAATGAACAAAAATCCCTTTATTAACCAAGCACTGAATTCTGTTACCTCACAGGTACAACAAAGTAAAGAATAAAGACTATTAGGTTCAGAGGCACCGTCACACTGGCTTGTAGCTGACAGTCTTAAGTTCATAGACACACACACAGCTACTTTCAGAGTTTCCTAACACAGGTCTGCCTCCTGCCAGACTCTAAAAGCAGCATTCTTGTAAACCTCAAAGCTTAAAGTTTAGCCTACCTTATCCAGGTTCTGGTGGCTTATACCCAAGCAGTGTAAACCTATAGGGTAGCTTTTCTCCTCCCAAGGCCTTCCTGTTCTGTTCTGCCTTAGAGCTTTAACTTCCTGCTCAAGGTTGAGCCCCACCCTTCTACCCCGGCAGCCTAACATCCCTATGCTATAACAGGTCTAGCACCACCTGCTGTATGGCTGAACTATAACCTCAGTGAGGGAGTGTTTCTATGGGTGCCTACCATTATGTCACACACTCCCTCACAGGGTGCTAAAACCAATGGGAATTACCTCTCCCTGCTGCAGTCAAGGAGTTTGCTCAATATTGATGGTATTCAAGTACCCACAGTGTTGGCTTCTATGATGGCAAGCGTCTTTTCAAAGTCTTTTTAACCTTCTTTTTCAGTGCTTTCCATCTAACTTGCCAGTGTTTATGTCGCTTCCTCTTTTATACATTTGGATTCTTTCCCCATTAAAAAAAAAAAAGAAAAGTTCTTTTTAACTAGAATAGCCTCTTTCATCTCACCTTTTTTTTAAATCCATGGAGGTACATCTGATCTGGGCTTCCCACAAGGATCACAGATAAAGAAAACTGAAACAAAGACTGAGAAGCCACAATCAGCGTCAAATATATATTATTAAACAAACCCAGAGAGACATGAAAGTAAAACAAGTATTTTAACAAAACCATAAATTAAATAAAGCATTTAGAGGCCAATATTCAGCCAATGGAAGTCAGCGGTTTTAAGCTGCTTAAAGCCAGGCTGAGGTAAGTCCAGATATTCAATGCCAGGTCATGTTAGTGCACTGGCATTCAATATCCAGATTAGAGCAATTACTCAAAGGCTAACCAAGCAATGGCCAATATTCAGACCATTGACAGCTTGTTGGGTAAAGTTAAGACTGTTCTAGCTTTATCAGCTTAGTTGACCAGTTAATGGACTGAATACCAGTTAAGTACTAGGTCTGACCAAGCTCTGCCCCAGACTACCCTGGCACTAACTGGACAGTGCCTGGGTGGACACAGGCAATATTCTGCAGCACTACCCTCTCAAGTGCCACTAAATCTTGTCAGATGGCCAGCCCAGCAGGGTTTAACCAAACAGGAGATGCTCCTGTCCAGATAAACCCTTTTGAATATTGACTCCTTACTGAATTAGAAAGTCTTCAAAGAGTGAGAAAAAGTAGACAGGCACTTTGAGATTTTTTTTTTAATTGATATATCTGAAATGTTACAATATAAACATTGCAGGATTATATTTCAAGAAATAATCCCAAACAAAATATATATCATACACAAAAGAATGCATACAAGCCCACATTATGGAGAACTGAAGAAAGCAATAACTGCTCTTTTTATAAAGGAAATAATATATCAGAAAAGTCCCATCAGACTAATATTATCTATAACTCCAAGAAAGAACCCTGCTAGAAAAAGAAAGAAACCTTAGAAAGGAAACAATTTAGAAAGAAGTACCTTTCTCTTTTTCCATCAAAAACATTTCCAAATGAGTAGGATCAAGAAAAATATAAGAATTATTCCCAAGCGTTACCATGCATTTACAAGGAAATTTAATAAAAAAATGAGGCACCTAAGGCTAAAACTCTAACTTTTAACTGAAGAAAACTTCTCCGCCTTAATTGGGTAGCTCTTACAATGTCTGGGAATATCATAATATGTTGCCCAAAGAAGGAGACATTCTTTTTAGGAAAATAATCTTTTAACACAGAAAATTTAAATTCCTCCTTATGCAAAAATACCACCATATTTGTGTGAACAATGAATCAATTTAGGAGCTGTATTCTGCAACACCTGATGTTTGGAATTCAGTTTATTTGAAAGTCCTCATTATAAACTATTACAATAATCCAAGTGAGAAGGTATCAAAACTTATCAAAGAAAATTGTTCTTGAAAAAATGAGCACATTATTCAGAGCTGGCCTAATCCGAAAAATACTTATTTAATGATGGAATTAACTAAAGGTTCCGAATGTAAGATTGGAATCCAGTAGAAATCCCAGTATTTTAATTTTTCAATTTGAAGTATAATCCCTAATAGCTTCATGCATAGAGCTCAAAGTATTTATATTAATTAGTATTAATTAGTTTTGTTCCTTATTTAGGAATCCTTTTACTAAGGTGTGCTAACAGATTTATCACATGCTAATGATTAATGTGTGCTAAATGCTATGCAACCCATTAAATGGCCAAAAGATAGTGTAAAATATTTTGAAGTTGTTACTCCAGCTGATCACACACTTATGTTCGGGATGAATTATGGGAACTTGCTGCCCCAGTTAGAAAAAGATCTGGATAGTTGGCAACAATTTAACTTTACTTGGCTTAGCTCTATGGCTAGCATAAAGATGAACATTTTTATGAGATTTCTCTACCTGTTCCTCACCCAAAGTACTGATAGAACTGAAAAATGACCTTGCAAGACTATTGCAAGTAATATATAATTTATCTTTAAAATCAAGCATGGTATTGGAAGATTTGAGCATGGCCAGTGTAATGCCAATTTTTAAGAAAGGTTCCAGAGGTGTTCCAGAAATTATATACTAGTGAGCCTGATCTGCTGGTCAAAATAGTAGAAATTATTATAAAGAACGAAATTACTAAGCATATACATTGACATGAATTAGGGCTCCTTTTACCAAGCAGCGGTAAAAGGACTCCTTAGAAAGGTGGCACAGTCGGTAAGTACAGATGAAAACGTGGTTCCCTTTGCTAGATTGACAGAACATTTGGGCTTGGATGTAGGTGATTCTTATGGGCTATTTACAGCTTAGATGTTACATCCAAGTTTAAGGCCATGGACTTTATATTTAAAAAGACCCCTTTTGAAGAACATGCAGTGTGGAAGGGGTAGTCTCAGCAATTTATAGCATGATTATTAATACTCTGCCCCATACAAGTGCCTTTCAGGTGGGCTGGGAGTAGGACTTGAGGAGGGTTATAGCACAGGAGGAATGGGGTCTAATATTTCAAAATGTGAGGATTTGCTGACTCTCAGAACAACTATTGGAAACAGGCTATAAAGTTGGTTACAGAATGTATATTACTACGCAACAAGTGTTCAGATGGTATTGGAAGGGGGACGAGTTATGCTGGAGATGTTGTGGGGAAGAGGGCTCCTTCCTGCATATGTAGTTGGGTTGTAAACAGGTTGTTGCTGTGTGGAGCACTATAAGAGAATTTATTGCAGAGATAACTGGGAATCATATAGACCCAGAGTGCTGCTCGCTTCACCTATTTGAACTAAATCAAAACAAGGTCACCAGGTTTATCCTTTTATGTTTGATACCAACTAAGAGCTGCTTTTAGAAGGAAACAATGCACAGACCCACAGAAACTGAAGTTTGTTCTAAAGATTGTTATTCATCAAACAAAGAGGAATGTGGCCTACTGGAGTTACAAACCAGGCAGGCAGCACCTTGGCACTCCCTTTTCAACCCACACCACACATTCCAATGTCAACACATGCCACCTTATCTGAGAAGAAGAGTGGAGTTTATTATGGCCGCAGCATTCTGCTATTTACATATATAAAGACATTTACAGTATTGTGCAATTACAATTATGCATGCAATTTACAATATAAAACAAGTAAATACATGAATAAATCTAGTTAGATCATTTTGGGGCAAAGTGCCTAGCCTCTTGAGTCACACAGCACCTACTACTTCCGCCTTATCTATTGAGCACATTTCCTGCTCTGCCTGTTCATACACCATAGAAATGCCGAAGCACTACCATCACTCCCTTGATGAGGGGTTGCTGTACAAGCACATCCCCTTACTTAACTCTCTTTCTTGATGCCTGCATCCTCCTCATTCCATCCAAGTCTGAGGTAGGCACTGCCATTGTTCTGCTACTCTGGAAATGGCCCCGCCTCTGTACAAAAGGGAGACTACCATCATCCAAGCTACTATTAGTGTAACAAGGGGTTAAGAAAAGGGAAAAAAATAAAGAAATACTTACCTGGGGGGCTCTGGAGGGTCCGGGAGCTGCTCCAGGGTGAGTGGACAGTGGCAGCTTTGGGGCCATTGCAGGGCTGCAAGGAGCGGCATTTTTTTTTAATCCAGGGTTTTGGGGCCGAGGGGGACGCTGCTTGAGGCAGCATTGCCGTTTTCCTGACTCCCGGGGACGATTCGGCGAGTCCCCGGGAGTGAAGATGCATTCGGGGGCTAGTGCCGTGACTGAAGACGCTGCTGAAGGCAGCGTGGAAGTTTTTGTACTCCCGGGGCGAAGGACCGAGTCCCCGGGAGTTGAAGATGCAGCAAGAGCCGCTTCCGGCGAAGAAGGAGGGCAGGCAGAAGGGGGCGGTGAGTTTGGGATGCGTCGCCTGCGTGCGCGTGCCCGTTTTGGGTTTTTTTTAAAAGGAGCTCTGGTGAGGCCTAGAAGCCTGGGCCTCGATTTTTTGCTGGAGCTTCGGAAGATTCGCCGGTTTTTGGGGTCATTTCGATTTTGGGCTCCGTTTTCGTCGGGAGACAAGCTGGACCGAAAATGAAGGAAGAGGTCGAGAGAGCAGAAAATCTTCTTTAAGGTAAGGGGTCGTTTGACTCAAAATTTTAATTTATCTATTTTTAAAATGTGAGAATTGTGTTGTTTATTTTTAAAAAATCATGGGTTTGACGGATTTAAATTCTGTTTTTGGATTTGGGGTCGGGGAATTTTTTAGAATTTTTCTGTTGGGTTAATTTTTGAATTTTTATATTTTTAGTGGGAGTTTTTGGTAGGGTGTTGTTTTAAGGGGTTCTGAAAGGGTTAATTTAATTTATTCGACGGGGTATGTTAAGGAAGGGTTAATTTAATTTTTGATCGGGTTTTTATGGGATTTGGGATTTTTAAAAGGGGATTTAAGTGGAATAAGGGTAGGCGGATAGTAAAAAGGGGTATTTTTAAATTTTAAAAACATGATTTGATAGGGGACGGGAAGTTTTATTAGTGTGGAAATTTTGGTGTAAAATAATTAAAGTTAAGAGGGGATTTAGGTTAATGGAAGAATTTTCCATTAATTCCTATGGGATTTAATTAAATAAAATGGAGATTTAGCACTGCTGGCCAACATTCCGTTGGTCAGCAGTGAATCTTGGAATCTTGGAAGTGGCGACGGATTGGCTAAGGGTCTTCGGAATTGCCAGCGGAAATTCTGTAACCTAGGATACGGAGTCGCTGGCAGTTATCAGAAGGAGTTGGGAGTGCGGTGAGTGTGGATGTGTGTAGGAGAGGCTGGTGCTATTGGAGAGAAAGGAGGAGAGATAAGTGAGAAAATAGGGTAACAAGGGGAGGATTTCTTGGAAAGGAGTATAAAGAAAGGGAATGAAAGAGGGGAAGGAGTGATTGTGTTGCTATTTTAGGAATAAAGTTTTTTTAGGTAGTTCAGAGAAATAGGGGTTAGAATTACGTTAGGGATTAATTGGGTTCAGAAGGGAGTGAGTAGTGTTAGTGGGTTCTGAGTAAGGAAGGGATTATATGATATTATTAGAAGATAAGAAGTAGTAATAAGGATAGAAGTAAGAGTGTAAGTGTTTTGTGTGGTTGGGTTCCTGTACCGCTGAAGGCACTCCTTCATTAGCACAGGGAACAAAAGAAAAGCTTAGGCCTCAAAGAAAGGGTGATTGAATTATTTTAATTTTGAGTTAGTGCTGGGCCACAGTGTGATAATTAAAATCTCACCAAGAAAGAAGGAAAATTTAACTCCGTCAGGCAGATAGGGTTTTGCTCCCTTTTATGTTTATTAAGAGAGGTGAAGGGAGAAGTCAATCCTGAGAAGAATTCTGACAGCCGTGCGTCCAGAAGGAGTTTAAGGGCCCCGACGCAAGAAAGACTACGAGGAAACGATTTGGAAGTGAAGCTCCAGCTAAGTGACAGTTAACACAAAATAAAGAAGGGAAAGAACCTATACTTACCTGAACGAAGATAGAAACTCTTTGAAATCCTGTGGGAAACAAAAAGGAAACACAAAGAATCAATTCATTTTTTTATCAGGATAATTCTATGAATTGAGTCTGGGGTATAATATAAAAAATAGATGAAAATCTAATACTTATCTGACATCTTTAGTGAAAGTGGTTGCTGATAAAGGGGTTCTGTAAATAAAGGGAAAGGTAATTACAATATTATAAGGATTGTGTTTGTCTAGAATGAAAATACAGTAAAATGTTAACAAGTAGAAAGGTTGATTAATACAAATGGTACCATTATAAAACAAAAGAATTTACAAGTTTTTTTATTTGTTAAATAAACGTTGTTGGGTTCGCCTTAAGAGTCTGGTGTCATTCCAGTTCAAGAGTTATCCTAATTTAGTTTTTATTCCTCTCCTGTTCTTTGAGAACAGGAGATGAGGTTAGTGTATTTGATATCTCTCTCCCTGTGTGGCCAAAGAGTCCTGAGCGTGGTCACGACTACAGATCACTTACCCTCAGAGAATCTATAGTTGCCAACGCATGCCCTACCAGGGAGGGCAGGTAACATTAGCATGTGACAAAAACACTTAACATTTTATCACTTTTGAAGCTTAATTTGGTCTGCAACATACTACTGTGTGCTCTATTACACTATGATCCATCACCACAAACCCCAACAGCGACACCTCGCTTTTCGCAGTCTCCCCATCTCCCCTACTCCTAGCTGCGGTCATTCCTCTACAGAGGCACAATTGACATCCATAGCTCCAAGCTGCCATCTGCCCATAGGTCAGCTGCACTGTACTACTTGTCTTCTAATGTAAATAAATCTGAATCGCTCCTGTATTATCCAGCATCACCAAAGAGCCATCCTTAATAATGCAGACTGACTCCTGCAGTGCCCCACATCACTCAAGAGCATCCTGCAATGCCCTGCATTGCCCATCTTTAGCAATGCTTGAACACCCCCCATTATGACCACAACTCGAGACATCCCAGGCTGCATAACCCTCAGTGAAGTGAATATGCTGAAACTAGCAGCACATGGAATATTCCAGTTCCATAGTGAAGCAGATGAAATGCTCCAAGGTGAAGTCATGTTAAAACTATCAGCCAATAAAAGAAAATGGATTTGCTTATATTTGCAGTGTAACAGGCCCCAGATAGGAACAACCCTCCCCCGCCGTTCTGACGTCAGAAACAGAATGAAGCCTTCATGGGAAGAAGAGGACCTCAGCTGGCAGGGATTGGGGTCCCCCGCCAGCAAAGGTAGCCCATGGCGATGGCGGCGGGGGGGAGGTTGGCGGCGGGAAGGTGGTTAAGAGGGTTGTCGGCAGGGATCGTCAAAGATGGTGGTGGCGGCGGCAGTGGCGGATGGGGGGGGGGTCGGCCGGCGGGGCCGGGGGTGGGGCTAAAATGTGCCCCCTCCCCTCGGGCTCTGGACCCCCCTCCTGCCGAAGTCTGGCTACTCCCCTGGTCTGCCTTAACTCCTTTTTGTCAATTTTGTCTGCTGGGTTTTGCAAATCTCCCCTCTCTTTTTATGTGAATAACTGGAGAGCCATAAGACTAGATTATATAAATCACACTTACACAAAAAAAAAATCAGCACCAAAACGAAGTATGCCTAGGCGTATTCCATAAAGTATGCCTAAATTTAGGTGTACTTTATAGAATAAGCCTACATTTCCACATGGTTTATAGAATACACCAAGCACCCTCCGTGCAACTAAATTTAGTCACAGGTAGTTACACCAAGTAAAAGTTGGTGTAAATGCTGACACCTAAATTACGCACAAACCAAGTGTATTCTATAACAGTGTGTATAGATTTTAAGAAATGCCTATGATCTGCCCATTCTACGCCCATGACCACACCTCTTTTTCAACTATATGACTTCGAATTTACATGCATCACATTTAGAATATGCTTAGAAAGTTCTGCGTGTAAATTCTAATTAATGCCAATTAGTGTCAATTGCTTGTTAATTGGCAATTATCAGCACTGATTGGCTTGTTAACTAAGTTGTGCTGCAAATCCAGAATACAAATGGATTTGTGCACACAACTTAAGTCACGCTATACAGAATCCAGAGGATAATGTGTAGAGCACAGATGTAGTAGTTGTTCCTTTTCTAATTTTTTATATGTTTAATTCTTGGTGTGCTTTTCTTTCTTTTTCTGTTCATCATATTTAAAATATGTTGAATCCAATATTTAAAAAAGTTGAGGGCCCAATATTCAAAGGATGTATGCTCCTTATTGTGAGAGTTTTGCTCCTAACTTGGAGGGGCATAATCAAACTGGGTGCCCATCTTTAAGGGCGCCCCGGCGAAGGGGCGGGGCATCCCGTATTATCGAAACAAGAGGGGTGTCCATCTTTTGTTTCAATAATACGGTTTGGGATGGCCAAATCTCAACATTTAGGTCGACCAAAATGTTGAGATCGCCGACCTTAGAGATGGCCAACCACGGTTTTCGGCGATAATGGAAACCAAGGACGGCCATCTCAAAAACGGCAAAATCCAAGCCATTTGGTCATGGGAGGATCCAGCTTTTGTAATGCACTGGTCCCCTCTCACATGCCAGGACACCAACCAGGCACCCTAGGGGGCACTGCAGTGGACTTCACAAATTGATCCCAGGTGCATAGCTCCCTTACCTTGGGTGCTGAGCCCCCCAACTCCCCCCCCAAAACCCACTACCCACAACTGTACAGCACTACCATAGCCCTTAAAGGGTAATGGGGGCACCTAGATGTGGGTACAGTGGGTTTTGGAGGGCTCCCATTTACCACCACAAGTGTAACAGGTAGGGGGAGATGGGCCTGGGTCCGCTTGCCTGACGTGCACTACAGTACCCACTAAAAACTGCTCCAGGGACCTGCATACTGCTGTGATGGAGATGGGTATGACATTTGAGGCTGGCATAGAGGCTGGAAAAAATTTTTTTAATTATTTTTTGGGTGGGAGGGGGTTGGTGACCACTGGGGGAGTAAGGGGAGGCTTGGTTGTGAACAAAAAGGGACCAGGTAAACTCGGCCAAGTGCTCATCAGGAACACCCTTCTTTTTTCCATTATCAGCCGAGGACGCCCATCTGTTAACCACGCCCCGTCCTGCCTTCAGTACACTACCGACACGCCCCCTTGAACTTTGGCCGTCCCTGAGATGGAAAATAGTTGAGGACGGCCAAAACTGGCTTTCAATTATGCCAATTTGGGCGCCCTTAGGAGAAGGATGCCCATCTCCTGATTTGTGTTGGAAGATGGGCGCCCTTCTCCTTCGAAAATAAGCTGGTTGGACTCTGAAAATTTACTAGCATTGAACATGTAAGATTATGCTTAAACTTTCACTAAACTCTTATATTTAGAAGCATAAAAAGAAGGGGGCAACAGATACACATTTAGGACAGGGGGAAATATTAGCCAGTCAATATTCAGACAGTGGAGTTCAGCATTTTTTTAAATTATGAAAGTCTTTTATTAAGTTCAGAGATTAGAACTAGAACATATTATAAACAGTCCAATTTACATATAACTTCTGCGTATGAAAGTAGAAACACTGACGACCACATGTAGAAATGAGCCTCAATATTTAATGCCAGGCAATGTCCAGGTACCAGTATTGAATAGTTGCATGCTCTGGCCACTAGATCTTATGTTAAACCTGGCTGCTATTCAGCATAAGGGGAAGCAGGTGCCCTCACCCCCTCTGAGTTTCTCTGCCCAAGCTCCCCTCCCTCAACCTCCAAAGACAAGAAAAGCCCCTGACCAGACCCCATTTCTCACCCCCTCTAGGACCAGCAGGGTCTATCTTTGATATCCCTGGAGGTCTAGGGATCCTAAGGGCAAAAATAATGGCCACTTGCTTTTGCCTGTTATATCTTCGGCCTCAAAATGGCTGCTGCAACCTCTAATGGCAGTCTCATGGTACTAGAAGCATAAATTTATGCGCTCAGAGCTCCTAAATGTATGCTCCTAACTGTGTGCCCTATTTCTGACTACATTTAGAAGCCTACATTTTCATCTGAAAATTCAACTTAATTTAGGAGCTTGGATTTTATGCGTATACTTGAAGGTCAGGAATTCATTTGCCTAGATTTGCCAGCCCAATTTATGAGCCTTCTGCAGAAAATCAAGTCTAAACTCTTGGTGTGTGTGTGTTGGGGGGGGGGGGGGGGGGGGATGATTCTATAACTTGGCAACAAGATGTAGGCTCCATAGCAAATATTTTACCTTATATCTCACTTTTCATATGTAAATCAACCAAAATTTAATTTATTGTAGAACATTTAAGAATCAGCATAGCTTTACCAATGGTTCAATTATAAATTGATGATACAAAATAATAGGCCATATAAGCAATTATAGGATTGCTAGTACCATTGTTGCTTATCCATTACCTTGGAGACTGTGCACTCTGCAAGATGCAAAATCTTAATATCTAGTGCCTCTGACGCCCTCAAGAGTGTTTTTGATTTACTAGCTTATGATCAGGCCATTGGCTTAGATACCCTTCTGGAATATGGAATCAGTCCCATAGGAGATAAAAAGTAGACTAAAGGTGCCCTTTCTTGTTATGAAAAATCATAAATTAGATGGAATGACTTTAATGCAAATTTTCATTGGCAATGCTTCAGGGAATTACTAGAAACAAAAGAATAAAAGCATTTACAGAAAACAAATAAAACCTCAGCATGAAAAAGAGCCAAGTTGCTTAAATAAAAAGTAATTAAAACAGTCTCACTTCCTCAACTTCATTAACATGCAAATAAAATTCATTAAAGCCATTATCTCATTGGTATAAGCTGTAACAGAATTAACTCTAAATGGAAATGAACAGAAATCTCCCTCTTTATTCAAATTAAAGAACAAATAAATGCTGAACAAGTTGTATCTCTTTGGTTCATATTCTCATGCATTTTGGGGATTTAAAATAAATAAAGGAAAAGCAAATTACTGGTCTGTAGGCTCAGTTATTCTGTGCTCATTTAATCCATATTCATCCATCTGTACATAATACTAAAGTAGAAATTAATTTCCTGCATCTTTCTGGTTTATCTGATTTTTATTATAATTTACACAAATATCATTTTATAATGCAGATTTTAACTTTATATGCTCAAAAATATGACTTTGTTTGAACTATTGTAGTGTGAATACATAATATCAGGTCCTCCCAGGTAACTAAGATTCAGCTATAGATTGTACATTTTGCAGCAGAATTTTGGCAACTGGTTCCCCCTGTTCCTATGTCCCATTCTGCCTATTATCCTCTCTCTTCCCTGTCTCTACAGTTGTCACTCCTCTCTCGTTCACTGATCCTATACTATTCTGACACTGCTAGCAAAAAGCAAGTTTTAAGCATTTTCAATTTTTTTAATTCATTAAAATATCTTAATTTAAATGAAAGTTATGAAGGTGAGGGCATTCCTTTTCATCTAATCCTCAATACCCTCTACATTTTCTATTGTACATTTTAAAACTTTTCATTCAATATGTGTGAAACAAACAGAAAAAATGTTTGAAAATTGGGAGAAAAGTTCAAAAATGACCTTACGTTGGACTGTGGCTTTTTCCATGCTGAAAGGCTCAGCTGCAAAGGTTAGCCGTTGTTTAAAAATACCATTTTTGAAACCCCAGACCAGATATATTCCACATATTAATAAAGGTGGAAAGAAGAGCAAACAACAGCCATCATGGTTAAAGGGAGAAGTGAAAGAGACTATTAGAGCCAAAAGAACATCTTTCAGAATATGGAAAAAAAAGATGAATGAAGAAAACAAGATGCAACATAAGCATTGACAAGTTAGATGCAAAGTATTGATAAAGAAGGCCAAAAAGAGAATGCAAAGAGAAATTTGCCTCGGAGGCATTACTATGAGTTTTTGCCTCTGAGGCAAGTTTCTCTTTGTATTCTCTTTTGGCCTTCTTTATCAATACTTTGCATCTAGCTTGTCAATGCTTATGTTGCACCTTGTTTTCTTCATTCGGATCTTACTATTACTATAACTATTACTATAACCTTTTCAGGTATATAAGAAGCAGAAAGCCTGTGAGGGAATTTGTAGGGCCATTAGATCATCAAGGAGTTAAAGGGTCACTCAGGGAGGATGGGGCCATAGTAGAGAAGCTGAATGAATTCTTTGCCTTGGTCTTTACTGAAGAAGATATAAGAGACCTATCTGTACCAGAGATGATTTTCAAGGGTGTCGATGTAGAGGAACTGAAAGAAATCTCAGTGAACTTGTAAGACATACTGAGCCAAATCAACAAATTAAAGAGTATTAAATCATCTAGACCAGATGATATACACCCCAGAGAGCTGAAAGAATGCAAATATGAAATTGAAAATCTTTGCTGTTAGTGACCCATAACCTGTTGCTAAAATTGTCCATAGTACCTGATGATTGGAGAGTGGCCAATTTTATGCCTAGTTTTGAAAAGGGATCCAGGAGTGATCCAGAAAATTACAGACCGGTAAGCCTGACATCAGTATCTAACAGCTGTTTTTATCTTTTATGAAAAAGATTTTTTGTTATATTTTTTAAAATTAATACTTGGCTGGTGGTAGGACGTGCGATGATGTGAGAATGGAGTGTAAATGCTTCTCAAAACTCTGAGACACTATAGCACCCCTAAAAAACTGAGCACATTTAATTTAATTTAATTTAAATTTTTTTTTTTGTTTTTTTGATTTTGTAATAAGGTTTCTGGTTAAGTTGTTAATTAAAATTCAATGCCAAGAAATGCAAAGTTATGCACTTAGGGAATAGAAATCCACGGGAGACGTATGTGTTAGGTGGCGAGAGTCTGATAGGTACGGACGGGGAGAGGGATCTTGGGGTGATAGTATCTGAGGATTTGAAGGCGACGAAACAGTGTGACAAGGCGGTGGCTGTATCTAGAAGGTTGTTGGGCTGTATAGAGAGAGGTGTGACCAGCAGAAGAAAGGGAGTGTTGATGCCCCTGTATAAGTCGTTGGTAAGGCCCCCATCTGGAGTATTGTGTTCAGTTTTGGAGGCCGTATCTTGCTAAGGATGTAAAAAGAATCAAAGCGGTGCAAAGAAAAGCTACGAGAATGGTATGGGATTTGCGTAACAAGACGTATGAGGAGAGACTTGCTGACCTGAACATGTATACCCGGGAGGAAAGGAGAAACAGGGGTGATATGATACAGACGTTCAAATATTTGAAAGGTATTAATCCGCAAACAAACCTTTTCCGGAGATACGAAGGCGGTAGAACGAGAGGACATGAAATGAGATTGAAGGGGGGCCGACTCAAGAAAAATGTCAGGAAGTATTTCTTCACGGAGAGAGTGGTGGATGCTTGGAATGCCCTCCCGCGGGAGGTGGTAGAGATGAAAACGGTAACGGAATTCAAACATGCGTGGGATAAACATAAAGGAATCCTGTTCAGAAGGAATGGATCCTCAGGAGCTTAACCGAGATTGGATAGCAGAGCCGGTAGTGGGAGGCGGGGCTGGAGGTTGGGAGGCGGGGATAGTGCGGGGCAGACTTATACGGTCTGTGCCAGAGCCGGTGGTGGAAGGCGGGGATAGTGCTGGGCAGACTTATACAGTCTGTGCCAGAGCCGGTAGTTGGGAGGCAGGGCTGGTGGTTGGGAGGCGTGGATAGTGCTGGGCAGACTTATATGGTCTGTGCCCTGAAGAGCATAGGTACAAATCAAAGTAGGGTATACACAAAAGGTAGCACACATGAGTTGTCTTGTTGGGCAGACTGGATGGACCGTGCAGGTCTTTTTTCTGCCGTCATCTACTATGTTACTATGTTACTATGGATTCAGCCAAAGAGGAATCTTGCCTCACCAATTTTCTTTTTTTCTTTTTTTTTTAAAGACATTAATAAACGTAGGTAAAGATGAGTTGATGTAGGAAGACCTTAGGAAATTGGAAGACTAGGCATCCAAATGGCAGATGAGATTTAATGTGGACAAGTGCATAGTGATGCACATTGGGAAGAATAATCCACATCATAGGCATTTGATGCTAGGTTCCACTCTAGGAGTCAGCAACCAAGAAAAAGATTTAGGTGTCCTCATGGACAATACACTGAAATCTTCTGCCCAGTGTGTGGCAGGAGCCAAAAAAGCAAACAGAATGCTAGGAATTAGGAAAGGGATAGAGAATAAGACAAAAAAATATTATAATGGCTATGTATCACTCAATGGTGCAACCACACCTTGAGTACTGTGTGCAAGTCTGGTCACCATGTCTTTAAAAAGATATAGCGGAATTAGAAAAGGTTCAAAGAAAGGTGACCAAAATGATTAAAAGGATGGAACCCAATCATATGCAGAGTTTAGGACTCTTCAACTTGGAAAAGTGATGGCTGAGGGGAGATATTATAGAAGTCTATAAAATATTGAGTGGTGTATAACAGGTAAACGTAAATCAATTTTTTACACTTTCAAAAAGTCCAAAGAATATGGGAGACTCAAGGAAGTTTCATGATACTACTTTTAAAATGAACAGGAGGAAATATTTTTTCACTCAATGAATAGTTAAGCTCTGAAACTTGTTGCCAGAGGATATGCTATCAGCAGTTAGTATACCTGGGTTCAAAAAAGGTTTGGACAAGTTTCTAGAGGAAAAGTCCATAGTCTGTTATTAAGATAGACACGCATAACGTCACTGCTTGTCCCTGAGATCAGTAGCATGAATCTTGCTAGTATTTGGGTTTCTGTCAAGTACTTAATTGGCCATTATTGGAAGCAGGATACTGGGCTAGATAGACCACTGGTCTGTTCCAGTATGGCTATTCTTATGTTCTTATGAATACTCCTTTTGTTATCAAGGTAGGTGCCATGAGAAACCACACAAGCCAGAGGGCTTTGGGGCATAGTATGGACAGATTTGAGTGGATAATTGATGGATCAGGTAGATAGGTGGGTGTCTGAATGTACTGATGGAATTGGAAGGAAATCAATCAGAACTAGTGGGTAGGAGAGGACAGCAAATTAATAGAAGCCTCCAAACTGTTTTTCTCAATAGGGATACTGTACCCTATTGCAGTGCTATCTTCTTAATGTCACCTCACCACATGGAACAATAAAGACACTGTGCAAATTTTTGCTTTATGCTTCAACCAGTTTGTGAATACATGGATCATAGCAAATAAGATTATCTTCCTAGCTGAAGAATCTACATATGCAGTCACATTCAGTAAAGCTTCTCTATTTTTGTTTTGTCTACCTTCAAAAGTATGATAATAACATAAAAACTCAATGTTTTGTTGTTGTTTTTTTTTTTTAACAGAAAACGTGAGAATAATTTATGATAGAGTGTGTGGGTTTGGCCAGAAGAGAGATAGAAACCTCATGATATATAACTGTTTGCTGCCTTAAGATCTGGACAACTTACCAGCATTGATACAACCCTGAATACTGTCTAATATCAAAGAATTCAAGAAAAACATGTCAGGTCAACAATTCATGAGCAGAAATTGTTCTAAAAGCAGATTCTGTAACTAGAAAATGACCATAAACATTGTAATTTTCATGCTCAGTTGCAGAAGAAGAAATGTTGGGTCAATATTTAGTTTCAACAATGAACATTTTTTTTAATAACAGCCAATGGGGCTCATTTTCAATGCATTTACACTTACAAAATTCCATTGGTTACTATGGGGCTCATTTTGAAAAGAGAAAAATGTCTAAAAAGAGGCATAAAGCAGCATTTACAAAAACATGTAAATTATCCAAATTAGTATTTTCAAAACTCCGTTTTCCAGATGTTTTTTTTAGTGAAGTCCTTCAGAAGCGTGTTCAAATCACAAGGGGGCATGTCATGGGCATGTTAAGGGCGGGATCTGGGCGTTCCTAACACTTGGATGTTTTTGTGCCATAATGGAACAAAACAAAAACATCCAGGAATATAAGTTGTATGTTTTGGTCTAGACCTGTTAGTTAACGAATAAGTCACAAAAAGAGCCCTAAATGACTAGCTGGCAAATGACCACTGCAGGAATAATGGAATGACAGCTCCTTACTCCTTCAGTGGTTACTGACTACCTCCTACCCTGCAAAGATCTAAATGAAACAGTACATGCCAGCCTCTATGACAGCTTCAGATTTTATGGCCTGTCCTATTAGAGCAGCAAGTAGGAATAGCCTAGTGGAGTGTGCAATACACTGTAGAGAAGGTGACCCAAGCCTATAATCCACTCCAACTATTACACTTGTGATGGAAAGATTAACCCCCTCAAAACAACCCCAAACCTACTGTACTCTCATCTAGGTGACACCTGCAGCCATAAGCGCCAAACCCCTCAGAGAAAAATTGTATTGGATTCCACTAAAAGATCGTATTACTTTCAAGATTTGCACCTTAACCCATAAAATCATCCATGGAGAAGCTCCTTCATACATGTGACCTAATTGACTTACCAGCACGAAACATCAAAAGTTCATCACGTACCTTCCTAAACGTCCACTACCCTAATTGTAGAGAACT
The DNA here is from genome assembly GCF_901765095.1 of Microcaecilia unicolor. Taxonomy (NCBI): domain Eukaryota; kingdom Metazoa; phylum Chordata; class Amphibia; order Gymnophiona; family Siphonopidae; genus Microcaecilia; species Microcaecilia unicolor. The sequence continues at coordinate 200,877,926 of NC_044032.1, forward strand.
CAAATACAAATCATTACATGCATCTACCTTCACATACCTCTGCACAAAAGCATGGAATAAACTACCGAATACTATAAAAATAACGGAACTCGGCAAATTTCAGGACATTATTAAAACACACTTGTTCGAAGAAACTTACAATAAGAATCCTCCTTAACGACGTAATTACTCTATATCTAAACCAACCACTTACTGATCCCTCTGAATTGATTATATTAATCATATTATCATTTTTGATCATTATGTTTTACTGCTTCTTAGTATGAGTTTGTAAATCATTCTACAGACATATCTTCCTAAATTCTTGTATAATAATATGTTAAATTAGAACAAACCTCTTACTCTGTTCATAATTATATCTCTTACAATACAATGTAAGCCACATTGAGCCTGCAAATAGGTGGGACAATGTGGGGTACAAATGCAGCAAATAAATAAATAAATAAATAAGGACTACTGTAGCAATGTATATTTGGCTACAATAGGCTTTTTGTGGTTTTGGAAGGCTCAACATACAATATAAGAGGGTAATGGTGAAATGTGTACCTTAACCTTTTATGTGAATTCTATTGCAGTGCCCCCTAGGGTGACCCACTGCTCTGTGGGATTCCTGTGTGACCAGTCTACTAGGAAGTCTGGCTCCTCCTACATTCCAATGGCTTGAATTTATGCATTTTTCACTTTTTTTTTTGAAAATGATCCAAAAATATAGATGTACTAAACACAACAACATCTTGCAGATGGTCATTTTCAGAGAAAAAAAAATATTTTTTCTGGTTTGAAAATGGTCATTTTCACGACTTATTTTTGGATGTTTTCAGCAAAACGTCCAAAATCAGATTTAGATGTCATATTGAAAATGCCCCTCCACATAACTTTATAAGTCTAAGGGGCATGTTTACTAAGGCATGTTAGGATTTTGAATGCGCCTTTAAAGTTAAGGCGTGTTAAATGCTTATGCACCCATACATTCCTTTGGGTGCATTAGCATTTAACATGCATCAACCATTAAAACGCATTCAAAACACTAATGTACCTATAGCACACCTTAGTAAACATATCCTTAAGTGCATTGAAAAAATGTCTTAGCTTGTGTCTGAAAGAAATTGAACATTTAGCTGCAGTGACCGACAATGAATATCTGGATAGGGTGGTCAGCATCAATACACTTCAGAAAATGGAGATATTCAGTCTATTATCTGGATATTTAACCTAATTTTATCTGGATATTTATCCAAATAGTAGAGTGAATGTTGCTGCTACTAGACAACTCCAGGGATCACCTTACTCTGCCCATGGACTGCTCCAACACTATATACTGTACATAGGGATAAACTCAATCAATGGTGCTGAAATTTAGGTGCTGGGATGATGCATGCTGAGTGCAAATTCTATAATGGCAATTCTATGTGGAACTGCCATCATAGAATATTAGCATACGTTCGTAGTTTTGTGCCTAAACTTAGACACAATCATTTACACCATGTCAAAAGCTAGTTTAAGTGCTTGCACATAGCTGTTGGCAATTAGACGCATAGGGGAAGATTCTATATATGGTGCCTAAATAATTGGCGGTGAAATCAGTGTCAATGAAGCATATTCTATAATCGGCGCCTAGATTTAGGTGCTAATTATAGAATATGCTTAGTTGATATCTCAGTGCCTAAAACTATGTGCATCCATTTACACCAACAAAAAAGTGGTATAAATCCCAGCACGCAGATTTAGGTTTTCTGGCACCGAAAGACCTTTGTTAAATGTTGTTTCTCCTGCATCCAAAGTAATTGTTGGTGATTAGCTTTTACATAATTTGGTTTGACTTGTAGTCAATTCAGCCTTGGGTTTGTTTTCTTCTTAAGATTTTGCTTTTCTTTATTCAATTTTCAACTAGCTTCTCCCTCATATTGGGCATTTTAGCTGTATTTACTTTGTAATTCATTTTCTTCTGTATTGATTTCTGTCATTGCTTATTATTTCTGCAAATCAACTTTTCTGTAGAAGAGTCTAATTGATTTATATTTGGAATTATTCATAAACACAAAAAATTTAAAATGTACAGTCACGTTTGTTTCTAGTTCTTTTTATTATTATTTATAGAACTTTAATATAATCACAAAGAAGTCTTTGTACAAAAATACACCAAATTAACAAAACAAAACAAAACAAAACAAGGAAATCAATTCCAGGAAATTAAATAAGTACAGACTTTTGGTTCATTAATATGGGGAGGGTGAGCCTGCGAAAGTACACAGGTGAAACTGTTTAAAAAAGAAAAGTATTAAAATAATGGAATACAGCATCACATTATGTTATACCTGGATCTAATCTATTATACATCACTTGAAGCTCTCTGATCTAAAAGTGGTGCAGTTTAGAAGGCTCAAAGAAATGATAAGTGACATTATTGAACCTAAGAACACATTTATAGGGAAAACACTTCTGAAATTTGGTTCCATTGTTTCTGGCTCTTCTGGAACTCCTCACCTGGAGTGTTCTGGTTCTGTCACTTCTTCCATTAGTGCTGACAAGCAATTCCCTTGATCCAAATTTAGCTGTATACCCATTGGAAGCCAGCAAAAGGAGCCAAGAAAAAGAGACTGAGCATGCCTTTCTAAGTAATATACTCAAGCCTTCTAGAAAATGAGTTTGTAGGTTTCTGTCTCATGAAAATAGCAATGTTATTTTTGATATATCTTACTATGAGCTTGCTAAAGGTAGATTAATAGATGGTATATCTTCAAATGTGGATGCTGTTATTTTACTGGTACAATATTTTATGCAGAACCTTGGGAGTCCTTTTACTAAGGTTTGCTGAAAAATGGCCTGTGGTAGTGTAGACGCATGTTTTGGGCGTGCACAGAATTATTTTTTAGCGCACCTACAAAAATGCTTTTTTTTTTTTTGCCGAAAACGGACACGTGGCAAAATGAAAATTGCTGCACATCCATTTTGGGTCTGAGACCTTACCGCAAGCCATTGACCTAGCGATAAGGTCGCTTGCAGTAACCAGGCAGTAATGGTCTACGCATCAAATGCCACTTGACGAGCGTAGCTGCTGCACGCCAGAAAATAAAAAATATTTTTTCAGATGCGCATAGCGGACATGCGCCAATATTGAAATTACTGCAAGGGTCACACGGTAACCGGGCAGTAACTCCAATTTGGCATGCATTGGGCATTTTAAAGGCACCTACACAGCTTTGTAAAAGGGTCCCTTAATGATTTATAACACTACTTTTGAATAATAAATTTCTAGGGTTTATATGTAAGAAAACTGAGGAGAAAAGATATCCCATCATAACGTGAGATGGTTCCTATGCAGATTCAGAGAGCATAACTTGCGGCAGATATAGATATATTAACTAGATATGTTAAAAGCAAGAACTGCAAATCACTTAAGCACTGGCATTGACCCAGATTTTCTCTTTGCTCTGAAATCAATGGGGTCATTATTTAAATGGATTTTGTGCTCCCAGGCTCAGGATGCCCCAAAGGCCTAACCAAAAAGATGGATTTTCAATACCAACATCTTAAGTAGAGGAGTGTGGTAGCCTTGTTAGTCCACTCTTAAGGTTATCAATAGAAATCAAACAAAATAAAACATGGAAGAGAAAATAAGATGATACCTTTTTTATTGGATATAACTTAATACATTTCTTGATTAGCTTTCGAAGGTTACGATCTGACGAAGAAGGGCAACCTTCGAAAGCTAATCAATAAATGTATTAAGTTATGTCCAATAAAAAAGGTATCATCTTATTTTCTTTTCCATGTTTTATTTTGTTTTATTTCTATCAATACCAACATAAATTTGATGTGGGAAGGCTCTAATTGAAGAGATAAAGGAAGGGTATTCTGCTATAAGGATAGGTGGCTGAGTATCGCTGCTATACATATAGTTGTCTGTGCCTGCCATATTATAACTAAGTTCCTTGTCAACCTTCTACCACCTTTCCACACAGGGTCTCAGTATACATATTATTTTCAAATGATATGGTCAGTATTTAAAAAAATAATATTGACCTTAATGAGTCTTGATCCTAAGGTCAACCATTCAGTGAACCATCAAGTGGTAATTTATCTGGAAAGAGTTGTCTGGGTAACTTTATCCAGAGAGTCAGCTAGACTTATCAAGATTATTCTATGATGTAATATATCCATATAAATATATACATTTAATTTTATCGTGATAAAGTTTATCAATGCCCTGGGAATACCTCCTGTTTTTCTGGAGGACATGATTTCCATGGTCTAAATTTAATAGCAGGGAGGTATAGCTTAACCTCAGAGACTTATCTGGTTAGTTCCCAAATATAGCCAAACAAATCTTTTAAATAAGAACCTCTAGAGCCTTTTCCTATTAATCCAAAATGCAAGAATTCCTTTAGTATATCTCTTTAAATACCTACATAGTGAGGCATTCTTGGGCAATGTCACAGGTTGATTTATCCAGGTCAGTTTTATGGTATAAGAATAAAATGTTATCTTTATGAGGGGCTGGGTGGAATAAGGCTAGGTTTTTTTAAGGATACTCCCTCACTGAGGCTGGATGTGAGCTACCTTAAGACAAGGAATAATTTGGTTAACTTGTCTGGCCAGGAAGGCGGGTCTTGAGTAGACAGCAGGAAGTTAAAAGTCCTCTTGCAGAAGATATCAGGAGGTCTCAAGTAAAAAGGATACTCTCAGGGTTTTCCGGTGGTTGCAATACCTGGGGAGGGCCTAGGGAAAAGGAGTAGCTTTTAGCAGAAGTTGCTACCCTGTGTTTTCCAGAAGTGGCAGCTTCAGTGAAGTAGCACAATTTTCATTTAAACTTTAAATTACGATAGTGAGTATTTATTCAATATGTGGAGCCTTGTTAGGGGCGGGTTCCAGGAACCTTGAAGTTAAAGGGAAGTGACTGCTTGTTGAACATATGGAAGCCATATCAGGGACAGGCTGCAGGGACCAAGAAGTAAAAGGGAAAAGTAACATATACTGAATTGTGGAGTCTGTCAGGGACAGGACTGAAAGGAACTCCAGTAAGGTTTCCAGAGATTGTTTGGTTAATTTATCAAGCATGTGGAGAGAATAGAATTGAAGAATCCTTATTTTCAGCTTTAATGAAGCTGTTGTTTTACTTTCAACCTTTGTGTGTGACTATATTTCTAAGGACTTCAGGCCTGTCTGCTAGCCACACTGCCACAGTCTTCCTTGTCCTTAGATGAGAAATGGCACTGGTACTAGTTATATGTTTTGGGGATAATATTGAGCCCCAGGTGGTCAGCATTTTTAAACACTGGCCACTATGGGCTTTTCTATATCTAGATGTTCATCGTCAGGCCATACCCAGATACCACCACTGAATATCCAGGTAGTAGGCATCTGCCAAGAGTTATCCAGGTACCACCAATATTTAGCAGTGATACCCATATATCTACCCAGTTAACTTAAAACAGTCATTCTTTTGTCCTAAATTAACAGGGTACTATCCGGATACCACCACTGAATATCAGAAGTACCCAGATAACCCTTGACTTCACCCATACTCTGTCCCCAGACCACCCTGGCAATAGTGCCAAGGCAGTCTAAACAGATGTTCAGCTGTACTAGCTGGTTAAGTACCACTGAATATCTGGGCAGGACCAGGTTAATGTGAGTATTGACCTCTTTATTTACAGATCTAAATGGTTTCTGGTCTAAAGCTTTCACATCAACATACAGACTCTCAGGGTGCATTTCAGAAAGTGAAATTACAGCTCTTAGCTTGTTTGAATCTCAGTCATATAGATCATAACTTACGTACTTTCTTTTGCTCTACTGGCAGCTTTTAACCACTGACTGCTCCTTAATGTCCCAGTGAATGTGTCTACTAGCAATACTTACATCTCACTGCAAGGTTTGGACTTCCTGATGTTTAAACCTTTTGGCATGCATCCCTTCTCATTCTGTTACCTCTACTGTACAAAGGGAGGGGGGGGGGGGGGTTCCATTCACCAGCACCTTTCCAAATTGGTTCTAGGTGCTCTTGTGTTCTTCATCCCAACTGCTTCCACACTACAACCACCAGACTGTCCTCCAACATGAGTTCTCTTCTTTCCAGTGCAGAATGCTCAAGAACTACATCCCCAACAATTACCATGAGTTCATTTTCTTTCTGAGCACCTATATGTTCTCTTGAACTCTTTATAGTGGCTATAGAACCAGTGAGAAGCTACTCAGAGTGTCACAATGTTATACTGTTTGAAAATTAGGAATCAAGGCAGCTGATGGTCTACTACCATACTCATCCACCCCACATACTGCACATGCATTTCATGTAAATTAACTGTGGCTATCTAAACTCCAGGGGACCCTTTTAGTAACCTGCGTAGGCACTTATGCACTCACAACACATGTCAATTTGGAATTACTGCGTGGCCCGGGTGGTAATTCCATTTTTTACCCACGTCTGAAAATAGTTGTTATTTTCAAATGTGCGACGCTAACTGGGCACTAATCGGCAGTATAAGCATGTTGATGACCACCGCCAAGTTAACGCGTGAGACCTTTCCGCAAAATGAATGGGTGGTGGTAAGGTCTCAGATCCAAGATCCAAAATGGACGCAAATCAATTTTTATTTTGCCGCATGTCCATTTTCGGCTAAAAAAAAGGGCCTTTTGTAACAGGCACACTGAAAAATGGATCTGCTCGTGTCCAAAACACGTGCCTACACTAGCACAGACCATTTTTCAGCACACCTTTGTAAAAGGACCCTCAGAATGGCTACAGTATCACCAAGATAAGTTTGAGAATTCTTTGCCTAGTCCCTTATAGAGAAGGTCCAGACCCTGGACCTTTGGAAGCCACTGGGAACACCAAAATATTGTCTGCAGTTCGAGTTCTTAGATTAGTGAATATTAATCCTTACTTGTCCTTACTTTGGTAACATAAGTATAACTATTTCATTCCTCATATACAATGAAATGGATTATGAGAATCAGTAGGATGTTGGACTGCTGGTGAGGTTATGTATCAAAACAGTTGGACAGTCTAACTCATAAATCAATCAAATACTAAATTATGTAAATTGAAATCCTAAGAACACATATTTTCTTTGGCAGGGGGAGGGAGAGATTGTTCATTTTGTGCTGTGCTTTTCTTTCTGTTTTCAGTTAATTACCTGGGTCATTTTCTTAGTTGATTGGTTTGGTGCAGTTTCAGTCATCACTGATTAATGAACTCCACTCTTCCTCCTAACCGATAATGACATTAGAATTAGTGGTGGTATGACTAGCACATCAAGTCCTATCTGTGAGAGTGAATGGATTTCTAGGGTAGAATGCTAGGAGGAATATTTTTTAGACCAACTTAGTATTAATCCTGTCTGTAGTTTTCTGTAAACACATTGCCTGAACTATACACACATATCAACAACCTCTTATATTTTCTTAGCATTGTACCAAGAAAGAGATTTTGATATAAGTGTAGGCTGGAAAACAGAATGGTATACAGTACCCTTAATCTTAACAATCCCGTTCAATCTGGGACAAATTTACTTGATCTTTTGACAATCTAAATGCAAACGATTGTCAGGTTCAGGTGTTTTCCACCTAAGAAGTCATATTTCTCTGATTAAAACTGTTACTGATATGTAAGACATGCTCTTTCTTTAATTGATGGAAAACGTGCTCTCACCATGATACCAAATTATGTATATCTCTAAATTAGAGATATAACTGCCATGCTATGTTTATTGCCAGTAAGTTGAGTTAAAGTACTCATAGTTTGACTATCTACTTGAATTATATACCACCAGGATTATGTTCAAAGCTAGTAATATATAATATTTATAAAAAAAAATAGATAGATATAGATATTCAGTGACTGGTGGTAAACATATAACTAGCATATCTGTATATTTTCAAAGATTTTATGCATAGTATTTGGTTGAAAATCAGGCTAACCAGCATGATACTATCCAGATAGTTAAAAGCAGGTGGGAGGGTGGAACAAAAAATTAGAAGAACAGCAGCAATTTGAAGCCACTGTGGGCCAGATTCTATATATGGTGCCTAAAAAATCCACACAGAACTCAATTTCATTTAAGCGTATTCTATAAGATTTATACACGGTATATAGAATGCGCTTAGTCAATATCATTGCACCTAAATCTGCATGAGTCCATTTACGCCAACGAAAACCTTGCGTAAATCCCATCACATAGATTTAGATGGACTACGCCGTATTCTATAACTACACACATACATCTTGGAATGCCCATGAAACACCCATAAACATGCCCCTTTTGAACTGCACACTTCACCATTTGTGTGTAACTTGCAATTATAGTCAATTAGTGTTCATTATTGCTTGTTAAGTGCTGTTAAAAATGCTGATTTGCTTGTTGAGCCAATTAAGTTATCCATGTAGTTTTAGAATGCACCTGATTTTGGCATGCAAATCTAGGCACCATGTATAGAATCTGGCCCTATATATTGTGCCTAGAAAATCCATATACCTAAATGTATTCTATAAATGACATCTAGATTTAGGCACGGTATATGGAATACACTTTGTTGATATTGCTGGGCAGACTTATACGGTCTGTACCAGAGTTGGTGGTGGGAGGCGGGACTGGTGGTTGGGAGGCGGGGATAGTGCTGGGCAGACTTATACGGTCTGTGCCAGAACCGGTGGTGGGAGGCGGGGCTAGTGGTTGGGAGGCAGGGATAGTGCTGGGCAGACTTATACGGTCTGTGCCCTGAAAAGGACAGGTACAAATCAAGGTAAGGTATACACAAAAAGTAGCACATATGAGTTTATCTTGTTGGGCAGACTGGATGGACCGTGCAGGCCTTTTTCTGCCATCATCTACTACGTTACTATGATATCCTAGTGCTTAAACTATGCTCCTCCATTTATGCCAACAAAAACATGGCATAAATCCCTGTGCAAAGATTTAGGTGCAGAGGGCCGTATTCTTTAACAACATGCATACATTTTGAAGTGCCCATGAAATGCCCATTCCCCCGCCCATAACCACACCCCTTTTTGCCTGTGCACATTAAGTTACAGAATATGCTTAGGGAGTTGTGCGCGTAAATTCAAATTATTGTCAATTAGTTCTCATTATTGCTTAAGTGCTGTTAACAATGCTGATTGGCTTCTTAAGCCAATTAAGTTATACATGTTGTTACAGAATACGCTTGGATTTCAGCGCAGATCTCTAGGCGCGCAATATAGAATCCAGGGGTTCTCTGGATAAGATATGGCCTCATTTATGGTGGGAGGCGGGGCTGGTGGTTGGGAGGCGGGGATAGTGCTGGGCAGACTTATACGGTCTGTGCCAGAGCTGGTGGTGGGAGGCGTGACTGGTGGTTGGGAGGCGGGGATAGTGCTGGGCAGACTTATATGGTCTGTGCCAGAGCCGGTGGTGGGAGGCGGGGCTGGTGGTTGGGAGGCGGGGATAGTGCTGGGCAGACTTATACGGTCTGTGCCCTGAAGAGGGCAGGTACAAATCAAGGTAGGGTATACACAAAAAGTAGCATATATGAGTTTATCTTGTTGGGCAGACTGGATGGACCATGCAGGTCTTTTTCTGCCATCATCTACTATGTTACTATGTTTAATATGTGCATAAACCCACTTTTACTTTTGTCATGCATACATGTCTAAGTCTCCATTTGAGAAAGCTGGGATATGCATGTCTCAAACCCAAGATTGTGTAAATGGGAGGGGGGCATGGCTTGGGTGTGTTTTGGGTGGGACAAAAGTGTAGCAAGTTCATAGATATTTATTCCCCATTTCATAATGGTTTTTAGTATCTGTTTCCTATAAGATTGACATCGGGAGTTACACCTGTTACTAAGCATGTTTTCAAGTTTAGCTCCCCCTCACCAATGCCAAACTCACAAAGGAAACCAATAACACCTAGTTATATTTTTAAGGTCACTATCCTGCTTATAATCGAAAGAGAGAAACGCCTATATTGCGACCAAAATTGGGAGATGGGCGTCTTTCTCCCGTGGGCGCCCAAATCGGTATAATCGAAAGCCGATTTTGGGCGTTTCCAACTGCAATCCGTCGCGGAAATGGGTAAAGTTGACGGGGGCGTGACAGAGGCGTGGTGAAGGCGGAACTGAGGCGTGGTTATCAGCCGAGGAGAGATGGGCGTCTTTAGCTGATAATCGAAAAAAGGCGTTTTTACCGCGATTTTGGGTCACGAACAAGTCCCCAAAAAGTGCCCCAACTGCCCAGATGACCACTGGAGGGAATGGGGATGACCTCCCCAGACTCCCCCAGTGGTCACTAACTCCCTCCCACCAAAAAAAAAAAAAACACTTAAAAAACTTTTTTCCAGCCTCTATGCCAGCCTCAAAAGCTGTACCCACCTCCATGACAGCAGAATGTGTTCTATCCTGTGACAGCCTTTCCCTGGTTCTGATGTGGCTCTCGGGTGAGTGTGACACCTTTTCTGTTATGCGCACTGCAGAGTCACATCAGCAATGCATTGTGGTGGGTGTAGGGTATTGGGCTCCGTGATTCCACTAGCTTGTGGCAAATGCTCATGATGTTGGTAGTTGGTAGGCTCTAGTCCCATGGTGCTTTTCCCTCTGCTTACTGGGTCAGAGTGTGCCCTGTTGTGTTTCCAGTAGTCCATGAGGTAGTGGCCATTTTTGTAAGCCAGTTTTAAATCCCTTTCACGTGTTAGCCACGTTACAGAACTTAGTTCTTACCTTGAATGTGGCTGAAAGAGGGCATTGTACAGCATTCTGCCAGCTCTGACCTACTTCTCATCTCAGTACCAGGGAGACTCGTTGCCAGTGGGGCACAACCTCTGATCTGCAGTTAACACAGTTTATTCCAATAAAGGACATTTTCAGAGAGATTAGTCTTCAGGTGTCAATTGGTGTGCCAATGTTATACAGCAGCAACAAGTCCTAGAGGCCTGCGTGTATGCAGATCCCTGGAGCACTTTTAGTGGGTACCGCAGTGCACTTCAGCCAGGTGGACCCAGGCCCACCCCCCACCCCCACCTGTAACACTTGTGCTGGTAAATGGTGTTGGATTATTTGTAGTAAATAATTAGCAGATTTTATACACACAGCTTCAGCTTTAGAAATGTTAATTTCTTTTCTTCATCTCTCTCACATACACCCCAGAATAATTCACTGCTGAGTCACTTTAAAGTTGAAGTAACAAAACATCTGTTTACTCACAGTTTTAGTCAGATTGATATTCAGACAGGCTTATATATACATAATACTATACATTTGGATTATCAGCTCTTTCCATGTGCTTAGATGGTAATGGATGCTCACACCATAGATCCTCAGTTAGGAGAGACCATGAGCTCCATGTGCTGTGCCTAACCCCCACAGGAAGTTGCATGGGTGTGACCTCTCTAGGAAATTCACATCAGAGGTCACACAGTAATCACAGAGAAAAAATTGGTGACAGGCAATGCATGTAAAATACAATACATTATTCCAACAAACCCCTTCTCATGCATAACTGTCATGCAATTATTAATTCATACAAAGTCCAAGCTTTATTCGCAGATTCTCAAAACGTTCTCTGGGTAACGGTTTGGTCATGATGTCAGCTGTCATCTCACTGGTGTGACAATAGTGTAGACTGATGACCCCTTCTTTCGCCAGCTCTCGCACGTTGTGATATTTCGTTGCGATGTGCTTGGTGCGTGACTGAACCTTGTCATTCTGTGACAGTCTGATGCAGCTCTGATTATCTTCCATTATCTGGATTGGTCTCTGTTCAGCTATTCCAAAATCCAGCAAAAGTTTTTCAATCCACATCAGTTCTCTGCATGCTTCTGATACGGCCACATATTCAGTTTCTGTAGAAGACAGACTCACAATACTTTGTTTATGACTGGCCCAAGAAATTTGTACATTTCCATACATAAACACATATCCACTTGTGGATTTATAATCAGAATGATCCCCTGCCCAATCTGAATCACAGTAACATATTAGTTTTGGATTACTATTGGCTGAAATCTTTAATTTACAATCAATGGTACCTTTTAAATACCTTACCATCCTTTTAACTGCAGTCCAATCTGATTTGGTAGGTGAGCTGACCCTTCTGCTCAAAATTCCTACTGCATTTGCTATATCAGCCCTGTATGTGGTAGTCAGATATAAAAGCTTACCTATGGCTGATCTATATTTGATGTTATCTGGTAAAGGTTCTCTTACTGTTTCATCCTTCAGAAAATCAGTGATCATGGGAGTGCTTACAACTTGGGCATCTTGCATACCTAAACTTTCAATAAGCTCATTTATTTTCTGCTTCTGGCTTAGAAGATAAGAACCATCATTTTGTTTCTCAATTTCTATACCAAGATAGTATGACACATTACCAAGTTCTTTTATCTCAACATTCAGGTTTAAATATTTTACAATGTCCTTGTACTCTTGCTCACTTTCGCTTGCAATGAGCAGATCATCAACAAAAGCTAAAATGTATGCATATTGTCCATTTCTGCACCTAGTGTACAAGCATTTATCTGCTTCACCTTGCTTAAATCCTAAATTTGTCAATATTTCATGCAATTTGTCATTCCAACATTTTGCACTTTGCTTTAATCCATAAAGACCTTTGTTTAATTTACACACTAGCTGTCTTTGTTTTGTATTTATGAAACCTGTTGGCTGTTCCATGTACAAGTCTTCAGTTATATCTCCATGAAGAAATGCTGTTTTCACATCAATGTGGTTGACTTGCATGCCTTTTGAGACTGCAATGCTCAGAAGTGTTCTAATTGTTGTGTGTTTCACTACAGGTGCAAACACTTCATCAAAATCTTCTCCATATTTTTGAAGATATCCCTTTGCGACTAATCTGGCTTTATACCTTTCCACTTTTCCTTGTGCATTCCTTTTTAACTTGAATACCCATTTGCATCCTATAGCTTTCTTGCCAGGAGGTAATTTTGTAAGAATCCAAGTTTTATTTTTATCCAATGCATCAATTTCTTCTTGTGCAGCTTTACGCCATTCAGCAGCTTCTTCTGCTGGCATCTTCTCAATCTCATCCCATGTTAAGGGCTCTTGAGCTTCTGCTGACTTTGTTAGGTAAGACAGTCTTGGGGGTGGAACACCTTTGTTTTCCCTGGATGAGCGTCTGACAACAGGTTGGTCTGACCTTTCCGCATCCTCTAAATCTGAGAGTCCTTCTCCAATTGATTCCCCTTCTCCAACTGTACTGTCTCCTGCAATGATCCTTTCTGTGTCTGCTTCCTCTGCCTGTTCCTCATTAGATACAGATGAGTTGCTTTCAGACATCTGCCTTGGTATGGCATTTATATACACTGGCATGTCTATTATGGTTCTAGTTTCATATTCTGGATGATAAGGCTCATCTGGGATAATCCAGCCTTTATCAACCCTTTTGTTTTCATCAAAATATGTAACATGTCTTATGCCAACAATGCCAGTTTTCAGATTCAAAATTCTATATCCTTTGTGTCCTGGAGCATAGCCAACTAAAATGCCCCTTTCTGTTGTGGAATCCAGCTTATGCCTTCTTTGCTTTGGTACATGAGCATATGCTGTACTTCCAAATGTTCTTATGTGTGACAGGTTTGGCTTCCTACCATGCCATGTCTCATGTGGTGTGCGCTCAGCGCCTTTAGTTGGCATTCTGTTTTGTAGGTACACTGCTGTGAGAATGGCTTCCCCCCATAGTCTTTTAGGGAGATTGCTATCTGACAGCATACATCTGGTCATTTCCACAAGTGACCTAAATTTTCTCTCTGCAACAGAATTTTGCTCTGGTGTATAAGCTACTGTTGTGATATGCTGAATGCCTTCTTGTTCTAGAAATGTGCGCATGCTTTGTGAAGTGAACTCACCACCATTGTCGGTCTGAAGAACCTTTGGTTTTCTTTCAAATTTATTGCTCACCATGGCTACGTATTTCTTCAGCATGTCTGTGACTTGACTTTTTTCTTTCAGCAAATAGGCCACACAATATCTAGAGAAATCATCCAAGAATATTAGCACAAATCTGTTATTTCCCAATGATGGGATATTAAACGGTCCACATAAGTCACTGTGTATTAAGTCCAGTACTTTATTACTCCTATTTCCTGTGTATGCAGGAAATGAGGGTCTCACACCCTTTTGAGTAACACAGTCTATGCATTTCTCCATTTTACCAGTATCTGCACTTATCTGAATGCCTGTGGCAAGTTGCTTACTGTAAAGATCCTGGATCACCTTAAAATCACGATGTCCCAGGCGGCGGTGCCAGATTTCCAGACTACATTTACCATCATTCTTCCTTACTTGCGCCATATGTGAGGCTTCACCTGAAATGCTCAGTTTATAAATATCATTATGCATAAAAGCTTCAGCATACACTTCATCATTTTTAGAGATTGTGCACTTACTGTTTTCAAAATGAATCACAAATCCCTTCTTATCTAATGTAGATACACTAAGCATATTGCAAACTGCTTGGGGAATATACAAGACATCACTTACAGGAATTTCTTTAACTTCATTAGACACTTTGCATTTTAAGAATCCAATGCCTTTTGCTTGGATCTGAGTAGTCCCTGCGTTTGCAGTTTGAAGAATACCTTCTTCTGGACACATTTCCTGAAAGAAATCCTTACAATTGGTTAAATGGCATGTGCTCCCCGAATCCAAAATCCAAGTACTTTCATTTGAATTATTATTTACCATAGTCAAAGATTTTTCTGCCATTAGAAAGCTCTTATGTTTATCATTGTCTTTTGTACATGTCCTGCTTGGAAAATTCTTTTGTTCCATTGGCTTAGGTGAGCTAGAGGGGGTGTTTTGTGTTTCCTTACACCATTTAGATACATGTCCCTCCTTTCCACATGAATAGCAAATCAGCTTGCCCTTGGGTGGAGTTTTCCCATAGCTCCGCCTTCCTCTATTCTTTGCCAAGAAATTTGTTTCATTTCTCTCTGACTGTCTTTGAGAACACATCTCCTCAGAATCATTAATTATGCATTCCTGCCTCAGTTTTGATGCTGCCTGTTCAAAAGATTGCCCTTCAATGGCTTCATTTACAGACCTAAAAACATCAAACTTCTTTGATAGTGAGGTAAAAAGAAATGCTCTTTTCAATGCATCACACATGGGAATTCCAGAAAGTTCTAACTTTTGAAATGAAGATATAAGATGCATAATGTGATCATTACATTTACTTTTATCCCTTAATTTGGTTTCATTCAACTCTGCCAACCAAATTGGTTGCTGTTTTGCATATGTAGTTGCATACATAGTTCTCAGTTTATATAAAATGTCCTTTGGTGTATCTTTTCCCTCCACTAATATGGCTTGTTTCTCTGAGAGAGCTTCCAAAAACATGCACTTCACATAATAGTTTGCATTGTCCCATTCAGCCATATTTTCAGCTGTTCTGTTTTGGTCTAAGCATATATTTAATTTCTTTGCTTGAAGGAGACATATGAATCTTAGTTCCCACTGCTGATAATTAAATTCAGTTAATTTAGGCACCTTGAGAGAGTGGAAAAATGGTGAATTTCCTCCCTCAGCCATTTTCTTAGCCTTCTGTCTGGTGTGTGGGGGGAGAGAGAGACAGACTGAATCTTTCTTTTAAAACTTAAGAGAAAAATGTGGCTTTTTTACTGCCTGGTAATATTTCTCTTCTTTTTCAATTCCTGGGCCTGGGCCCATAACCCTTTTGTTGGATTATTTGTAGTAAATAATTAGCAGATTTTATACACACAGCTTCAGCTTTAGAAATGTTAATTTCTTTTCTTCATCTCTGTCACATACACCCCAGAATAATTCACTGCTGAGTCACTTTAAAGTTGAAGTAACAAAACATCTGTTTACTCACAGTTTTAGTCAGATTGATATTCAGACAGGCTTATATATACATAATACTATACATTTGGATTATCAGCTCTTTCCATGTGCTTAGATGGTAATGGATGCTCACACCATAGATCCTCAGTTAGGAGAGACCATGAGCTCCATGTGCTGTGCCTAACCCCCACAGGAAGTTGCATGGGTGTGACCTCTCTAGGAAATTCACATCAGAGGTCACACAGTAATCACAGAGAAAAAATTGGTGACAGGCAATGCATGTAAAATACAATACATTATTCCAACAAATGGGAGGTCTGCAAAACCCTCTGTTCCCACATGTAGGTGCCCCCTTCACCCCTAAGAACTATGGTAGTGTTGTACATTTGTGGGTAGTGGGTTTTGGGGGAGGGGGGTTGGGTGCTCAGCACCCGTGGTAAGGGAGCTATGCTGTGGGAGCTTTTTCTGAAGTCCACTGCATTGACCTCTAGGGTGTCCAGTTGATGTCCTGGCATATCAGGGGGGCCAGTGTACTACGAATCCTGGCCCCTCCCATGACAAAATGGCTTGGATTAGAACGTTTTTGAGCTGGGCGTTTTTAGTTTCCATTATCACTAAACAAACCAAATGCCCAGCTGAAAAACATCCATTTTTTCAAAAATACGGTCTGTCCCGCCTCTTCACGTACCCATTTTCGGACATAGACGCCCATGGAGATAGGCGTTCGCGTTCGATTATGCCCCTCCACACCAGTTATATGTTGGCTTTGAACTCGTTAATATTATATATGTTTTTTTTTCTCTAAAATGGATGTTTATGCAGCACACACCCAGCACGTATATATCCATTTCTCTTGTATTTTAGAACAGGCTCTGAGTTGTCATATTCTGTTCTGAAATACTGATGAAACTTGAAAACCCTACATAAGTGTTGCCATACTGAGCAAATCAAAGACTCATCAACACAGGCTAATCCAGGACACAAGTACCTAGAAGAATCTCAGGGGCCCTTTTACAAAGGCGCATACTGGCCTACATGCATGCAGTGTGCATCAAATCAGTATTATCGCCCGGCCAGCACGTGTGCCTGGAGGTAATTCCAAGTTTGACGTATTCCAAATACCTGTGGTAGAAAATAATTTTCTATTTTCTACTGTGGGGGCATTCCCGGCGGTAATCAACAGTTGGCCCGAGCTGGGAGGTTACCAAGTGGGTAACGCATGAGCCCTTACTGCTAAGTCAATGGGTGGTGTTATGGGATCAGGCTGTAAATAGACATGTGCTGGTTTTAATTTTGCCACATGTCCGTTGCTCGGCCCAACCTCCCCTTCTTTCCAGATGTGGTGGAGAAATAGTCTAGCGCATCCAAAACATGTGTTCACACTACTGCAGGCCACTTTTTGGCATGCCTTTGTAAAAGGGCCCCTTAAAAAATAACTAGTTTCTGTGCTACTTTCCCCAACAGATAAGCAGTGTCTTTCTCTTTATAGCAATTTAGAGATTATTATTGATTATTGTAAGGTCCCCTACCTGAACCTTTCTAAAACGTTTTGTCTAGGTTACAGTTACTTCAAAATGTGTCCACTAAGGCTATTTTTCATAAAAACAAATTTGCTAGTATGAAACCATTATTTAAAATATTATATTGGTTCCCAGTGACCATAAGAATTTACATTTTCTGGTCTTTCTTTTAAAATTCTGCATGACTCTATTAACTTATTTGATATTCCAGTCAAAACTTTGCTTGTCCTGATTCATTTATCTGTATCGGGTTCAGTTATCCTCTTCCTCAAGTATTTATTTATTTTTTAAAGAAATCTAACTGGTCAGAAATTGTTCTCTGAAGTTGCTCTGGGAATTTGGAATTTATCAATTGAACTAAAGCTGAAAAATGATTATATGAGATTCAGAAAATAGCTAATAAGTTGTACACTTAGATGTCTGTGTTATGTTTTCAATAATGAGCTTTTTATATTAAATTGTGTTTAGTTTTGTGATCCTTTTACTCATTTGTGAAGTACCTAGAGCTTCTGGTTAAGTTGATATATAAATTATCATTATTGTGATGTTTTGCAATAATCTTATTTCTAATAGAAACTGGTTCTTTGGCTGTGCACTTGCAATGGTATAGGTCCTCTCGTGTATTCTGGTTTTCTTGGGCAATTACAAGGAGGGAACGTCCAACAAACCTTGGCTCTGTATGTGAAGAGCCCTCGTTGCTGAGTAAAAATTCAGGTTGACAGAGAGTAGTACACCTACTGCAAGTTAAATCACTTTAAACATCCACAGCAGTATCTTAAATTTCAGCATCCAAGCAACTGGCAACCATGTAATGCCACTGAAAAGGGAGACCAATGTCTATTATAATTTGGACTTGATGGTAGGCCAGCAGAGACATGGCTAAATATTCTTATTTTACATCAAAGTTGTACAGTAATAGAGTACTGTGTGCAGTTCTGGAGACCACACCAATGTAAAGATATAAACAGGATGGAGTCGGTCCAGAGGGAGGCTACAAAATTAGTAAGTGGTCTTGAACACAAAAAATATAGGGACAGGCTTATGAATTACAACATGTATACGCTGGGAGAGAGGACAAATGATAGAGATGCTTAAATATCTCAAGGGCATTAATGTACAGGAAGAGAGCCTTTTTCAACTGAAGGAAAACTCCAGAACGAGGGGGCATATGATGAAGTTAAGAGGGAATAGGCTTAGGAGGATTCTTTCACGGAAAGGGTGGTGGAAGCGTGGAATGGCCTCCCGGTGGAGGTTGTGGAGTCAAGGACTGTGTTTGAATTTAAGAAGGCATAGGATAAGCACATGGGATCGCTTAGGAAAAGGAAGAGTTAGGGGTTACAGAGGATGGGCAGACTGGATGGGCCATTTGGCCTTTTCCTGCTGTCATTTTTCTCTGTTTCTAAATAGTATCAACTGCAGCAGTTTAATATTTGCTATCAAACTGCATTAGCAGTAAAAGAAGACATTGGTATATGGCTGTTTTTTTTTCTGTATCGTATAATTTGCTCAGTCTCCCTCTAAATGCACCTTTTATTTCGACACAAATCTTTTGCTTTGAGCGCCTCAATAGGCTCTGACATTGCTCTGACTTTCAGATATAATGAAGTTTGCTCCATCTCAGGCACAAACAGAAGAACATAAGCGTAGTCATACTGGGTCAGACTAAAGGTCCATCTACCCTCTCAGGTTTCCTTACGGAAGAATAACATGAATAAGCAGAGGATCTGATTCCTAAAACAGAAATGATGTAAATTTGCACTTGGAAGAAAACAACACATTCCTTTTTTTCTGCTCACCACAAAACTCAGATTTAGATGATTGCCTGTCTCACTCTTGCTCCTGAGCTATCTTTATATCTTGGTAATAAAGACAAGTTTATGGCCAGTGCTACACTGAGACTCCTGATGTTGCCATGGTCAGGTTGATGGTCTCTATAATGGGATATTATATGGGGAGTTGTTTGCCATACCTGCAACTGTCAATACTTTACCATCAGTTGAAACATTGTCGGTGTTCCTTTTACAAAAATGCTGTTTTTAATGCTATTATTGCAATTTATTTTATCCAAACCTATCATTATTCTATTATTACTGTGCTGTGTAAGTAATACATTAAGGAGCCTATGCAAAAAATCTCATACTAAAATGCTTTAACATGCAATAGGCTGCAATGTTTAAATAGTCTCTGGAATTTGCAGGCTACATTATACCCATACTGTGCAACTACTTTGAAGAATGTGCAAACCAAGTATAGAAACTAAACTTATTTATTTATTTATTCATCTTTATAAACCCCCATAAGCAAACTCAAGATGATCTACAGATTTTCAAAAACACTATTGCACTATACAGTTTATTTATATTGCAGTATCATAATTGTCAAACTGGGGGCATTTCTATAACTTGGCACCTACAGTCATAAATACTTAAGTATTAGTACATAAGTACATAAGTACATAAGTAATGCCATACTGGGAAAAGACCAAGGGTCCATCGAGCCCAGCATCCTGTCCACGACAGCGGCCAATCCAGGCCAAGGGCACCTGGCAAGCTTCCCAAACGTACAAACATTCTATACATGTTATTCCTGGAATTTTTGATTTTTCCAAGTCCGTTTAGTAGCGGTTTACTGGGACAGACCAAAGGTCCATCAAGCCCAGCATCTTGTTTCCAACAGTGGCCAATCCAGGTAACATATACCTGGCAAGATCCAGAAAATGTACAAAACATTTTATACTGCTTATCACAGAAATAGTGCATTTTCCCCAAGTCCAATTTAATAATGGTCTATGGACTTTTCCTTTAGGAAGCCGTCCAAACCTTTTTAAAACTCTTCTAAGCTAACCACCTTTACCACATTCTCTGGCAACGAATTCCAAAGTTTAATTACACGTTAAGGGAAGAAAACTTTTCTCTGATTCATTTTAAATTTACTACTTTGTAGCTTCATCGCATGCCCCCTAGTTCTAATATTTTTGGAAAACGTAAACAGACACTTCATGTCTACCCGTTTAACTCCACTCATTATTTTATAGACCTCTATCATATCTCCCCTCAGCTGCCTTTTCTCCAAGCTGAAGAGCCCTAGCTGCTTTAGCCTTTCCTTATAGGGAAGTTGTCCCATTCCCTTTATCATTTTGTCGCCCTTCTCTGCACCTTTACTAATTCCACTACATCTTTTTTGAGATGTGGTGACCAGAATTGAACACAATATTCGAGGTGTGGTCGCACCATAGAGCGATACAAAGGCATTATATTGTCCTCATTTTTGTTTTCCGTTTCTTTCCTAATAATACCTAACATTCTATTTGCTTTCTTAGCTGCAGCAGCACACTGAGCAGAAGGTTTCAACGTATTATCAACGATGACACCTAAATCCCTTTCTTGGTCGATGACTCCTAACGTGAAACCTTGCATGATGTAGCTATTAATAAAGTTCCTCTTTCCCACGCGCATCACTTTACACTTGTTCACATTAAACATCGTTTGCCTTTTAGATGCCCAGTCTCGTAAGGTCCTCTTGTAATTTTTCACAATCCTTTTGTGATGTAACAACTTTGAATAACTTTGTATTGTCAGCAAATTTAATTACCTCACTAGTTACTCCCATCTCTAGGTCATTTATAAATATATTAAAAAGCAGTAGTTCCAGCACAGACCCCTGGGGAACCCCACTAACTACCCTTCTCCAGTGAGAATACTGACCATTTAACCCTACTCTCTGTTTTCTATCTTTTAAACAGTTTTTAATCCACAATAGGCCAGTATCTCCTATCCCATGACTCTCCAATTTCCTCTGGAGTCTTTCATGAGGTAGCTTGTCAAACACCTTCTGAAAATCCAGATACAAAATCCAGCTTATTTTCGAAAGAGAAAAACGCCTATAGTGCGACCTAAATCGGGAGATAGATGTTTGTCTTGCAAAGGCGCCCAAATCTGTATAATCGAAAGCCGATTTTCAGCGTATCCAACTGCACTCCGTCGCGGAAATGAATAAAGTTGACGGGGGCGTGTCGGAGGTGTGGTGGAGGCGGAACTGGGGCGTGGTTATCAGCCAAGGAGAGATGGGCGTCTTTAGCTGATAATCGGAAAAAAAAGGCGTTTTGACTGCGATTTTGGGTCACTTATTTTTGGACCCTTTTTTTCATGAACAAGTCCCAAAAAAGTGCTCCAACTGCCGAGATGACCACTGGAGGGAATCGGGGATGACCTCCCCGGACTCCCCCAGTGGTCACTAACCCCCTCCCACCAAAAAAAACCCACTTTACAAACTTTTTTTCCAGCCTCTATGCCAGCCTCAAATGCCGTACCCACCTCCATGACAACAGAATGTGTTCGATCCTCTCACAGCCTTTCCCTGGGTCAGATGTGGCTCTCAGGTGCAGTACAGGGTCACATCAGCATTGCATTGTGGTGGGTGTAGGGTATTGGACTCCGTGATTTCATTAGCTTGTGTTACAGTCTCACGATGTTGGTAGTTGGTAGGCTCTTCTCCCATGGTGCTTTTCCCCCTGCCTACTGGGTCAGTGTGCTCTGTTGTGTTTCCTGTTGTAGTCCATGCAGTAGTGGCCATTTTTGTAAGCCAGTTTTAGTTCCCTTTCCTGTGGTAGCCACGTTAGACAACTTAGTTCTTACTTTGAATGTGGCTGAAAGAGGGCATTGTACAGCATTCTGCCAGCTCTGACCTACTGCTCATCTCAGTACCAGGGAGACTCATTGCCAGTGGGGCACAACCTCTGATCTGCAGTTAACTGTGAGTAAAGGCGGTTATTCCAATAAAGGACGTTTTCGGAGAGATTAGTCTTCAGGTGTCAACTAGTGTGCCAATGTTATATAGCAGCAACCAGTCCTAGAGGCCTGCGTGTATGCAGGTCCCTGGAGCACTTTTAGTGGGTACCACAGTGCACTTCAGCCAGGTGGCCCCAGGCCCATCCCCCCACCTGTAACACTTGTGCTGGTAAATGGGAGGCCTCCAAAACTCACTGTAGCTACATGTAGGTGCCCCCTTCACCCCTAAGAGCTATGGTAGTGTGTACATTTGTGGGTAGTGGGTTTTGGAGTAGGGGGGTTGGGTGCTCAGCACCCGTGGTAAGGGAGCTATGCATGTGGGAGCTTTTTCTGAAGTCCACCGTACTGACCTAGGGTGCCCAGTTGGTGTCCTGGCATATCAGGGGGGCGAGTGTACTACGAATCCTGGCCCCTCCTATGACCAAATGGCTCGGATTAGGACGTTTTTGAGCTGGGCGTTTTTAGTTTCCATTATTGCTAAAAAAACCAAACGCCCAGCTCAAAAACATCCATTTTTTCAAAAATTTGGTTCGGCCCGCCCCTTCACAGACCCGTTCTCGGAGATAAACGCCCATGGAGATAGGCGTTTCCGTTCGATTATGCCCCTCCACATCAACTGGCTCACCTTCATCCACATGTTTGTTCACCCCTTCAAAAAAATGTAATAGATTGGTGAGGCAAGATTTCCCTTCACTAAATCCATTCTGGCTTTGTCTCATTAATCCATGCTTTTGAATATCCTCTGTAATTTTGTTCTTTATAATAGTCTCTACCATTTTGCCCAGCACTGATGTCAAACTCACCGGTCTATAATTTCCCGGATCAACTCTGGAACCTTTTTTTAAAAAGTGGCATCACGTGGAGGGGCATAATCGAACAAAAACATCTATCTCCATGGGCGTTTATCTCCGAGAACGGGTCCGTGAAGGGGCGGACCGAACCGTATTTACGAAAAAAATAGACGTCCATGTTTTATTCGACAATTTGTGAGCTGGGCGTTTTTGTTTTTCAGCAATAATGGAAAATGAAAGCGCCCAGCTCAAAAATGAATAAATCCAAGGCATTTGTTCGTGGGAGGGGCCAGGATTCGTAGTGCACTGGTCCCCCTCACATGCCAGGACACCAACCGGACACCCTAGGGGGCACTTTTACAAAAACAAAAAAAAAGGTAAAAGAGCTCCAAGGTGCATAGCACCCTTCCCTTGTGTGTTGAGCCCCCCAAATCCCCCTCAAAACCCACTGCCCACAAGTCTACACCATTACTATAGCCCTAAGGGGTGAAGGGGGCACCTACATGTGGGTACAGTGGGTTTGGGGGGTTGGACGACTAATAAGCATTAAGCAGCACAATTGTAACAGGTAGGGGCTGGGATGGGCCTGGGTCCACCTGCCTGAATTCTACTGCACCCCCTAACAACTGCTCCAGGGACCTGCATACTGGTGCCAGGGAGGTGGGTATGACATTTGATGGTGAAAATAAAAAGTTGTGAAACATCATTTTTTTGTGGTGGGAGGGGGTTAGTGACCACTGGGGGAGTCAGGGGAGGTCATCCCCGATTCCCTCTGGGGGTAATCTGGTCATTTAGGGCACTTTTTGGGGCCTTATTTGTGAAAAAACAGGGTCCAGGAAAAGTGCCCTAAATTCTAGCTAAAAACGCATACTTTTTTTCCATTATCGGCGAAATGCGCCCATCTCTGTTCGGGTGATAACCATGCCCCAGTCCCGCCTTCACCACACCTCCGACACGCCCCCGTCAACTTTGTACACTTCCGCGATAGAGTGCAGTTGAAAACGTCCAAGTTCGGCTTTCGATTATACCGCGTTATTCATTTTTGTGAGATAAACGTCCATCTCCCGATTTAGGTCGGAACTTGGGCGTTTTTCTCGTTAGATTATAAGCAGGATAGTGCATGCTTATTTTTAGCATGCTCTAAAAACGCTAGAGTGCCTTTGTGAAAGGCTCTGTTTCTAAAATACCACTCAAACTGGATATCGTAATTCCACTATCTACATTTTGAGTAAAATGGACCTATTAATCTAATCTTAATTGACAAGAAGGGCAACTCAGTGAAGTACTGTTACTCACCTAGCTGTTCTGTAAGGTTAAAATGAAATAATCAAACCAGATATCAGTCAGTATTTTTCTAACAGTTGAACTCCACAATTAAATCTCTTAGTAATAAACCGGCTGATATTCAGCGTAATTTAACAGGCTAGGAAATTAAATGGCTATTCGTGAATATTTAGTGGGGGATAGCTGGCTCTGAATATTCATAATAATTTTTTCTTTAATTTGAAGAGTTTTGATAAGGGTTTCTGTTATAGTTTACTAATCTGAATATTCATGGCCAGCACTTTCCCCAAGTGCTATATATTGCGCCTTAATTTCCACATGGAAATCGAAGCGTATTCAATAACAATGCATGTACCTTAATTAGCTAACTAGCTAATCAGCGCTGTTAATTGGGTGTTAACAAGCAATTAGCACTAATTAGTATTAAGATTTACATGCAAAACTTGCTACGCATATTCTGTAATGTGGTGCACGTAAATTCTAAGTTGCATATTTGAAAAGGGGGCATGGCCATGGTCGGGACTTGGGAATTGCTAAAATCTATGCACATTATTTTATAGTACACCCATTCTGTGCCAAATTTGGGCACCAGGATTTACACCAAGTAAAGCATGGCCTAAATGGATGCGCTCAAATTTGGTTGCATGAAGAGGCACACAGGCTACTACTACTACTACTATTTAGCATTTCTATAGCGCTACAAGGCGTACGCAGCGCTGCACAAACATAGAAGAAAGACAGTTCAAAAGAGAAAAACGTCCAAAAAGTGACGTAAGTCTGCATTTGGACGTTTATCTCACAAAGATGTCCAAATCAGTGTTTTCTCTTTTCTACCGCAGGCCACTTACCCAGCAGTAAGCAGCAGTTGGCGCATGCTGTATGCTTACCGTGCGGGTAGCGCATGAGACCTTACTGCTAGGTCAATGGTTGGCAATAAAGTATCAAGCTGAAAATGGATGTGTGCTGGTTTCAATTTTAGTGCACATCCATTTTCCGGCCCCTTAAAAAAGATCCTTTTTCCTAGATGTGGTAAAAAATGGCCCAGCATGTTCCCAAAAGATGCTCTCGCAGTACCGCATGCCACTTTTTACACTGGCTTAGTAAAAAGACCCCTACACGTGTCTTTATAAAATATTGGGGCAGAAACCGTAGCTAGATTGACATTTCAGACATTCATCCCTATCACGGAGCAAGCATAAATCTTAGTGCATACAGTATGGCTATTTATTCATATTTTATAAACATGTAGAGTTTGCAACTCTTCACATGCTAAACCAGCAGAAATGATGGCTATATTGGCATTACAGATATGCATATCTACCCAGGAACAATTGTATATGTAATACTTTATGTAATAAAAGAATGCGTATTTGTGTGCATTTTATAAACATGCACAATTTGCAACTCCACCCATGCTCTGCCCAAACACTGCCCCAGAGTATACCTACATTCAGGTCACGAAAAACTATATGCCTTCTTGTACCACAAGTACGTTCACATTAAACAATGCCTTTGAGTGTGAAAATCCTTTATAAAATTACCCCTATACCCCGGGAGAGTTTGTTTTTTAGAGTAGTTCAGCAGGTGATAGAGAGTGTATTGGCCTATTGCAATGTTTTGTATGTGGGTTAGCCGAATATTTTTAATGGAAATTTCAAGTAACTCAAAATTTGATAGCTAGGTTTTTTTTATGTAAGGTGCCCTAGAGGAGCTGTTCTTAGACAGTAGCATTGGATGACATTTAAGGCTGTGCATGGTAATTGGCTGTGGTTGCTGGTATCTCAATTAGTGCAGTATGTGCCTACACATCCTCTTTGGTCCTCCTCTAGAGGTCTTTTGGCATTTCCTAATGCAGCTGTTATGAGAAAGGAGATATGAAGAATAGAGCATTTAGGATAAGGACTGTGTTGGAGTGGAATAAGCCACTTTATGAACTTTGGGGGGGGGGGGGGGGGGAGGAGTTGGGTTTGCAGTTTAGGAAAGCAGTGAAAGTGCTGCTGTTTCCTTGGTGTTATGTTAACTGGGAGTGTTTAATGTTTTATGACTGCACACCATGTTGACTGACATTTTGCAATGTCAAGGAGAAGGTACATAAATGAATAAATAATAAATAAATATTTCTCTGTGATTACTATATAGAAGCCATTACCTCTTATGGAAGCATAATGCTAAAGGTTTTAACTTGATATCTTGGGGGACTAAACAGTCTGATAAAGCAGAAAAGGGTTTTTAGTTCACTATAAAAATGTAGGACTAATTTTCATTTTCTTTACTTATTTATTTATTTTTTTTTACAAGAGACTCATTCATCCATTGAAGAACATATTCCCTAATTCTATGGCACTGGCACCTAAATGTAAGCTATATGAGGGGTCCTTTTACTAAGCTGCGGGAAAAAGGGCCCCGTGGTAGCAGCGGGGGGGGGGGGGGGCAATTTTCTATGCACCAGGGCCCTTTTTACTGTAGCAGGTAAAATGCCCCAAAATAATGGCCACACGGTAAGATAACTCTTACCCGAATGGCCATGCAGTGGGGAGCACTTATTGTCATTCACTGGTGGTGGTAAGGGCTCCCATGGTAACCCGGTGGTAACTGGACAGCATGTGGTGATGCCTGATTACCACCAGGATAGTGCCATGCTACAGAAAAAAAATTTACAGAGCACCAAAAATGGTTTGCACTCCAGCCAGAACTACCACCGTTGCTTTGAAAAAATACCTCCTTTGTGAGCTAAAATTAAAGAATACTAGCACTTGCATGGGTAAGTGCTATGTGCACATTCAACATTATTTTATAATTTAGGTACACAGTTCACTGAGGGACCCTTTTACAAAGGTGTGTAGGCACCTACGTGCATCCAACACATGTCAAATTGGCACTACCACTCAGCTACTGCCCCAGGTGATAATTCAATTTTTAACATGTGCCCAAAACAGCAGTTGGCACACGCTGTGCACTTACCACTTGGTTAGCGCATAAGACCGTACTGCTAAGTCAATGGGTGGCGTTGAGGTCTCAGGCCAAAAATGAACGCACGCTGGTTTTCATTTTGCCGCACATCAATTTTGCCACATATTAAAAAATCCCCTTTTCCTTAGCATCCCTCCAGACCAGCCCAGGATTGGACTGATGGATTGTGTACTCCTTCCAGCAGGTGGAGACTGCGAACTTCTGACTCTAGAGAGCCAATAGGAGCCCTGGCCATGTGACCCTAGACTCAGTAATCTCAGTCTCCAGCAGTTGGAAGAAGGTGAGCCCTTTAGTCTCTCTCTCTCTGTTTCTTTAGTTTCTGTGGGAAAAAAAGCACATTTTCTTCTACCTTGCTGTGCCCTAAAATTCTGTAGAGGCTTATGGTGTTAGTGTCTAGCTTTGAAACTTTGTCCATCTTGTTTTCTGTTTTTTTACCTTGGAAAATATATCTTGTCAATAAGATATAACACGTTCCAGGCATCCATTTCTGAGCTGTCTCTGCCTGTTCATCTGTTCTTCCACCTCAGCAGTAGAATAGTTTTTCCTCAGACTTTTACCTCCAAGCATTGTTTCAGCCCAGAATAATGAAGTCTCTGTGCTATGAAGCACCCCTTCTGACTGTGAGTACATTGATGTGTTTATGCAATAAAGAAAATATCAGAAAAAGAAAGAGGCTTCAGGGTGTGCTGGTGTGCCAAGGTTTATGCTTCAGGATATTAAGATTTTGTTAGTTTTCAAGTCTTAAGAGAACTGAATATATCATGCCAAAAAAATCATTGCTGAAAAAAAATACGTCTCGGCGTATTCTATTAGCCACTGCTAAATCTCACGAGACTGCCACTAGAAATCACAGAAGTCATTTTGATAGTAGAGCTGGCAAAGGCAAAAGCAACTTGGGATCACTCCTGCCCTGAGTACACCACTAGACCACCAGGAATTGTAAGGTAGAATAAGGGGACGGAGTACTCTTTACATTCATTTTTTTTGTTTGTGTGTGTGTAATGCGATTGCAAATAATGCAGTTATGATCCTGTATAGTAGTTTATACAGTATGGCTAATTGAGTGCTCCAAATAAATGCTTATGATGCACAAGTTTAGCAGGAATTTTAAGTCTGTAAATTTGAGAAGATAAGCTCCTTAGGAAATAGATTCTCTGTGGAAATACAACATCAGCAGTAACTCCAAATGTGGCACTAATTCAGCCATTGTTAAAGCACTGTGGCTTTTAGTTTCAGTTTTCATTAGCTGAGATCTATGTGCATGGAGACAATTTTGTTTGGAGGTAAAATATTCATTATTTACATTATTATATATATATTCTTGCTTAGGCATCTAAATAATTTCCAGGCTTTGTTGCATATGATGAAAAATGCAGCATTTTAATCAAACCTGTGTGTACAGAAGCTTGATTCTATGAGAAAATTACCTGCAGTTATTCTTTTCAAGCATAAGTTCTCATCAGCTTACAGTATTAGTAGGGAGATGATATTACAAAGAAATAAAGTTTATATATTAGAAAATAATTTGAGAAATGTATTGTTCTTGATTGTAATGGCAGAGTTAGAGCATATAGCACTAAATGATGAGGTACATATAACAGGTATCTCAGAGACTTGGTGGAAAGAGGACAATCAATGGGACACTGTTAACAGGGTACAAATTGTCACAATGATAGAGAGGATCAAATTTTAGGGGCGGTTGCACTATATGTTACGAAAGGAAATAGTCAAATAAAATAAACATTCCACATGAAATAGAAGTGTGGAATCATTATGGATAGAAATTCCATGTGTGAAGGGAAGGATTATTCTTGTAGGGCTGTATTACCATCCACCGGGACAGAACAAACAGATGAAGAAATGTTTACATAGATTTGGAAAGCTGACAAATTAGGCAACACTATAATTGGGTGATTTTCAATTACCCTAATATTTACCGAATAAATGTTTCATCAGGGAATACCAGGGAGATAAAATTTCTAGATGTATAAAATGACTGCTTCTTGGAACAACTGGTCAACCGAATGACGACAGGGGGAATCATTTTGGATCTGGTCCTTGGTGGCATGTAGGGTATAGTGCAAGAGGGGGTGGTGTTGGATCCCCTGGGAAACAGTGATCATAACATGATCAAGTTTGAGCTACTATCTGGGATGAACCTGCAAAGGAAATCTCTGTAGCAGCATTTAATTTTTTAAAGGGCGACTATAATAAAAATAGGAAAATAGTTTTTAAAAAGCTAAAAGGACCAGCTGCTAAGTTTAGGACAAGTTGTGGACATTATTAAAAAATACCACCTTGGAAGCCCAGATCAGATGCATTCCATGTATTTGGAAAGAAGAGAAAACGACAGCCAACATGGTTAAACATTGAAGTAAAAGAGGCTATTACAGCCGAAGGGGTGCTCATGGAGGACAAGGCCATAGCAGAGAAACTGAATGAATTGTTTGCTTTGGTCTTTATGGAAGAAAATGTAAGAGATCTGCCTTTACCGTAAACAATTTTAAAAGGTGATGATGTGGAGGAACTGAAACAACACAAAGGGCCTTTAAAAACACAGGGAACACAGTTCTTTCATATAAAAAAATCCTTTAATAGTAGAATCAAATTCTACTATTAAAGGATTTTTTATATGAAAGAACTGTGCTCCCTGTGTTTTTAAAGACCATTTGTGCTGTTTTTTTGCTTGGACTCTTTTTGTACTTAGCTCCCTCTCTTTGTCACATTGTGGAGGACCTGAAAGAAATCTTGGTGAATCTGGAAGATTTAATGAGCCAAATTAACAAATTAATCAGTAGCAAATCACCTAGACTGGATGGCATACATCCAAGGGTACTCAAAGAACTCAAGCATGAAATTGCTGATCTGCTGTTAGTAATATGTAACTTGTCATTAAAATAATCTGTAGTACCTAAAGATTGAAGGGTGGCTAATGTGACGTCCATTCTGAAAAAGAGTTCCAGGGGTGATCTGAGAAATTACAGGCCGGTAAGCCTGATGTCAGTGCTGGGCAAAATATTGAAAACTATTATAAAGAAAAAATTTACAAAGCAAATAGACAAACGTTGCTTTAATAGGACAGAGTCAGCATGAGTTCAGCCAAGGGAGTCCTTGCCTCAACAATTTGCTTCATTTCTTTGAAGGCATGAATAAACTACTACTACTGCTACTGCTACTACTACTACTACTACTACTACTACTTACTATTTCTAAAGCACTACTAGACATATGCAACCCTGTACACTGGACATGAAGAGACAGTCCCTGCTCAACAGAGCTTATCTAATTAGTACAGATAAACAGGACTAAGGTGGGAATGATAAAACATGGGTACTGAACAAGTGAGTGAGGGTTAGGAGTTAAAAGCAGCATCAAAAAGGTGGGCTTTTAGCCTAGATTTGGATGGCCAGAAGTGGAGCTTGACATACCAGCTCAGGAAGTCTATTCCAGGCATATGGTGCAACAAGATAAAAGGAATGGAGTCTGGAGTTAGCAGTGGAGGAGAAGGGTACAGGTAAGAGAGATTTATCCAGTGAATGGAGTTCCCGGGGAGGAGTGTAGGGAGAGATAAGAGTGGAGAGATACTGAGGAGCTGCAGAGTGAATACACTTGTAAGTCAATAAGAGGAGTTTGAACTGTATGCAGAAACAGTTAGGGAGCCAATAAAGTGACTTGAGGACAGTGAGCATAGCGACACTGGCAGAATATAAATTGTGCAGCATAATTTTGAACAGATTGAAGGGGAGAGAGATGGCTTAGTGGGAGACCTGTGAGATGCAAATTGCAATAGTCTAAACAAGAGGTGATAAAAGTGTGGACAATGGTTCTGGTAGTGTACTCAGAAAGAAAAGAACACATTTTGGTGGTATTATATAGAAAGAAACAACAGGTTTTAGCAGTCTGTTGAATATGTGCAGAGAAGGAGAAAAAAAAGTTGAAGATGACTCCAAGGTTACAAGCTGATTAGACAGGGAGGATGAGAGTGTTATCGACAGAGATAGAGAATGGAGGAAGAGGAGAAGTTGGTTTAAGGGGAAAGATAAGAAGCTCAGTCTTGGTCATGTTTAGTTTCAGATGGCGGTGAGACATCCAGGTGGCAATGTCAGATGAGCAGGTTGATACTTTGGCCTGGATTCCTGTTGAAATTTCTGGTGTGGAGATGTAGATCTGGGAGTCATCAGCATAAAGGTAATATTGAAAACCATGGAATGATATCAGAGTACCTAGGGAAGAAGTATAGCTTGATAAAAGAAGAGGTCCCAGAACAGATCCTTGAGGTACACCAACTGATGGATAGAAGTGGAGGAGGATCCCCCAGAATATACACTAAAAGTATGATGGGAGAGAAGATGAAAACCAGGAAAGAACATAGCCCTGAAATCCAAGTGAGGACAACATATCAGGGAGTAGGCAGTGATCAACAGTATCAAAAGCAGTAGATAGATCGAGAAGGATGAGGACAGAATAGAGACCTTTGGATCTGGTCAGGAATAGGTCTTTGGAGACTTTAGCAAGTGCTGTTTCAGTTGAATGAAGAGAGCAAAAGCCAGATTGAAGTAGATGAAGAATAGTTTCAGATGAAAGATATTTATTATGAATATCCAGGTTTACAGGATATCCATAGTGAATATGCATGAACTTGATTTGCATATACTGCCTCCATTATGTGCAAATCTCATTCATGCATATTCATTGTGGATATCCTGAAAATCTGACTGGCAAGGGGTACACCAGGACTGGACTTGGGGAAACACTATTAACAGATCAGAATCATTTTAGCAGATCAGACTCATTTTAAAATCCTAGTATTCATCTAAGGGCCCATTTACTAAGCTGTGTAGGTGCATACGCGCATCCTACGTGCATCAATTTGGAGTTACAGCCCAGCTACCGCGTGGCCTATGCAGTAATTTTGTTTTTTATGCATGCACACTCGCACGCTGGAAAATAATTTTTATTTTCTGGCTCATGGCAGAAACCGGGCAGTAATCGTCATTCTATGCACGTAGACAATTACCGAATGGTTACCGCATGAGACCTTACCGCTAAGTCAATGGGTGGTGGTAAGATCTCAGACCCAAAATGGACATGTGCCAATTTTGATTTTGCTGCACATCCATTTTCAGCAAAAAATTTAAAAGGGCCTTTTTTACAGGCGCACTGAAATATGGATCTGCGAGCATCCCAAAAACGCACTTACACTAGCGCAGCCCATTTTTGGCGCACTTTAGTAAAAGGACCCCCTAAATTGTAGTTAAGTAATGTAATTATCTCATCTCATAGTTGTGACCACTCTACTTCTTTATTTAAACCCTTTGGTTCCATTGTTTTCCAGGTGTAAATCATTTTCTGTTCTTTATGTGTTAAATTTAAAGCAATATATCCCCCTCTCTATGATTCTACTTGCAATAACATTATAAGGGCCCTGTTTACTAAGCCATGCTGTGTGCACGCTAACATTTTTAGTGCACACTAAAAATTAGCATGCACTATTGCTAGAGACTCCCATAGCACACTTTAGTAAACAGGGCTCTTGATCTCAAATCTAGTGGGTGATGATGAAATAAATTCCAATGCATAACTTGGGGTGCTTCAGTACGATTTACCCATACATTGCTTAAATGTTGGGCTATTGTGCATTTAATTGGTCTAATAGTTTGACCAATAAACAACTTCTGGCAGTGACACATGATACCATATATAACTTGTTTAGAATTACAATTCGTGTAAGACCGTAATTTAAATTCTTTTTTGGTATATGGCATCTGCACTTTATCTGTCTCCATGCACAGCTAGCAATAAACACATGAGCCGCATTTAAAGTGCCCTACTATATCCCTTGATGGCAATTTTGTATATCTATTTTGACCTAATAATTCACTGAACACATGGATAAACATGATTTAAAGGGATAGACTCAACATGGATTCAGCCAATTTGTCTCACCAATTTGCTTCATTTCTTTAAATGCATGCAAAAACATGTGGATAAAGGAGAGCTAATTGATGTAGTGGATCTAGATTTTCAGAAAGCTTTTGACATAGTGCCTCATGAGAGCCTCCTGAGAAAATTAAAAAGTCAATGTCCTTCTGTGGATTAGGAATTGGTTTTTGGACAGAAAACAGAGGGTAGGGTATACCGGCCATTTTGCTCAATGGAGGAGGGTGACTAGTGGCGTCTTTACACAGACATGCTAGCATTTTCAGCACGCACTAAAAATTTGCGTGCTGTGTAGATACCCATAATATTCCTATGGGCGCGTGCTAAAAACACTAGCGAGCTTTTGTAAACAGGGCCCTAAATGTGAAACTCTGTTTGAAAGCGTATCTAGAATAATCAGTGAGCTGAGAATATAACGACAAAATGGACCAATGCCTTATTTTTCATATTAAAGTTAACTTGATTAAAATATGGAGGACACAATTTATCTTTGAGTTTTATGAACCACTTGATTTACTGAATAGCCATTCCCTTTGTGCATTAACAACTCTTTTAAAAGCCTTAGGGGTCCTTTTACTAAGGTGTGCTGAAAAATGGACTGCGCTAGTGTAGGCGCATGTTTTGGGAGTACGCAGATCCATTTTTCAGCATGCTTGTAAAAAAGGCATTTTTAAAATTTTTGCCGAAAATGAACGTGTGGCAAAATCAAAATTAATGCGTGTCCATTTTGAGTCTGAGACCTTTCCGCCAGCCATTGACTTAGCAGTAAGGCCTCACACGTTAACTGTGCACTAATCATCTACACATGTAGAATGATGATTACCGCTTGGTTTCTGCCGCTCGCCAGAAAATAAAAATTATTTTCCAGCATGCGTAGCGTACGGACATGGAAAATGAAATTACTGCTAGGAGCGGGGGCCATTTTTCTTGCATGCTAGAGCCCTTTTTACCACAGCCAGTAAAATGCCCCAAAAATGCAGTGGGGAGCACATACCAGCCACCCATTGAGGTGGCAGTAAGGGATCTTATGGCAACCCGTTGGTAACCAGGCAGCACATGACAATGCCGATTACCGCTGGGTTACTGGCATGCTAGAAAAAAATTAAAAATTTCCGGAGTGCTGGAAATGGCACGTGCTTGACCAGGAACTACCACCGGTGGCTGCATTGAGCCAGCAGTAGTTCAGATTTAGTGTGTGGTAACCCCGCGTTGGGCTTACCGCCCTATGTGGAGCAATATGGAGTATGTTTGTGTCTTGTATTCTCCTTTGTGGCAGTCTATAATAATAACATGTTAAAACAGCAAATAACCTTTCACCAGATCTATATTGTATGCTAAATTAGAATTCATAACTCACACGAACATTTTCCATCTTCTCTGAAAATTAATCCTAAAAGAGCTGCAACCAAGTTTATCTTTCTTCTTTCCTTATACCAATGGATCTACAGCTAGAAATGTGTGTTACCTTAGAGAAATGTATAAAATATAAGTATTTCTACTTTACCAATTATAGCCTGATCTTTCCACTTTAACCTTTGCTAGAGATTATCCTTTGTTATTAAAATCACACAATTTCTGCAAATTTTGTTTCCTCTCGAGTACTGAGCATTCTACCTTAATAAAATATGCACATCCTGATGTCAAATCATTGATTTCCACAAATGTTATTTAAGTAGTTTCTTTAGAACCCTTTTCTATAAAGTCTTTGTTTTTTAACTTGATAAGAAAATTTCTCCAAAGAAGCTTGTCCAAAAACTCACTATTCTTCTCCACTCCACCTAAGCCAAAACATCAGGGGAAAAAAAATCAACCAGTAACTAAGAATTGTTCCCAGGCTGTGTGTTTGGCAATTCTTTTTCATGAAAAGTATGGGACCCAAAACAATGTGAAATATTTCTGTATGTTTCTGCATCATTTTCTTGGACTTGGACTGATTTTTTTCATACCTGAGGATTTTCTCTCTTTCCACACTGACCAATGATCAATGTTGTTCTGATGTTTTTCTGTTTTGCCAATATGACAAGCTTTTTATCAGTTGAGATTGGTATATCATGACCTCCTCATTCTCACCATTCTCTTAGGGTTACGGTTTTAATGTTTTTTCCAGTACAGTGTCTATGTGGATGACACCCTAATTTATGGGAAAATCCATATATTTCACTTTCTTATGTTCAGTCTTTGTCTATTTTAGTTTTTGTCTCTAGTGGTTTACTGTTAATTTATAGACATCAGTATTCTTAGCATGTAAAATGAAAGCAAGATGGAATATGGGACCAAATCTAGTGATTGCTATAGAAGCTGAATGGTGTAAGGCAGGCTTAAGGACATAAGAATAGCCATACTAGGTCAGAGAAATGGTTGATCTAAACCAGAATCCTGCTTCCATCAATGGCCAATGCAGGTCAAAAGTATCTAGCAGAAACCAGTTACTTCCCTCAAATCCATTTCAATAACAGACTATGGACTTTTCCTCCAGGAACTTGTCTAAATCTGTCTTAAACCCAGATATGCTAACTGTTGTTTCCACATCCTTCATCAATGAGTTCCACAGCTTAACTATTCTTTGAGTGAAAAAAATCATTTCCTTATTTCTTTTAAAAGTATTTCCATATGATTCCATGTGAGTGTCCCCTGGTATGACAAATCAGTATGTTTTTAAGCCTGTAACTTTTATTCATTATTTCTTGAAGTGTATTTCTCTAGTTTGGCCAGCAGATGGTGCATTCTAATGCTTTGAAGCTGCTATAGAACCAAGGCTGTTTTTCTTTGTTTAAGCCTTTTGGAAAGGCAGTCTACAGTATACTTTTAAAACTTGTTGTTCTGAGCTCTGATTAGCCAAGGAGCTCATTTCATTTGAGTGGAGTACTAGCTTTTAGTCCAGTCTTAGCCAGGCTCTTTGCTGAGGCTCGGTGAACAGTTATGATCTTCCCAGGTGCTTTTTAGAAAGTAATCAAATGTTCAGTTAGTGTTATAATTGATTGATATTTCAGTTACCTGTTATTGTTCTGCCGATTACACTTTTCATGTTTCACTGTTCAAGGTAAGACAATAAACAATTTTCAGTTTGTTGACCCTGCCTGTCTGGACTGATAAAGAATCCTGGTGGCTTGTGTGTTTGGTCTGTGAGTGCTTTCTGGGAACTGTGAGACCACTGGAAGTGTGGCCACAGTAACCTAGAAATCACTGGAGAGCGGGAGATTCGCCCAGAGGCAGTTGTGATCCAGTCGGTTGGAGGAGGGTGCTAGTGTAGAGCACAAGTAGCAGGTGCAGATAGACCTGAGCTGTGCTGGGGATAGACCCTCTAAGTGGCCATGGGGTAACCCAGGTGGGAGACTAATCATTTTGTGACACCTTGTATTTGTACTTTTTGAAAAAGAGAAAAATCGATTCACTTTTACCCATTTTACAGAACTCAGGATTTTGTAAACCTCAATAATATCCTTTCCAAGCTGAAAAGCTCTAGCTTTTTTAGCCTCTCCTCATATGGAAATATTTCCATCCTCTTTATCATTTTGGTCACTCTTTGAACCTTTTCTAATTCTGCTGAGATATGGCAACCAGAATTGAACACTATTGTCAAGGTGACGTCGCACCATGGAGTAATACAGATGCATAATAATATTCTTGGGGCCTTATTTGCTAAGCCTTGCTATAGATTTGCTAGTGTTTTTAGAGCAGGGTAAAAATTAGCACATGCTAAAGCTAGAAACACCTATAAGAATATATGGGTGTCTCTGGGGTTTAGTGCTCACTAAAAACACTAGTGTACCTTAGTAAACAGGGTCATTGGTCTTATTTTGCATCCCTTTCCTAATATTTCCTAGCATTCTATTTGCTTTTGGGCCACCGCCGCACACTGGGCAGAAGATTTCAGCGTATTGTCTACAATGACACCTAGATCTCTTTCTTGAGTGCTGACTCCTAAGGTGAACCCTAGCATAAGGTAACTATGATTCAGATTATTATTCCTATTATACATCACTTTGCGTTTGTCCACATTAAATTTCATCTGTTATTTGATGCCCAGTCTTACAGTTTCCTAAGGTCCTCAAACTCCGTATGTGTTTTGACACTTTAAATAGTTTTGTGTCATCTGCAAATGTAGGGCCTTCTTTACTAAGCTGTGCTGTAGACATGCTGTTTTTTAACATGTGCTAAAAATTAGCGTGCACTAACACTAGAGATACCAATAGGAATATATAGGTGTTTCTAGCATTAGCACGCACTATTTTTTTACCACGCCTAAGTAAACAGGGCCCAAAATCACCTCTCTTGTTTCGTTTTCCAAATCATTTATAAATATGTTAAATAGCACTGATCCCAGTACAGATCCCTGGGACACTACTCCAGTAGTCACCCTCCTCCACTGAGAAAAATGGCCATTATACCTTGCCCTCTGTTTTCTGTCCGAGAACCAATTCCTAATCCATAGAAGGACATTGACTTTTTAATTTTCTCAGGAGGCTCTCATGAGGCACTTTGTCAAAAGCTTTCTGAAAATCTAGATCCACTACATCAATTAGTTCTCCTTTATATGAAGCAAATTGGTGAGGCAAATTGGCGGAATCCATGTTGAGTCTGTTCCATTAAACCGTGTTTGTCTGTGTTCAGTGATTCTATTCTTTATAATAGTTTTCACTATTTTGCCCGCACTGAATTCAGACTTACTGGGCTATAATTTCTTGGATCACCCCTGGATTACTTTTTAAAAATAGGCATTATATTGTCCACCCTTGAATCTTCAGGTACTATGGACAATTTTAAAGACAGTTTACAGATCACTAACATCAGATCACCAATTTCATGTTTGAGTTCTTTCAGTACCCTGGGGTGTATACCATCTGGTCCAGGCGATTTAATACTCTTTAATTTGTCAGTTTTGTATCAGTACGTCTTTCAGTTCACTGAGATTTCTTTCCAGATTACCAAGAGTTCCCCTGCATCGTCACTCTTGGAAACTACCTCTGGTATAGGTAAAGATCTTACATTTCTTCAGTAAAAACAGACGCAAATATTTATCCAGTTTCTGTGCTATGGCTTTGTCCTCCCTGAGTTCTATTTTACTTCTTGAAGATAATATGGTCTCACGGATTCTCTCACAGGATTTCTGCTTCTGATATACGTGAAAAAAGTTATTACTATGAGTGTTTGCCTCCAAGGCAAGTTTCTCTTTATATTCTCTTTTAGCCTTCTTTATCAATGCTTTGTATCTAACTTGCTAGTGTTTGTTGCTTCTTGTTTTCTTCATTCAGATCTTTTTTTCCATATTCTGAAGGATTTTATTTTGACTCTGATAGCCTCTTTCACCTTTCCCTTTCATCATGCTGGCTGTCCTTTGCTCTTCTTTCCACCTTTGTTAATACATGGAATACATCTGGTATGGGCTTTCAAAATCATATAACACCCACGCCTGATTTAAAGTTCTAACTTTTGCAGCTGAGCATTTTAGCTTTGGTTTTAGCCATTTTCCTAATTTTATCATATTTACCCTTTCAGCATTTAAATGCTGCTACAGTAAATGTCCTTAGTGACTGCACTCCAGTTAAGTCAATTTTGATCACGTTATGATTACTGTTTCCCAGTGGACCGAACACCATTATTTCTATAATAGCTCCTCCTCTTGTCAGTTCCTGGACCAGTTGCTTCAAGAAACAGTCATTTATTATGTCTAGGAATTTACCTCCTAGCACTCCCTAATGTGGCATTTAATCAGTCAATATTGAGGCAATTGAAATTACCCATTATTATATTGTTGCCAAATTTTCTAGCTTTTCTAATTTCTGTTAACATATCTTCATCTGTCTGATCAATTCCAAAAGATGAACTTCACTTTTTATACAACAAAACCCTCCCCATCCCGTCCCCCCTAGAAATGCCCTTCCTCCAAACCCATACTATCGAAGAGTCCAAACAAGAACAACAAACAGGTATGCAGGGCCAGAACTCTTACAGCTCTTCAAGACACAACATATATTCTGCAAAATTTTAACAGACACAAATATTTGCCTGCAAAATGAAACAAATACAAGACTATAACTAACCAGACTATCCCACCCCAAACACCCAACCCCATTTCTCTCATTAGGAACCTGTGCAGGACAAAAAGTTCTCATCCTATAAAGAACCAGGATTACCACCCAATAGGACCCTTTTACGAAAGCCACTTTTTGCTGTGGCTAGAAAATGGCCAATTTTCTGTTTTCAGCATTAATGGCCACATGCTAATGTTGCCATTACCACAGGGCCATTAGTGATTGGGCCCTTACTGCCACCCATTTTGTAGTTGGTAAGGGCTCATGCATTAACCACACACTAATCAGAGAATGGCAATGTGTCTGCACTAACTGATTAGCACAGACACATCCACTGTCCATCCCCCAGACATGCCCCCTCAGCTAAAAAATACATTTTATTTTTTAGCATGTGGATAGTGTGTGCACATCAGGATTTAACCATGGGATGCCCAGCCTGCCCATTGTAAGTCCTTTTATTTTGCGATAAGTATATGTTTGTGCTTTCCGCATCTTGGTAGAATGATCCCAAAGTATTAACCACCATACTCCAAGCCCAAGGGGATACAGATTGACCCCTGAATTCTATATATGGCGCTCAAAATTGCTTGCACAAATTTGGTTGTATGCCCAATTTGTGCACGGACTATAACTGAATAACGAGTCAATTAGCACTAATAATTGGGTGCTAACAACCAATTCTTCCTTCTCCATATGCTCAACTTCTCAAATAACTTAACCTTTATATTACCCAGGTCCAGGTGATCAGAAAGTCATAATAGGATCCGTCAGATCAATGCATCCACTTCCTAATTGGCTAAAATATTTTTTCATGAGCCAAGCATACTTATAGAGGTGGTACCGTAATCCTCATCAACCCCATCAGTGTTTTGAACTTGCATTTTTTGATAATTTCTATATTTTTAAAATTATTTTACTATTTTCACAACCAATCTTACTCTTAATCTTGATTTCCTTCTGTTATACACAAATCAATTGCTTCTGTTATGCATAAGTCAAACGTATTTAAGAGCAATACTTAGCTTATCAGTTTTTTCAGCTACTTTCCATAATACACTGTGGAGACTAATAATCACCAACATAGATCCATGTTTTGCTACATGCAGTTTCAAGGTAGTCTCCCACAGTAATTTTTTTTAGAAGCCATTAGCTTAAATTACTGTGGGAGGCTACCTTGAAACAGCATGTAGCGAAACATGGATCTATGTCGGTGATTATTAGTCTCCACCGTGTATTATGAAAAGTAGCTGAAAAAGCTGAAAGTAGCTGAAAAAACTGATAAGCTAAGTATTGCTCTTAAATACGTTTGACTTATGCATAACAGAAGCAATTGATTTGTGTATAACAGAAGGAAATCAAGATTAAGAGTAAGATTGGTTGTGAAAATAGTAAAATAATTTAAAAAAATATATAAAATTTACAAAATAAATGCAAGTTCAAAACACTGATGAGATTGATGAGGATTACGGTACCACCTCTATAAGTATGCTTGACTCATGAAGAAATATTTTAGCCAATTAGGAAGTGGATGCATTGATCTGACAGATCCTATTATGACTTTCTGTTCACCTGGACCTGGGTAATATAAAGTTATTTGAGAAGTTGAGCATATGGAGAAGGATTGATTGAAAGTTCCCGTCACCATTTAAAGTTACATGAGTGCCTAACTGCTGTTTAACAATTCTTGGCATTAATTGGCAATAATTTGGATTTGCGTATGCATCTTGCTAAGCACTATTCTATAAACATGTGTGCATAAATCTCTTAGCATGCAACTGAAAAGGGGATGTGGCAATGGGAGGAGCATTGGTGTGTCAGGGGCATGCACTAAAGATGCGAGCAGTTTTATAGAATTTGGGGGATCCATATCTAATTTAGGCATGAGGATTTACACCAGGTTTAAGTTGGTATAAATCCTCCCGCCAAAAATTGGGTGTGCATCCTGGCGATATATGGTAATCTATAATTGGCACCCAATTTGGTGCACCATTTATAGATTAGTGCTCAGCGCTCAGTTTTTCAGTGCCTAAATTTGGGTGCCATTTATAGAACCTAGACCTGAATATATAAGACCGAAAGTAAAAGGAACTGTTTCCTATGTTTCAATGATCCCTTCGCCCCATGGAGTTCCAGTAACATTAAAGATTACAACTTATTGCTCCATTGGGATCACCAACACCTAGGCTTATGTTATTTCATTGCTGGTCATTGATATTTCTTTTTTTTTTTTTTTTTGCTACAATCTGTAAAGGTTACATTGGCAATTTTTTAAGATCAAGGCAGTTGTACTGCTGATAAGAAATCTACACTGACCTGATAAAGGGAGCATAGCTGCTAAAAGATGGAAAAATGTATTTCGTTCAATAAAAAGTATCAACTACAATTGATGACCTTTATTGCTATTATCCAATGGATATATAATTGTTCAAGCTGTAGTAAAA
The DNA here is from genome assembly GCF_901765095.1 of Microcaecilia unicolor. NCBI lineage: Eukaryota > Metazoa > Chordata > Amphibia > Gymnophiona > Siphonopidae > Microcaecilia > Microcaecilia unicolor. The sequence goes on from NC_044032.1 coordinate 200,919,486, forward strand.
CTGAGTTTTATTTATATTAATATCAGCTATTAATGCACTATTTAGATCTCTTCATTCTCACTGCTTTTATATGTAATCCTGTTTCTAAATCAAGCTAAATAGCAATTCAGGGTATAGACAGTAATTCTGTTATTTTATCCCTTTAATCTTCTCGCTGAATGATCCATGCTAGCAGATGGGACTTAAACAAGGATGACTCTGCAAATTGAGCTCTGAATCATTTAATACCATTGCAAGTCTCTCTTCACATACTGTGAAATGTAGTAAAGGAAACAGGTGTACATAGCTAAAGAACTGTGGAATAATTGTATTAAGGGGCTCATTTTCAAAACAGAAAAACATTCAGAAAGTGGCATATTGATTTTTTTTAGACAAAACTTCCAAATTGCTATTTTCAAAACCCATTTTTAAGATGATTTTCTACGAAGTCTGTATGCAGTTTCTCTACATTTCAAGAGGACATCTTGGAGGCATGTTTTGAGCGGGACTATAGTGGGCTTATAATTTAGACATTTATCAGCGATAATGGAACATTGTAAAAAATATCAAGGACAAAAAATATGATGTTTTAGGCTACACCTATTTCAATAAGTGCCAAAAAGGTGCCCAAACTGACCAGATGACCACTGGAGGGACAAAAGCATGCACCCCCCCTTAATCCCTAAGTGGTCACTGACTCCCTCCTTTTGCCCTAAGAGGTAAAAGTGACAGTATATTCCAGGCTCTATGACAGCTGCAGATATGATGGCCATTCCTCTCTGAGATAATCAACAGGCTCATGGAGTAGCCTAGTGGTTAGTACATTGGACTGTAGAGAAGGGGACCCAGGCCCATATCACACTCTATTGATACATTTGTGGTGGAAATTGTGAGCCCTCAAAATAAAACACAAAATGCCTACAAATAGGTGACACCTGTGGGTTTAAGGCTATTATGGTGGTGTACAGTACATTGTTTGCTATTCCTGGAAGGCTTATACAATATAAAGGGGTTATGGTGCGATGTGTACCTGGAACCTTGTTTGTGAAGTCCACTGTAGTGCCCCCTAGGCTGCCCCATTGCTCTGCTGGGATGTCAGTTTGGCCAGTCTACTAAGAATCCTGGCCCCCTCCAGACATTCCAATGGCTTATTTCTGTGTGTGTGTGTGTGTGTTTTTTTTCCCTATAACTTGTTTTTAATTGTTACCAAAAGATAGATACACTGAGCACAAAAACATCTAGACAAATGTATTTATTTTGAACATTTATATCCCACATAATCCCACCAAGGCAGACTCTATGTGGCTTACAACGTTTGAGGAAAAGTACATCATAATAATTCTAGTGCAAATCATAGTATAAAGTAGTAGTCAGAAAAAGATGTTTTTCTGGTTTAAAAATTGTTGTGTTCACCACTCGATTTTTGGTTAGTTTCAGCAAAATGTCCTAATCAGATATAGACATCAAATCAAAAATGCCCCTCCACGTTTAAACCAGAAGGGTCATGTACTGTTCATACTGCAAGAAGAACTTTGGTATTTTCTATCATCTTCCTTTTGAATACACAATAAAAATGATAGAAAATGTACTTATTTGACTACTCTATAATTATAGATATATACCCTTTTAAACAAATGGTTTTATTCCCCGGTGTTTGATTCATTGCATAAATTCTACACAATTTAATAGAGCATGTGGTGAATTGATCAATTTTATCATTAGCGTGGTATAGAAACGAAATAAATAAAAATACTCCATTCAAATTCCTGTTTGCAAAGCATAACATTCAATTGAATGAATGAAGCCACAAAATCAATACCTGTTTTGTAATTTTTGGTAAAAGCTGCTGAGTGCTGTAATAACCTCAATCAATAAGGAATTATATCATATTAAAAATGTTACAAGTCCTTTTTTATGGACTGACCATAAGCTTATAGCACTTTTGCACATTTTTTACTTGCACAATTTTGTTCTGATCTGCTTTTTTTTTTTTTTCCCTTCCAGAAGTTGTAAAAGACTAAATCCTTGGACCAAAAGAGGCACTATCTGAAAGTTATATATAAAAAAGCTGACTTTCAGCTTCTGTATTTTGTTTTTTGCAGAGTCTGTATTTTTCCCCTGGTTCCAAAATGTCATGTCATCTGGCCCCTCGTGCTCTGACATCTATTAAAGTAATAACCTCATGGATTTTAAAGTGCTGCTGGAAAACATATTCATTTTTGAAATGTCTGAAAAGTACCTGAATAATAACAAAAATTGGCTTGAACCAGTGAAAAAATCTAATAGGCCACTTCCTACATGTAGATTTCTTTGTAGGGGCCTTTTTCTAAAATATGGTAAGCACCAAGGATGCATTCTATAAATGTTAGGTGCCAATAGAATAACCAAAAACACTATGTGGTGGCTCAAAAGCCAGGAACGTACTAAATACTGTTTTGTGAAGGCAACATAGGTGTGCACATGTGCGGCATGGTATGTACATGTATACACCCTAAAGAGGGGCACATCTGAGGCAGGAAATGGGCATACGCTGGGCAGGATCAGAAACCATGCATGCTTGACTTATTCCATAATTATTGGGTGTTTGGGTGGCAGCAAAAGGATCCATGTAAATATATACCTGTTACAAAGAGCAACCAAATAGAAGAGAAGATGTCTCTTTTGCCCTGGAGAATTGGTTGATGGTGTTTGGCTTCTCAGGCCCCAATGCTCAGAAGCAAATGCGGGTGCTAGAGGCCATTAGCACCGGACTAACACCCACATTAGCTCCCACCAAATACTCGGAGCTGGTGAGCATGTAAAATAATGAGCTGGCCGGCTCTGGGCATAATGAGCATGCAAATGCATGCTAATAAGTGCCTCCAGCATTCCTCCCCAGTGCTCAGCAGGCAGCATTCAAAAAAGGGCGCTCCTCCCATGGCAAACCTTATGACAGCTGGCATTAGGGTTATTCGAAGCAGGGGAGGAATAGGGAGCCCTGATCTGTAAGCCCTGGTGGTGCGGTGGAGCTCAGACCTCCACCCTCTCAAACACTAACCCTAAACCCCTACCCCCCAACACTAAGCCCTGCTGATCCAGTGGATCCCCCACCCCAAAAAATAAATAAAACCATGGTGGTCCAGTGGGACCCCTGGCCATGCCCCCTGTCCTGAAGACTGGTCTTGGTGGCCTAGCAATGACTCCCCCCCCCCTACCTTGATGAAGGAGGAGGTATAGAGTCCACAGCGCCCTGCCCAGCCTAATGCCCAACAGGAGGATGGACTAGGACTCCATCCCTCCTTCTTCATCAAGGTAGGGGACGATGGGGGGGGGGGGCACCGCTAGGCCACCAGGACTAGTCTTTGTGATGGGTGGCATGGTCAGAGGCCCTACTGGAGCTTATATAAATACAGGCATGTATCTCAATTTGGTAGAATGTTTGGCAATACAACTATATGTAAAATACTAAGTTCAATTCGTTATTAGCCTTCCCTTTTACAAAGGCCGTGCAGTATCCACTAGCGTGGCTTTGTAAAAGGAGGGGGCAGGTACATTTGTACATATTAACATCTGGTAATATGCTGAACCACCTACGTTTTCTGTTTCAGTCCAGAAGAAACATTTGCAGCTTTGCCCTGCGGGCTCTTGCACCTTTCTGTCTTTGCTTTTCAGCACCACTAAATGTGTTTAATGTGTCGTGGTGGTGGATAGTTACTATTTTTATTTTTCTTAGGTTGATTTTGAGTTGGAAGTCAGACCTCATTTCTATCAGTTTTACTTATGGATGACTGCAACATGTCAACTGTTTCTGTTGCTTTATTGTATACTCTTTTGCTTATTAGGTCTGCTCAATGGATATTTTTCTCATATTAGCTTTTAATATGGTATTGCATATTATATCACTGAATGTTAATGGTTTGAATAACCCTATTAAGTGAAAAAAATCTTGAATTATCTAGTTAAATTTAAACCTTTGTTGGCTTTAATTCAAGAAACCCATCTGAATCTTGTTGAATCTCAAAAACATGAGACTGGGTTCAACATATTTTTATTCCGCTACAAAAACAAAATACAATGGTGTGACCATTCTTGTTTCTAAACTATTTTGCAGCTCAAATTACTCACTGCAAATGTAATATAGATGGCAGATGGGTGACAATTGTTGTTACTATGCCTAATTTAACTTTTCCACTGCTTTCAATTTATGCTCTTGTTAAGGATGAACCTACATTTTGTTTTTTTTTAATCTATTCCTGCAAGCTAAGATTGATCATTCCTTCCCCCTCATTGTTGATGTGGATCATAATTTATGACAGAATAAAATTTTAGACAGGATTAGATCATCTAGTATCAGATCACAATTTATTACAGTACTGCATTCTTTAATCAAGGAATGGAATTTGATTGATCCATGGAGAGTTATTTAATCCAACACAAAGAGATTATACTCACTTTTAAGCAGACATGTCATACTCACATATTGATTATATTTTAATATCCAACTCGTTAATGCATACAGTTCTAGCTGCCCAAAATCATAGCTTTCTATTATCATATCATGCTGCTATTAGTCTCATAATGGATGTTGCACCCTTACCATCAACTCTTCACTAGATGACTTTAAGAAAATAGTGACAAATGTGATACGAAAGTTTTATGAAGATAATGTATCATCTCCTATAACAATAGCTACAAAATGGGATGCTATGAAAGCCATAAATTATTAGCTATGATGTACACAGTGGCGTACCAAGGGGGGGGCGGTGGGTGCGGTCCGCCCCGGGTGCACGCCGCTGGTTACTTCCTGTTCCGGGGCAGAGGGAACATGGAAACGAATGAAGCGGATAGGCGCACGGCACCCCCCCCCCCAGCGGCTTGCACCCGGGGGTGTTCTTTCGCTGGGGGGGGGTGTCCTTTCACCAGGGGGGGGTCACGCTGCACCCGGGGGGGCGGGGCGCATCCGCGATCCGCCCCTGGTGTCAGCCCCCCTAGGAACGCCACTGGATGTACATTTGAAAAAACAATGCCTAACACAGAAAAAGACACTTGAATCTGAAATATGGATATTGGAAACACAGCATAATTCTACATCCAAACCTAGGAGCTACACTGGTTTGCTTAAATTTGAGAATGATTATAATAAGCTTTGCTTTGGAAGAAACAGCTAACAGTGTTTTTCAAACAGCAAACCATTATTATCTGGGAAGTAATAAAAGTGGCTGGCTATTGACCTCACACTTGAAATCCAAATTGTCTCAACAACATATCACAATGATAAAAATGCCTAAGGGTGATGTAGTTACCACCAGTCAAGGTATTTCTGAGCAATTTGAACAATTATAAAGCTTTATGTACATCAGAATTATCCAAAGATCCAGATACAATTGATTAATGTTTAGCTTTGCTACCCCCTTCTCGTATAAATGTTGCTTCAGCTCACCTTTTAGATCAACCTGTTACACTAAAAGAAGTCACAGATGCCATCAGGTCTATTGATTTTAACAAAGCTCCTGGTATGGATGGATATCCAGTAGAATTTTATAAGACTTTTCAGAACATCTTGGCACCTTTACTCCTAGAACATTTCCAATCTCTACAGAGGGATACTGTTACAGCTCATATGTTTGCAGAGATCACTTGAAAACAAAAAATTACAGACCTATTTCATTGATTAATGTTAGGCAAAAATATATACAAAAATCATTGCATCCAGATTGAACAAAATTTTACCATCTATTATTCATCCAGATCAATTTGGCTTTATTTCAGGAAGACACTCTTTCTCTAACACCAGACTTCTCCTACACATTCTACATGCCTCCTCCACTGCCACGTCATCACAAATTGCTTTATTTTTAGACTCTAAGAAGGTGTTTGACTGGGTCAGATGGACATACTTCTTCAAGTTCTCAAGTGGTGTGGATTTGGCCTGGCTATGATACACATGGTATCCAAGCTCTATGAGGCTCCGCTTGCATAAATCTGGATTAATGAAAGCCTATCATCATGCCAATTACAGTGTTCTGCAACAGATCACAACTGGGTGACGCCAGCCTTCAGTGGTGCATTGATTGTGTGAAATACCTTGGTATTAGATTTTATCTTGATTTGGATCTCACACTGTCAAAGAACAGAGATAAGATTACTTCAGCACAGTAAAAATATGGTTCTCACTGGTCTCCTCTTAATTTTTCATGGTGGGGCTTAGTGGAGACTATTAAAATTATGAGTGTGCCTTTTATTAATTACACTTTAATGATGCTTCCCTGCCTAACCACTTGAAACCTCTATGCAAGTTTGGAATCTATTTAAAATAAATTTCTCCAGAATAACAAAATGCCACAAATTGCGTTAGAAAAACAGAAAGTACTGTGCAATAAAGGAGTACTTACTTTCCCTGACTTCTATATGTATTATAAAGCATTTATTTTCCAGCAAGGGCTATGGTGGCTCTGTGATTCTACTACTGAGATACCAGCCATCTGGGTCCTATTGGAAGAACAACTGCTTTCTCCTTTACAGTCTCTTTCCCTGTTAGGCTGCTTGATACAGGCCAAATATAAATCACACCCTGTATTATATTATGCTTTGACAGCAATGGAGATGATGGATGGCTTTTCACAATTTACATGGATATCATCTAATTGATAATCACTTTGGTGTAATCCTTCTATTCTAATCAAGTCACCAGTATACTGGCCTAAATGGGCAGATAATGTAATATTATGTCTAGACCATGTAATGGCTATAGAAAGTATCAGAAGTTTTAAGGATATTCAACATCAATTCCTTCTCCCTGACTCTTTTTACTTGTGATGACTGCAACTGACTAAAGTATTGAGATCCATCATTGGGGGGCAGCTCTTACTCTTCTACTTCTGTCCCTTCCTCAACTTATCCGACTGTTAACAAATAGTAGGTCATACTGCCTCATATATTTATAAGAATTTAATCATAAAATTTGTTTGGTAATATGACATCTATTCAGGCAGTATGGGAAAATGATTTGACTCAAGTTCTATCCTAAAGGGAATGGGACCAATTTTAGGAAAAGGGGCAATCGTTGTATTGTATTACACATCAGGCAATTTGAACTCCTATTAAGCTATTTAAAATTGGCCGACTAGAGTCTAATAAGTGTTGGCACTGTTCGATACACCCTGGGACGCTTATCCACATGCTTTTTGAATGCTTTTGTTTATCAGATTTCTGGTCAGTAGTCTGGTCTACTATACAAAAGATTTGTGACATTTCTGAACCTCTTTCTTCAGCTATTTTTTTTGAAGGTCTGTTGGATTAAAATGTATTCATGATTGGCACATTGCCAGGATGACAGATTTACTGTTGGCACTGGCCATTAAAGTTGTTCTGTCATTTTGGAAATCAACTTTCAACATTAAATATGTTCACTGGTGGAATCTAGTATGCTTTATCATAAAGTTGGAGATAGCTGGTGCTACTCGGTCTAATAGATCCAGGATGAAGCATAACTTTTGACAACCTCTAGATGTCTATGTTAATTCCTTTATGTAAACTTATATAATTGGCACAGTATTTTATGTAGATGTACTTTCAATGTTATATGTTTATTTTCTTTAGTGAGGTCTGCTCCTTGGTTGTTTTGTTTATCATATTATGTTCGGTTTATTGGTCTGTGATTGTAGTGTCTTTATAACTTGTATATGGCATGCGCTTAAGTATTACCATACATAAGTATTGCCCTACTGGGAAAGACCAAAGGTCCATCAAGGCCAGCATCCTGTTTCCAACAGTGGCCAATCCAGATCACAAATACCTGGCAAAATCCCCAAAAGTACAAAACATTTTATACTGCTTATCCCAGAAATAGTGGATTTTCCCCAAGTCTATTTAATAACGGTCTATAGACTTTTCCTTTAGGAAGCTGTCCAAACCTTTTTTAAACTCCGCTAAGCTAACGGCCTTTACCACATTCTCTGGCAATGAATTCCAGAGTTTAATTACACGTTGAGTGAAGAAAAAGTTTATCCGATTCGTTTTAAATTTACTACATTGTAGCTTCATCGTATGCCCCCTAGTCCTAGTATTTTTGGAAAGTGTAAACAGACGCTTCACATCTACCCATTCAACACCACTCGTTATTTTATAGACCGCTATCGTATCTCCCCTCAGTCGCCTTTTCTTCAAGCTGAAGAGCCCTAGCCATTTTAGCCTTTCCTCATAGGGAAGTCGTCCCATCCCCTTTATCATGTGGCTGATACTTTTGTTGTATTTTGATATGGTTTTCAATAAAAGATTGCACTAAAAAAACATTGATAGCACTGATCCTTGGAGCAACCCAGAAGTAAACGTAGTAACATCTGATGCTTAACCATTGAACTAGATGTGTTGTGTTCTTCTTATAAAAAATGACTGAATCCATGTGAGCACCCCACCACTAAATCATACTCCTGCTAAGCATTGTAATAGCAGACAGTAATTTATAGTATCAAATGCAGCTGTTAAACTGAGTAGAAGAAGCAACTCATCCTTTCCCTTGTCTAGTGTAACCATTATTGCCCCCAATAATGCTTAAGTGGCAAGTTAGCATATATGCATACATGTATGCATGTATTCTGAACTGTTACACATACAGGGCTGGATTCAGTAACTGGTGCTGAAAGTTAAACACTGGAAAGATCCACACTAAAATTTCACTCTATAAGTGTCCTTTATAGAATAGCACTTAGCACCGATTCCTGTAAACAACTTTTGGGCACATGGACTTACACTAAATGAAACCTGGTGTAAATTCTGGTGCACAAATTGAGCACATAACTCTGGAATTCTATAACAACTAAATTATGGGAACTCCCCTGACCCACCCATGTCCCTTCCATGGCCATTCCCCCTCTTGGGTTGCATGCAAGACAATTGTGGTGCACAATTTTATAGAATAGTGCACAGACAGAAGCACACATAAATCCAAATAATTGACAATTAAGGTCAATAATTACATAGAAATGTAGAAAAATAATGGCAGATAAAGACCATACGGCCTATCTGGTTTGCCCATCCATGCCACCTACTCTCCTTTTCACTCCCTTAGGGATTCTAAGTACTTGTCACAAGTTTTCTTGAATTCAGATACAGTTTTTGTCTCCTCCAGGAGGCTGCTAATTGGTGTTCACTTGGCTTGTTAAATAATCATGTTGCACATGCATCTCAGGTTTGCACCCAAAATATGGTGCACAAATTTTGGTGACCTGTACAGAATCCAGGGAATAAAGTGTACATAAATGTTAGCACCTAGATTATACAATTGCCGCAGATATGTATATTTAGCACTGCTGACTATATATATATATATATATATATATATATATATATATATATATATATAATCAATGGATATACATATTAATTTAAAAACTACGGCCAATGGTCATATGATTAAGATGACCATCACCACTAAAAACTACCACCACAGTTTTTAGAATTATAACATTAATAAACATGTGGAATATTAGTTATATGTCAAAGTAAATTTATGCAAGCTAATGTGCATGCAAACTTGTTGAAAATCTCATTTGACTGCTATCATTGGATGATTGAGCTTTAGAAATGGTATAATGATGTGTCCTAAAGTATAAATGAAGACCAGCACATTTGCTCATAAATACACAGATTAAAAAGAACTGATGATAGCTTAGAAGGCACGGACTATTAAGCTCACAGAATTAAACTCTAATTTTTCTATTATGCTTCCTTTTAAATTAGATCATTAATTAGTTTTTCTTTCCTTACAAGAACATTTAAAAAATTTAAGCCTCAATCTAGTGCACCATCAAATTGTTGCAATGTCAATTTGTCAATACCAAAAAAAAATAATCTAGCCAATATTCAAAGCGATTTAAGCAGTCATTTGAGGCTTCTGTCCACATAATTTCCTTGTCCGTGGCTAACTTCAAATATTCAGTGGCACTTAGTCAGCTAACTTGGTCGTTCTGGTGTGGTGTTTGCATTTATGCAGTTAAGTGCCAATATCCAGTCCTTAACTGCATAAGATAACCGCTTAAATTGGACCACATAAATATCAGTCCTATCTTTTAAGCGGTTCAGTTTATATGGTCAAGGGCTGAGTACTGATATCCAATGCCGGTGACTAGGCCTGGCCTGACATTGAATATCCAGAAATACACCTGCTGGTGGAACATATACAAGATGTGAAAGCCCATTTCTGATAGGTCATTGAGAGAAGAATTGAAATATCCAGGATAGACTGGAATAGCAAGCAAGTGCTGAGTGTCTTGCAACAACAGAAGAAATAAACAGAAAGCAGACACTGAAAGTGCAAACAGGTTCTTTATTCATACAGACCCGATATGGCCACGTTTCGCCAATTAGGATGCATCAGGGGTAGTGACATAAAACAGCTAACAAAGAGATAAAAGAAATATCACAAAATAATAAAAAAGGGTTTTTTAACATACAAATTGACAATAAACCAAATGTAAGATATACATAAAACCTACATAAAAAGAACATCAATATAAATCTTTAATTAATAACGCCTACATTTTCTAAGTGGCGCTATGGGCATGTTAACATATTTAATGCGTGTAAATGGTTTACACACATTAAAAGCTAACACGCCCATAGAAATGTATAGGCAAGTTAGCGTCTAATACGCCTTAAATTTACAGGCACATTAAAAATGCTAACGCACCTTAGTAAAAATACCTCTAAATTCTTAAAAACCAAATACAAATCAAAAAAAGGATGAAAAAGCTAATATACTGGGATCATTGAGCAAATTATAGCATTCAAATTCAAAACCAAAATACCTAACCAGGGACAAGAAAGGTTTAGCCTGGATAGCAAAATTGATAATCCAAGATGACCTGAAGGAATAACATAAAAGCATACTAGTAAAAATGAAAGGCATCTAGCTTAGGAAAAGGGTAAACACTTTTAATCTTATCTGTGGAAAGGCTGAAGTGGTAAAATGAAGCATAAATAAAACAGGAGTGCAAGAGCAATGTTGGAGTGAAAACCAAAGATTTAAAATGTGAAACATTAAAACACCAAAGGTGTAAAAGATAGAGAATCTGAAAAGCACTTTTAAAAAGATCAATTATATATTAAAAATAAATATATAGTAAAGAAGTAAAAGTTACTTCAACAGTAGTTTGTTCACAGAGAGTAGAGCAGCAGCTTCATACCTCTGTATGGGGTTCGCCATCTTGGATCAACCCAATATTTATAGTGCTGAGAGTCCTTCTTCACAAAATTAAAAATTGGAACTATTTGAAAAATAACCATCATTTATGTAAAATCTGCTGAAGAGTAAAAATAAAAGTATAGAAAAAGGCTCCACTAATTAAAAAACGACAGATTAAAAACATTTAAAATCGGCATTTTTGGTGAAAAAAATGAAATTAAAACCTAAGCACAAACTCTGATTCCCTGAGTGATGCCCTTCATAAAAATGTAATTTTTACTAAAAATTGCTGCTTAAAAACAGTAAAAAAATGCTAAAAATGTATGCGTCCAGTGGCCATCTTGGAAGCGTTCTAGTGATGTCATCAGGCATCCCTGGAGCTGGAATGGTGCTCTATTTCTTTAGAGGTGCAAGTTAATGCTTTAGTAACAACAGTGATTTTTTTTAATGAGAAAGCTCTGTATTATTCGGAAATTGTTTTTAAATTAGTCAATATGAACAGCTGGTACATGCACTGTTGTTGTCATCACTTGATTATTGTAACTTGGTTTATTTGGGCTACACAAAAAGGCTTATTAATTTTTGGGCTATGCAAATTTGACAGCATATCTTCTTTCTATATAAAAGATGTATTGACTGCCCATTGAGGCAAGTCTTTTTTAAAATTAGCTTGTTTTCTTTTTAAAAATTTTACAAGGGCAGGCTTCAAGCTATTTGTTGGCTCATTTTTGTTTTGTAACATCTTTTATAATTAGGGGACATGGTATTGCTATTTTTTTTTAACTTTTCCCTCAGTTAAGGGTAAAAGGAGACCAGCATGTTTTGAGAAATCTTTAGCTGTTCAAGAAGCTAGATTATGGAAAGACATTGCGGGTATGTTTTCCCCTTCACAAGCATATCTTTTGTTCAGAAAGAAGATAAAAACTTTCATATTATAATCAGGTTTAGCTGTTTTTAAAGAAACTAATGTAATTCCCAGAGGACTGTTCTGGATCTTCCACTTTTTAGATGTTTATAATCCACTTAGAACTGCAAGATGGTAGTAGGATACAAATCCAGAAGCAATATAATTCCAAGAAGATGCCTATTTTAACCAGTTTTATTTAAGCAACCTAGAGGGGCATAACCGAACGGGCAAGCCATCTATATGGGCGACCATCTCTAAGGCCAGCCCCGTAAAGCGGCATACCCGACAGTATCATTGAAACAAGATGGCCGGCCATCTTTCGTTTCAATAATACGGTCGGGGCCGGCCAAATCTCAACATTTGGGCCAGCCTTAGAGATCGACGGCATTAGAGATGGCCGCCATTGTTTTTTGCCGATAATGAACACTAATGGTGGCCATCTCAAACCCAGCCAAATCCAAGCCATTTGGTCATGGGAGGAGTCAGCATTTATAGTGCAGTGGTCCCCCTCACATGTCAAGACACCAACCGGGCACCCTAGGGGGCACTGTAGTGGACTTCACAAATTGCTCCCAGGTGCACAGCTCCCTTACCTTGTGTGCTGAGTCCCCCCAAAATCCCCCAAAACCCACTCCCCACAACTATACAACACTTCCATAGCACTAAGGGGTGAAGGAGGGCACCAAGATGTGGGTACAGTGGATTTCAGGTGGGTTTTGGAGGGCTCCGTTTACCACCACAAGTGTAACAGGCAGGGGTGGATGGGCCTGGGTCCACCTGCCTGAACTGCACTGCAGTACCCACTACAAACTGCTCCAGGGATCTGCATAGTGCTGTGATGGAGCTGGGTATGACACTTGAGGCTGGCATAGAGGCTGGCACAAAAATGTTTTTTTTTTTTGGGTGGGAGGGGGTTGGTGACCACTGGGGGAGTAAGGGAAGGTGATCCCCGATTCCCTCCGGTGGGCATCTGGTCAGTTGGGGCACTTTTTTGAGGCTTGGTCCTAAAAATAAATGGACCAAGTAAAGCCGGCCAAGTGCTCATCAGAGCCGGCCTTCTTTTTTCCATTATCAGCCAAAGTCGGCCATCTTGTAACCATGCCCCCGTCCCGCCTTCAGTACCCTGCCAACACACCCCCCTTTAACTTTGGCTGGCCCTGCGACGGAAAGCAGTTGAAGCCGGCCAAAATCGGCTTTTGATTATACCGATTTGGCCGGGTTTAGGAGAAGGCCGGCCATCTCCCGATTTGTGTCGGAAGATGGCCGGCCTTCTCCTTTGATAACAAGCAGGCTAGGCACCTCTATGCTTTTATAAAGCAGATGCCCATAACCAGCCCATGTATTATGTAAATGCCAATATACACATTTATGGATATTGTAATAAAGCCAATAATGCAATCCATGCCATGGAATTCAGCTGGACTCAAATACCAGCTTTTATATTCATTATCTACCTATTCATCTCCATCCAAATTCCTGAGAAGACCCTTATCAAATTCAGAATCTCAATATTCTTACTGATATCTAAAAGTGTGAATTGAGCCCTTGAAATCTGTCTTAAGGTTATGCCGTGTTGTCTGCCTTCTTTGATAATAGTTTTTCCTTGCTGTCAGTATAGGGTTAAATATAATTCATGTCTACTGGAGTTTAAAAAAAGTTGAGATTATGTCCAGATTTGGATCTAAGATTTAAACAAGCTTGATAAATTAGTCATTTACAATATAAACTATTAAATGGTTCTGCACCTAATATTTTCTTGTCAGTTTGCATATATATTAAGAAAAAAATACAGGGGAAATTATATATAACACCCTGGAGGAACTAGGATAGAGATTTTCGTACTTGGGGTTTCCTGAAGCATCCATTGAGAATTGTGGTCTGGGACCCCCATGAAGATAAGTTCACCATTTTTTGACTTTTTACAAGTATATTGCATCATTGAGATTTACACATGATTTGCATTTGTGATTGTAAAATTGATGTGCAATGATTATAATGTTGATATGGAGACATCCAAAAAATCCAATAAGGCTTGTGGTCATTCCATTTTGTAAAAGCACATTGGTTTTTTTTTTCCAAATTTAGAAGTGTTCTAAATTTGAAACAAAACCCAATGTGCTTATACAAAAACAATATTTTCCAATTGTTGTCCCTGCCTGATATTAATTAGGTAGCTTGCATGTATTAGCATATAGTTGCATCCTTTGTTAGCACTACATTTGATGGTTCTCTGCTCCCATCTTAGATTTTGTAATGTGTTACCTTGATGTCTTTGTAATGCTGGCAGACAATCCTCTCTGTGCATATTTGTTAGAATATTTAAAATGTGTTTATGATTACTATATATAATCAGGTTATGGATGAGGGTGATTATTTTGTACTCAATTGCATTCTTCTGCTACTTGTCACAGGCATTGGCAGCAATGATATAGATGGGCAGTTATTCTGTACTTCACAAGCTCCCTTTTAAGACCATGCTAATAATTTTCAGCAAGGCAGTGACTTAGATTTGATTTTGATCAAGAATGGCTCTGAATAAATATAATTCTGTGGAATGTTAAAGGGCTCGGTCATCCTATTAAGAAGAAGAAAAGGTTCTTGGCTATCTAAAGCAAGGTAAACATGGTACTGCTTTATCATCTTTTTCATAAAGTGTCTTTTAAACCGAAAGGCATTAGTTTAGGGACGTGGCATTTTCTTTGGAAATAAGAAGAAATATGAGGTTGCTCTTCACTTTTGTAAAACTGCTAAGATTATAATTTCTCCCAAGTCAACAGACAGAGATTGCTATTAGAAACAAAAGTATAGTTAAGTATTAAAGAGCTTAGGGGCCCTTTTACTAAGGCACGTAGGCCCACATCAGATTGGAACTACTGCCAAGCTACCGCGTGCCCCAGACGGTAATTCCATTTTTCACGCACATCCAAAAGACACGGTAGAAAATATTTTCTATTTTCTATCGCATTGCGCTTACCCGGTGGTAATCGACAGTTTACACGCATTGATGATTATTGCCTGGTTAACCATTGAGATCTTACCGCTAAGTCAATGGGTGGCGGTAAGGTCTCAGGCTGAAAATGGACACGTGCTGGTATTATTTTATTTTCTTACATTTGTACCCCGTGCTTTCCAACTCATAGCAGGTTCAATGCAGCTTGCATATTATGTACAGGTACTTATTTGTACCTGGGGCACTGGAGGGTTAAGTGACTTGCCCAGAGTCACAAGGAGCTGCCTGTGCCTGCAGTGCGAATCGAACCCAGTTCCCCAGGACCAAAGTACGCCACTCCTCCACTCCACGTCTATTTTCAGTCACAGAACGAGGCATTTTTTCCAAGCGCGATGATCAATGGACCTGCTCGCATCCAAAACACCTGCCTACACCAGCGCAGGCCATTTTGGGGGGCACTTTAGTCAAAGGTCCCCTTAACATTTTCAGCATTTATGTCTTTAGCACAGATTATCCTTTTTTTCAGGGATTAACACAGATTCTCTTTATTCTTTTTATTTGGTAAGCTTTTTATTACAGAAATGAATTCAGTCTCCCTTTAGATTTTCCTTGACAGTCCAAAGTTTTGTTTTCCTCTTATGAATCATGGAAACTGTTTATTATGATGCTGAATACCTCTTTCTATATACCTGAAGAATAAGTAGTCCTATGGGCAAAAATTATACATTTCACTCTGATCTCCTCCAGTCCTACTTTACAGCTGATGATATTATTACCACAAAATCTCTAATTTAAGAGGTTCTTGCTCTTAAGTATACTATCTCCCATCATGCAGCAATTACTATGAAATTCATCTGGCCTTCAGTATGAACTGTAAGGTTTTGTGAAGGTTAAATCATAAGTAATTGAACATCTGGATTTTTCATAGGGACCACACAGAGAATAGAATTGATAGAACATGCTAATTCTGTTGCCTAAAAAGGAGTGGTAAGAAGCTTCGATGCCCCCAGAAAGATGAATTAGTAAGGTGAAGGCATCCCTCAAGGGTAAGAGGGTCGCCTGATGAACTAGGGATTGGCAAGCAGCACTAAAACAGAAATGACCCTTTCCTGATTGTGAGGAAAGTTTGCAAGCCTACACTGGAATTGCTTGTGAGTGGATACCAAGCTCTGAATCCCAGATACCATTTTCTAAATGGCTTCTATAGTCTGTAGGATGTTCAGTAGCAGAGCAGAGCTTCTAGCAGTTTGGTAGCTGTGATCTGATAGAAGAAAAGAAAGAGGCCAATCTGATTAGGAGAGGCCGGATACAACTGGGCTGAAGGCCAACAAAGGGTAGGATGAGGAAGGGAGGGGGAGGGGGAGGAGGAAGGGTGATGTGGAAGGAAGGCAAGAGGTTGGGAGTTAGTTGGTAAGGAAAGGGTTAAAAGAAGGGAGGGGGAAAGGGGGAAGGTTATAAAGGGGAGCTGCTCATAGGAGGAGGGGTCATTGTGAGCAGGTAGCAAGGGGGTCAAAAGAGCTGAAAAGGACCTGA